>NW_026652290.1:80573530-80820972 GCF_009828535.3 Hylobates moloch | reverse complement strand
CGGGGCTAATTTTTGTATTTTTAGTAGAGACAGGGTTTCACCATATTGGCCAGGCTGATCTCGAACTCCTGACCTCAGGTGATCTGCCCGCCTCGGCCTCCCAAAGTGCTGGGATTACAGGCGTGAGCCACTCCACCTGGCCTTTTTTTTTCTTTTTTTCTTTTTTTTTTCAAGAGACAGGGTCTCACTCTGTCACTCAGGCTAGAGTACAGTGGCATGATCATAGTTCACTACAGCCTCAATCTCTTGGGCTCAAGTGATCCTCCTGCCTCAGCCTCCCAAGTAGCTGGTGCTGCAGGCATACGCCACCATGCTAGGCTAATTTTTTCCCCAATTTTTTTTGGTAGAGATAGGGTCTTGCTGTGTCGCCCAGGCGGTCTCGAACTCCTGGCCTCCAGTGATCCTCCCACCTAGGCATCCCAAAGTGCTTGGATTCCAGGCATGAGCCACCATGCCCAGCCCAGACATGTATTAAAACTACCAAACAGGCCAGGTGTGGTGGCTCACACCTGTAATTCCAGCACTTTTGAGGTTGGAGGATTGCTGGAGGCCAGGAGTTCAAGGCTGCAGTGAGCTATGATTGTACCATTGCACTCCAACATGGGTGACAGAGCAAGATCCTGTCTCTAAAAATAAAAAATACATGTCTGCAGCCTATTTAGTAATCTTCTCCTTTGAGTGGTGGGGTCTACGTTCCTTTGTCTTCAATCTCAACAAGACTTAGTGACTTGCTTGTAACCAATAATGCAGCAGAAGTGACTTCTGAGGATGGGTCAGAAAATACCATGTAGCTCTGCCTGGGAAACCAGGTGACATGTAAGAAGCCTGACTGTGTTGAGATCCTCAAACTGGAGAGGCCACATACAGATACTCCCTGGGACAGTCTCAGCTAAGTTCCTAGCCAACATCCCTCATCAGCTGCCTATCATGTTAAGTGAGCTTTCAGGTGACCTTCTCCCCAGCCAATATTTGTATGCAATAATATGAGAAAACCCAAGTGAGAACTGTCCACTTGAACCCTTATAATTAATGAGCCAATACTGATACAGTGTTAATTAAAGCCTATTATTTATTTGCATTTTCTTAGTTCTAACCTAATGTCCTTTTTCTATCCAAGATCCCAGTAAGGATGTACCACGTTACATTTAGTCATCATGTCTCCTTAGGCCCCTGTTGGCTGTGGCAGTTTCTCAGACTTTTCTTGTTTTTTTATCACCTTGACAATTTTGAGGAGTACTGGCCAGATATTTTGTAAGATATCCTTCTATTGGAGTTTCTCTAATGCTGTTCTTATGATTAGACTGGGGTTATTATGGATTTTGTTTTGGAGGAAGACCACTGAGGTAAAGTGCCTTTCTCGTTAGATTATACCAAGAATATAAACCGTCGATGTCAAGTTTGATTACCTGGCTGAGGTAGTGTTTGTCAGATTTCTCCACTGTAGTGTTATTCTCTCCCTCGTTTTCATTTTGTACTTTTTGAAAAGAAAATAACTGCCCAATCCACCCTTATGGGGTGGGAAGTTGTGCTTGACCTCTTTGAAGGTGGAAGATCTACATAAACTATTTGGCGTTCTTATGCATTAAAGGTTTGTCTGGTATCCCCATTCATTTACGTATTCAATCCTTTATTTTTATCAGCAAAGACTCATGAATATTTGTACTATGGGTTATAATCCAATATTACATTATTTTGTTGCTCAGATTGTTTATCCATTAAAAAAGAAAATGATCTGTCATAGACCAAGAGTGGTTATAATATCTCAGAAATAGAATCACTGGATCGGAGTTTCCAATTATTATATAATCTTGGTATTTTTAGGATACATTTCTAAGCCACCTAGCATGACTGGCAAAATCACAGGTGGAGAGATTTTCCATAGCCAGTCTACCTTGCTGCATCCAACACTGTACTTGGAATGACTTAACTGAGGCTTACCTTTTAGTTTTCATTTTTAAAATAAACTTTTAATGTTGAAATAATTGCAGATTTACAGAAAAGTTTGCAAAGGTAGTACAGAGTCTTCCCCATCTACCCCCTACCCAGTTTCCACTAACGTTAACTTTTTTTTTTGAGACAGGGTCTTGCTCTGTCACCTGTCATACCACTGGAGTGCAGTGGTATAATCAGGGCTCACTGCAGCCTCAACCTCCCAGGCTCAGGAGATCTCCCACCCCAGCCTCCTGAGTAACTCAGGCTACAGGCATGTGCCATCATGTCTGGCTAATTTTTAATTTTTTTGTAGAAATGGGGTCTCATTATGTTGTCCAGGCTGATCTGGAACTCCTGGGCCCAAGTGATTCTCCTACCTTGGCCTCCCAAAGTGTTGAGATTATAGGCATGAGCTACCACACTTGGCCACTAATATTTACTGTAGTGCATTTATCAAAAACTGAAAAAAACTAACATTATTCTGTTAACTAAACTCTAGTCTTTGGATTTCACCAGTTTTTCTAGTAATTCTGTTTATCTGTGTCAGTATCCAGTCAGGGATATGACGTTGAGTTGCCTTTTGAGCCCCTGAACATTTATATAACTATTATTTGTTTTTTAAAAGGAAGAAAAAAGCTCGTAATACATTAGCTACTGAAGCCCAGAGTTTGAGAATGCAAGATTTAGGCTAGTCTTAATAGGTTCGATTTCTGATTTGCCACTTAGTTGTGTTGTCTGGATACCCTAGGTATCCCAGTTTTCTCAATGGTAAAATGAGACTATAAATAGTGCTAACCTTACTAAGTTGTTACTAGAATTAAATGATATAGTGTATATCAGTATCTTAGTGTAGTGCCTGACATATAGAACTCATTAAAAATGAGACATTGTTACTGCTATTTATGTTACTTTTCTAGTCAAAAGAGCAACATACTAGCCTTCAGAAACCTTTGGGAAAAATTTTATCCATGAGCCTGAAGCATCCGTAACACCACCTCATTTTCTTTGATAGGAAGCAGATGGGATTGACAGATTTTGCTGTTCTTAAGCAAGGCTTGCCAATGTCCATGTGCTCCCTCTAAAAAAGTGTGCCAACTGCAGTAAGGAGGAGAATTTTGAAGTTTTGTGATTTTTTGTTTGTTTGTTTTTGAGACGGAGTCTCGCCCTGTTGCCCAGGCTGGAGTACAGTGGCACAATCCTGGCTCACCACAACCTCCGCCTCCCAGGTTCAAGCAATTCTCCTGTCTCAGCCTCCCGTGTAGCTGGGATCACAGGCACCCACCACCATGCCCGGCCAATTTTTGTATTTTTAGTAGAGACAGGGTTTCACCATGTTGACCAGGCTGGTCTCAAACTCCTTGCCTCAAGTGATCTGCCCGCCTCAGCCTCCCGAAGTGCTGGGATTACAGGCATGAGCCACCGCACCCAGTCTGAAGATTTTTATTGAAGGTTTCCCTGAGAATTGTTTGCTTTTTTGATATTTGTTTTTCTAAAGAGTAGAATTTAAATAAGTTAATGTTTGTGAAGCATTTAAGACAGAGCCTGCCACAGAACAAGCACTACAGAAGTATTTGCTTATTCCTTGGTCCCTCAAATAAGATAAGCGTAACATGATGTGCCTCTGGTGCAAAAATGAAATGAAATAATAAGAGGTACGAGGGCCATTAACTCTCTCAGATTACTTCCCTGGTTATTTCTGCAGGGGCTTGGTTTCGGACCAGACCTATCTGCAGTCTGCCCCATCATGCTCTTAAGACTATCGAAGATTCTTACTTTTGGTCATAGGGCTGGTAAAAGTGCAGGTAATGTCTGGCATTTGTAATTACTAGGAAATAAAGGGAGAATGAATTAGTTTAAACAGTTTTTTCACTACGTATTTTGCAGTTTAAAATTTCATTACAATCACAAGTATCCCATATATGGCTGCTAGGAAGAAATGGTCCTGACCAGGCGTGGTGGCTCATGCCTGTAATCCCAGCACTTTGGGAGGCCGAGGTGGGCGTATCACGAGGTCAGGAGTTCAAGACCAATCTGGCCAACATAGTGAAACCCCATTTCTACTAAAAATACAAAAAATTAGCCAGGTGTGGTGGCGCATGCCTGTAATCCCAGCTACCCGGGAGGCTGAGGCAGGAGAATGGTGTGAACCTGGGAGGCGGAGGTTGCAGTGAGCCGAGATCGTGCTACTGCACACTCCAGCCTGGGCGAATAGAGCGAGATTCCATCTCAAAAAAAAAAAAAAAAAAAACCGGGTATGGTGGCACGTGCCTGTAGTCCCAGCTACTTGGGTGGCTGAAGCAGGAGAATCGCTTGTGAACCTGGGAGGCGGAGGTTGCAGTGAGATGGCACCACTCAACAGAGTGAGACTGCATCCCCTCACCCCCCAAAAAAGAAAGAAAAGTAATGTAATAAATACAGCCAGCAATTCTGTTTCATTTGCATTTAAGTATCTTTTAAAGTTGTCTTTTCAGATTAAATAGCCTATATAAGCAAGCATATAAAAATGTACTTAGAACTAGGCTTTAAAATCATTGTATCACAGAGAATTAAACCAGCATGTTCAAAAGTAATCAAGCATATTCTGTTACATTGCTCTCAGTACAAAATATGACATTCTACTGATAGAATGAAGAATAATTTTTACATGATTTTAATCTTATCCTTTCAGGACTCTTTTTCTATAAATACATTTGTAATTTATTAATACGGTATCACATATAACCCAGGAAAATTATAAAACTGGTATGTAACTTATAAATATTTACATATATATATCGAGTGGTTCATCAGATTTTTTAAAATGGGGTTATGTAATTTTATTGTAAAGTTCAATAATGATCATACCTGGAAAAAATCTCACAAAGATACGTAGACCCAAATGGAGGTAAATTGATCTAGACCAGTGTCTCTCAAAACCTTAAATCACCAGCATGCTTTTTTGATGATTCCATCTAAGATCTATTGAAAAAAATCCTTAGGTGTGGGAATAGGGCTATGGAGTCTGCATTTTGAGCAGATATAACAGCAAACATTTTATGGTGTTTATTGTGTTTTAAGCACTTTGCATTGACTCATTCTTCGCAGCAGCCCTATGAGGTATAGGTACAGGTGACTAAGACATTTGCCCAAGGTCACCTAGTTAGAGTGTAAGGTTAGCATTGTATGTAGAAAACATACCAGAGAATTCTTTTGCATACTTTTGGGAACCATTACTCTAGTCTAAGTCATTTGAAATTGGGAAAGCTTTATTTTATAAAATAGTAAAGTTGAGTAGGCGGGGAGAGGGTGATGCATAGTAGTACTTTCCAGTTCTAAGGATTTTAAGTCTTTGTCAGTCAACACTGGGTAGCTGCTTCATGGATTGTAAGTTCAGCAATGTGAAGTCCATTTTTTAGCACCATGTTAAAGGTATGTTTTTAACAGAATCAAAGTAATGATACGGTTTTCAGTTTTATAGATACATAGTAAAAGTGATAAAACCAAATGTGTGTAGAATGGAGATTTTTATGTTTTAATTGAATTTTGGGGTTGTCTTTAGGTTCACTGGGAGGAGAAATCTTGATTTCAATACTTGGTTTTGAAAGTCTTCTAAAATATATTAGTATACCTTCCTACCTTGATTTATTGGACAGGATGACTCACTGTTTTGAATATTCTCATTGTCTAGTCTTCTATAAACTTACATGTCGAATCCTAGACTCACCTTGTAAATTAAATCAGAATAAAATTATTAATGAAGTTTTATTTCTTGTTTTTCCTTTCTCCTAGAACAGTGGTCTCAACGTGGCTGCACATACAAGTCACCAGAGAGGCTTTTAAAAGATGATATCTGTGTCCCATCCCTAGGGATTCTGATTTAATTGGTCTGATTATTCGTACGCGCTAGGGCTGAGAAACCACTGTTCTGTAGGATGTAGGGGAGGAAATTTCTTGGGCTTTTGTTGTTGCTCCCGTAAATTAGGATAATACTAAAAAAAATACTTGAGGTAGGAGTTACTAGACTATAGAGGGAATATTGTAGATACATTTTCTGTCAAATTTAAACATTTAACACCTGCATTTTTTATTTCAGATTTATTGCTAAACATGGGTGCATTTTTGGATAAACCCAAAACTGAAAAACATAATGCTCATGGTGCTGGGAATGGTTTACGTTATGGCCTGAGCAGCATGCAAGGATGGAGAGTGGAAATGGAAGATGCACACACAGCTGTTGTAGGTATTCCTCACGGCTTGGAAGACTGGTCATTTTTTGCAGTTTATGATGGTCATGCTGGATCCCGAGTGGCAAATTACTGCTCAACACATTTATTAGAACACATCACTACTAACGAAGACTTTAGGGCAGCTGGAAAATCAGGATCTGCTCTTGAGCTTTCAGTGGAAAATGTTAAGAATGGTATCAGAACTGGATTTTTGAAAATTGATGAATACATGCGTAACTTTTCAGACCTCAGAAACGGGATGGACAGGAGTGGTTCAACTGCAGTGGGAGTTATGATTTCACCTAAGCATATCTACTTTATCAACTGTGGTGATTCACGTGCTGTTCTGTATAGGAATGGACAAGTCTGCTTTTCTACCCAGGATCACAAACCTTGCAATCCAAGGGAAAAGGAACGAATCCAAAATGCAGGAGGCAGCGTGATGATACAACGTGTTAATGGTTCATTAGCAGTATCTCGTGCTCTGGGGGACTATGATTACAAGTGTGTTGATGGCAAGGGCCCAACAGAACAACTTGTTTCTCCAGAGCCTGAGGTTTATGAAATTTTAAGAGCAGAAGAGGATGAATTTATCATCTTGGCTTGTGATGGGATCTGGGATGTTATGAGTAATGAGGAGCTCTGTGAATTTGTTAAATCTAGGCTTGAGGTATCTGATGACCTGGAAAACGTGTGCAATTGGGTAGTGGACACTTGTTTACACAAGGTATGTAAATTTTTTTGTCATTAAAATCACATGTTAATTTTGAAAAGGTACGGTAGGTAAAGTTAAGCAAACTTAAAATTTTAAAACTTTTAATATTTTCACAGAAGCCGTATATTTTGAAATACTTTACCAGAAATGAAACCATTGTTTTCTTTGCCATCCCTGTTTGTCCCAGCCTTCTAATTTGAAAATTAAGCTTGATAAATTTGAGGCATTTGTTGTCATTTACGTACTTCATAGCTTGTTGCTGTAGCAAAAGCATTTACACAGAGTGACTTTTTCTTTACATTGGCAGTAACCGTCTTATGCCTGATTATAAAGCAGCTTGATAAAATATGTATATAGTAGAATTCTGTACCAGATATTACTAAAAGATCAAGAGCCATGTGAAATATTGGAAGATGTACTAGATGCCTAGCCCATATAAAATTTATTCTTGAGCCTCCTAGCAGTGAAGACAAAAACTGAAATAAAAATATGGGTTGTATATTTCTCATTGTCTTCTAAAAGCAGCTCTTATCTGGCAATACAATCTAAAAAGGATTTACATGTGGCTCTCTATGTAAGTAATACATGACTTGATGGATAGTATCTTTTGTAGAAGATAAAATTCTTTTCATATAGATGATTTTATTTCTGATTAAAAATCAAAGGCTTATATAAAACATAATCTTGTGAAGAATTTCTGTGGAACACTAAAGTTTATTTAGATTTGTAATTTTCTGTGAATCATTGCTTGATACAGTAATAGAAAAAAAGTCCAGAGTAATAGATAATTGGCAATCCTTTGAATGTCTTTAAAATACTCAGTTGTTTCAAGTGGGTTTTTGACAGCATCTATATATAATTCAATTAAAATTTGAGTTATCTGGCCAGTGTCTGGAGTGTGTAAGTATTCTCTGAATGAAAAGATATCAAGGTAAAACTGACCTTTAGTTACATGAAATAAATAACGGGTTTGACTTATTTATTCTGTCTAGATTAGAACCATTGTATCTCCCTACTCCAAAATTTACTGTGGAAGGTATGGGCATAACCAGAAAGTTTTTCAGAAAGGATCTCTGGGTCTCTGGAAATGCCCAGATTTTGGTTAAATACCGATTTAATTTTAATAGAATGGAAAGAGACAGTTTTAAAAAGAGAAAATTTAAAGGCTGTTCTTGTCAGTGGACAGCCTTTTTCTGAAAGGATTTTAATGATGGTACCTCTAGCTCCTCTGAGTTTTATTTTTGACACACTGTATCTTTTTACTTCTGGATGAGTTAAGTAAAGAAGTATTGATGGTTGTCAGTGAGCAAATAGTAGGTGGGTCTAAAATTAATGTATTTGTCTTTGAACTCTAAATGAAGTGATTCTGACCTGTAGATTTTTGAGACGAGCATAGGCGTATGTTTGTTGCCTGACTAGCTAATGAAAACAGCATTTTCCCCAATTATTTAAAAAAAAAAAGTATATACTTATTATTGGAAAAAAAATCCAGATGATAAAGAAAATATAGGCCAGGCGCGGTGGCTCACGCTTGTAATCCCAGCACTTTGGGAGGCCGAGGCGGGCGGATCACGAGGTCAGGAGATCGAGACTACGGTGAAACCCCGTCTCTACTAAAAGTACAAAAAATTAGCCGGGCGTGGTGGCGGGCGCCTATAGTCCCAGCTACTCGGAGAGGCTGAGGCAGGAGAATGGTGTGAACCCGGCAGGCGGAGCTTGCAGTGAGCCAAGACTGCGCCACTGCACTCCAGCCTGGGCGACAGAGCAAGACTCCATCTCAAAAAAAAAAAAAAAAAGAAAATATAAAGAAACACTCAAAATTTTGCCATCCACCTAAGTCAGCTACTTTCATTGTTGTGGTGTATATTGTTCCAGTCTTTTCTGCCTGCCTGCGAGTGTGTGTATTTTTATAAAACCGAGATGATTATGCTTGTTATTCTACAGCCTGCCTTTTCCAACAATATATTGTAGAGAGATCTCCATGCCTATAAGTATTGATCTGTATTGTTTTTCTTGGCTGCATAGTATTTTATTGGGACCCGGGACTACAGGTGTGCGCCACCAAGCCCAGTTAATTTTTGTATTTTTTGAAGAGACAAGGTTTTGCCATGATGCCCAGGCTGGTCTGGAACTCTTGGGCTTAAATGGTCTGCTCGCCGAGGCCTCTCAAAGTGCTGGGATTACAGCCATGAGCCACAGTGCCTGGCTTTATGCTTTTTTTTTTTTTTTTTGAGACAGAGTCTCACTCTGTTGCCCAGGCTGGAGTACAGTCGCGCAATCTCAGCTCACTGCAACCTCCACCTCCCGGGTTCAAGTGATTCTCTTGCCTCAGCCTCCTGAGTAGTTGGTATTACAGGTGCGCACCACCACGCCCAGATAATTTTTGTATTTTTAGTAGAGATGGGGTTTCACCATGTTAGTCAGGCTGGTCTTGAAACCCTCACCTCGTGATCTGCCCTCCTCAGCCTCCCAAAGTGCTGGGATTACAGGTGTGAGCCACCACGCCCGGCCTATGCTTCCTTTTTAACATAGGTAATTTGTGACGGTGTGGTTAAAAGGGAGAAATAAAATATGTCCTTAAATTAGCCATTTTAGCCACTTTATAAAGATTCTAAAACTGTTTGCAACTATACAACAATCTGATGTCTTTTCTTTAAAAGTTATCACGTGACTACAGTTGGATCTCAGTTGTCCAGTTACAGTCCACTCTGTTGCTGTGCCCTCTGAATGGTTTCTTGTATTAATAGTTGTGGGGCTGGGCATGGTGGCTTACGCCTATAATCCTAGCACTTTGGGAGGCTGAGGTGGATCACCTGAGGTCAGAAGTTCAAGACCAGCCTGGTCAACATGGTGAAACCCCATCTCTACTAAATATAAAAAAATTAGCCGGGCATGGTGGCGGTCGCCTGTAATGCCAGCTACTCAGGAGGCTGAGGCAGGAGAATCGCTTGAACCCGGGAGGTGGAGGTTGCAGTGAGCCGAGATCACGCCATTGTGCTCCAGCCTGGGCAATAAGAGCAAAACTTTGTCTCAAATAATAATAATAATAATAATAATTGTTCAGTTTAGCATTTTGGGTATTCTTTTGAATAAAAATTTTCAGCTATGTTAAATTCAGAGTCGTAGCATTGCTCTGAGGCAGTTTAAAAGCTAAGCAGGAAAACATTTGCATATGTGTTTGGGAGGATCCATTGTGGACTTAAGCCAGCTTGGGAATAGACAGTCTTGAGTGGGAAATAGTTTAGAAGATTTAATATGTATTGAAGATATCTTCATTTCTCAGACTGGAATGGTGGTGGGTAAGAATAGTTCACCAGAATTAAAAATACAAAAATGCTTACAGATCTACCCATACCTAGACACCTTGTTTCTTCAAGTTGTGTTTTTAGTAGTTGATTGGAATAAAAATTAATGTGTTAAACGTTCTGGATGATTAAACTATAATTGCTTAAAGTATTTTGAAGTAAATAATAGTTGACAGATTGTAGAAATACAATTTTTTTCTTTTTTTTCTTTAATATACAGGGAAGTCGAGATAACATGAGTATTGTACTAGTTTGCTTTTCAAATGCTCCCAAGGTCTCAGATGAAGCGGTGAAAAAAGATTCAGAGTTGGATAAGCACTTGGAATCACGGGTTGAAGGTAAGACAGATGCTTTTTAAAAATATAGACAGGCCAGGAACGGTAGCTCATGCCTGTAATCCTAGCATGTCGCCTGGGCGACACAGCAAGGCTCTGTCTCAAAAAAAAAAAAAAAAAAAAAAATTAGAGAGGGAAAGTATTCTTTTTGTTTATCAAATGATTATTTTAAAACTTCCTGGTTGGGCGCAGTGGCTCACACCTGTAATCTCAGCACTTTGGGAGGCTGAGGCGGGCAGATCACGAGGTCAGATCGACACCATCCTGGCTAACACGGTGAAACCCTGTCTCTACTAAAAATACAAAAAATTAGCCGGGCATGGTGGCACACACCTGTAGTCCCAGCTACTCGGGAGGCTGAGGCAGGAGCATTGCTTGAATCTGGGAGGTGGAGGTTGCAGTGAGCCAAGATTGCACCACTGCACTCCAGCCTGGTTGACAGAGCGAGACTCCGTCTGCAAAAAAAAAAAAAAATTCCATAGGACAAACAAGTATTTCAAAACAAGTCCTTGAAAAAACACATCTATCTGTCTAAAATTTACTATCTTAGACCAGTGTTTGGGGATCTATTGACAGGGAGAAGACAAATATGTCTTCTGTTTCACCACCAAAGAGAAACATAATTTGAAGGTAGTTGGTTAGAGCTTGCTGGTTTATTTTTTTCTTTCTTTTTTTTTCCCTGCATACATTCCTAGTAGTAAGTGGAGAATCCAGTGAAATTTCCCCTAACAGTTTATCATGAAAACCAAGTACTCTTAATTCCACTAATACTAATTCTCCCTTCTCGGGTTAATTATCATTGGAATTCATTACGGTATCCTTTCCCTTTTATTGATAGTGTTAACATTAGTGTTTCAAAAGATTATTTTACATATTTTTTTAAACTTCATTTGGCAATAATTTTTTTTTTTTTTTGAGATAGGGTGTTGCTCTGCTGCCCAGGCTGGAGTACAGTGGCGTGATCTCGGCTCACTACAGCCTCAACCCCCTGGGCTCAAGTGATCCTCTCACCTCAGCCTCTCCCAAGTAGCTGGAACTACAGGCACGTACCACCACAGCTGGCTACTTTTCTTTATTTTTTGTAAAGATGAGGTCTCACTGTGTTGCCCAGGGTGGTCTCAAACTCCTGGACTCAAGCAATCCTCCCACATTGGCCTACCAAAGTGCTGGGATTACAGGTGTGAGCCACCACAGCCAGCCTAATAATTTTAAACATACAGAAAAGTTGCAAAAGTATTACAGGAGCTCCCATGTACATGTAGTATCCTTTACCTAGATTCCTCATTTGTTTATGTAATACCACGTTTGGCTTATCTCTATATATACTTTCTGTAACATTCTCATTTTCTCTCTCCCTCCTTCCTTCCTTCCCTCTCCCCCTCTCTCTCCTATTCCCCTGCCCCCCATATTACTAACCTTTTTCCTGAGCCAAATCAATTGAAAGTTGCAAATATGATGTATTAGTACTCCTTAATAAAACGAAGGTTACATAACACTACATAACTGTAGTACATCCATAAAAATTAGGAAATTGGCCCAGCACGGTGGCTCACACCTATAATCCCAGCACTTTGGGAGGCTGAGGTGCGCGGCTCACGAGGTCAGAAGTTCGAGACCAGCCTGGCCAACCTGGTGAAATCCCATCTGTACTAAAAATACAAAAATTAGTCGGGCGTGGTGGCAGGTGCCTGTAATCCCAGCTACTCTGGAGGCTGAGGTGGGAGAACTGCTTGAACCTGGAAGGCAGAGGTTGCAGTGAGCCGAGATCATGCCACTGTACTCTAGCCTGGATGACAGAGCAAGACTCCATCTTGGGGAAAGAAAAATTAAGAAATTAATGTTGATACAATATTACTATGTAATCCACAGATCCCATTTAAATTTCCCTAATTATCCCAGTAATCTCATAGGTCCAGGATGCAGTCTAGAGCATGAGTGCTGCATTTAGCTGTCATGCCTCTTTAGTCTCCCTCAATGGAAAAAGTTCCATAGTCTTTTTTATTTCTGTTGACCTTGACATTTTTCAAGAGTACAGGTTTGTGGAATGTGCAGCTTGGGTTGGCTGATGTTTCCTCTTGATAAGATTTAGGTTATACATTGGCAGGAATACCGTGGAAGTGATTCTAGATTCTTCTCAGTGCATCACAATCAGGGAGGCATGCGATGTTGATTTATAATGTTAACATCTTTTGTGGCTTGCTTGGGTTGTTGTCTTTCAGGTTACTTAATAATTATGTTATACCTAATAAGTATTTAATAAATATACTTATAAGTATTCTATGGGGAGATACTTTGAGATTGTTAATAACCTATTGCTCATTAAGATTTTAGCATCCATTTGTGATTTTTACCTGAAGAATGATAGCCAACTGGTGATTTTCTGATTCAGTCATTTTTTTTTTTTTTTTTTGTGATGGAGTTTTGCTGTTGTTGCCCAGGCTGGAGTGCAATGGTGTGATCTTGGCTCACCGCAACCTCCGCCTCCGGGGTTCAAGTGATTCTCCTGCCTCGCCCTTCTGAGTAGCTGGGATTGCAGGCATGTGCCACCACACCCGGCCAGTTTTGTATGTTTAGTAGAGATGGGGTTTCTCCATGTTGGTCAGGCTGATCTCGAACTTCCTGACCTCAGGTGATCCACCCGCCTTGGCCTCCCAAAGTGCTGGGATTACAGGCATGAATCACCACGCCTGGCTCAGTCATTCTTTTTATATGTATTAGCATTTTACTGCAAGGAAAAATTTTCTTTTTTGCCTGTTTGTTTATATGAGCACAGACTCACAGATTCCTGTTCTATTCATTGTATTATCAACTGTTTCAGCCAATGAGAGCCTCTTAAAACTTGTTGTAGCATCTTTTTGTCCTGCCCGCAACTATACAGTACTACGGGATTTATTATAGTTTTCTCCCTTTTCATATTTATAACTCTCTCCTACAGAGAGAAACCTGTCCTCTACTGTCAACCCAACAAATCTGTCACGGCTAACCCTCATGCATATGCCTTCCTCACTCCACATTGCCCATCGCAGTTCACCCTATAGCCATCCTAAAGCTATGCTTACTGTGGTTAGGCATGAATATCCCATTCTGGACCAATTTGTGGCCACTATTTCCCTCTCCACTCCCTGAAAGATTTGTTTTGCTCAGCTAAGCAAATCCAATGGTGTTGGACAAAATTATTCAGGAACAAGAGAAGGGAGAAGCTAGTCTGTTTATCTTTAACGTAATTGCTGATATGTTTGAGTTTAAATTTGCCGTCTTTCTTGTTTCATCTATTTTGTTTTATCCTCCATTCTTGCCTTCTTTTAGATGTATTCCAGTTCATCCTAGGATTTGCTTATTAGTTACACATTCTTTAAAAAATTCCATTTAGTAGGCCGGGCATGGTGGCTCACGCCTGTAATCCCAGCACTTTGGGAGGCCGAGGCGGGCAGATCATGAGGTCAGGAGATGGAGACCATCCTGGCTAACACGGTGAAACCCCGTATCTACTAAAAATACAAAAAGAAATTAGCCGGGCATGGTGGTGGGTGCCTGTAGTCCCAGCTACTTGGGAGGCTGAGGCAAGAGAATGGCGTGAACCTGGGGGGTGGAGCTTGCAGTGAGCCAAGATCCCGCCACTGCACTCCAGGCTGGGCAACAGAGCAAGACTGTTTCAAAAAAAAAAAAAAAAAAAAATTCCATTTAGTAAAAAGGAAAAAATTTAGTGGTTACCCTGAGAAATTGAGAATTTTTCAGTCTTAAGGCCCTTTTCTTTTTTTTTTTTTCTTTTCTACTTTCAACCCTGAGAAGCTAAGTATCATAATCTTAATATAACCTTTTGGTTTTATATATGCTGTTTTTAAGACATGAAATTACTTTTTATAAAGTTAGATTGTCAATCTTTTTTCTTTTCTTTGTGGGAGGACTTTGATATCATACCAAGCTCTTCCACTCAAGGTTACGTAGTTACCTGTATTTTCTCCTAACACTTTTATGTTTTGATTCTTTTTTTTTTTTTTTTTTTTGGAGAAAATACATTTGAATGATGTAACTTACGATGGTGGTGTAATAGGCTTGTTGAATTTGGCCTATTATGAGTCATTTTGTATATAGTAGGCCACAGTAATTGGTGAGAGTTTTGAAGTGTGAGGATCTGTGATTACTAATATATAATTACAATTAAAAGTATAAAACCAAGAAGAGAGTCTTTTGCAAATTTGGAGAATGGGGATTTATCTTTTCTGTCTCTACAACTATCTAGCTATGCACCCTAAACAATGTGCTTAAAGTTTTTTGTGTGTCTACAATTTCCTCAGCCCTAAATTAATCTTGTTTTTAGGTCTCAGTGCTTTTGAGTCTCAATGAGTCCTGCTTTGAGGGTGATGGAAACGTGAGAAACATGTAAGAACACATTGAAGATTATGTTAGATGCGGTCATATATTGATAATATCATTAAGAGGAGCTATTTTTATAGGAGTTAATATTTAATGATAAATTGTAGTATATTGGGGTTGCAGATTGCTGACTATAGTTTATCAGAAGGTGGGAGGAATTCTCTTAGTTTCCTTCTTCCTCATTCATAAAGAAACCGGGTAGTTTTTATTTTAGGAAGAGCTCTCTAGTTTGGTCAGCTGCCTGTTATGTGATCTTATCCAACTTGCTTAACCCCTCAAGGCTCCAGTTTCCTTATTGGAAACTAAAGATAAAAACACCAACCATAGAGTTTTTTGTTTTTTGTTTTTTGAGACAGAGTCTCGCACTGTCACCCAGGCTGGAATGCAGTGGCGTGATCTCGGCTCACTACAAGCTTCGCTGCCCGGGTTCACACCATTCTTCCGCCTCAGCCTCCCGAGTAGCTGGGACTACTAACCACGCCTGACTAATTTTTTGTATTTTTAGTAGAGATGGGGTTTCACCATGTTAGCCAGGATGGTCTCAATCTCCTGACCTCGTGATCTGCCCGCCTCGGCCTCCCAAAGTGCTGGGATTATAGGCGTGAGCCACTGCGCCCGGCCCCATGGAGTTTTTTGTTGTTTTTTTTTAAATAAATTGTTACAAAAAAAAGCTTATTGATGACACTTGTTAAAGATGGTAAGGCAGATATTTTTTCAGGGGGGCCATGGCAGTAGATACAGGGACCACTATGATGGAATCTTGCAGTGGCAGAAAGAAATTAAACTCAACTTGGGGTCCCATAAAGATAAGTGGAATTTATAACTAAGGAGCTCAGTGCTTGAAGGGAGTATCAGTGGATGGAAAATTATTACTAAGAGGAAGCATCAACATAAGGGATTTCTGGCTAAACTGACTTGATAGGATGGCAGGCCAGGCTAAAATATCCAGAGTGGTCATATATCAGGTGTGTGGGGGTTTTCAGTAAACTACCTGAGCAGGATTGTCATTCATCCTGGTTTCTACAAGGACTGAGAGGAGCCTAAAGGTCTCCTAGTGAGAAAGAACTCAAGAGTCTTGCGGAAGGTTTGGTCCAAGCAGAGTTTTTGTCAAAATAAATGAGAATTATGTTTGTTAAGCACCTATTATGGTGCCTAGCATGTAAGTCCTCAGCAAACTGTAACTTTGTATGAACTCTTAACTTCTGTAATAGCCACATTTCAATTTCTTAAAGGTGTGGTCAGTTCAGTTTAACATGAGTTAATAATTTAATATTAATTTTCTTTTGCATAGTTTGTAACTTTCTGAAGTATATATTATATAGGAGAGATAACAAATATGTAATATGATCTCTAGGACCTGTAGCAAATAGTTATTATTAATCAGGAGACAAAATTGTTAGCTAGGCAGCCAGTACAAATCAATTTAAGTTGGTACTTAAAATGTAACTTCACAGTAGCTCACACCTGTAATCCTTGGGACTCTGAGGCAGAAGGATTGCTTGAGACTAGGAGTTCAAGACCAGCCTGGGCATCATAGACCTACAAAAAAGTTTTAAAAATTAGCTGAGCATAGTGGTGCACACCCGTAGTTCCAGCTACTTGGAAGACTGAAGCAGGAGGATCACTTGAGTCCAGGAGTTTGGTGTTACAGTGAGCTATGATGGCACCACTGCACCCCAGCCTGGGCCACAGAGTAAGAACATGTCTTTAAAAAAAAAGGAACTTTTTATTTATTTATTTATTTATTTATTTTGAGACGGAGTCTCGCTCTGTCGCCCAGGCTGGAGTGCAGTGGCGCAATCTCGGCTCACTGCAAGCTCCACCTCCCAGGTTCACGCCATTCTCCTGCCTCAGCCTCTCCGAGTAGCTGGGACTACAGGCGCCCGCCACCACGCCTGGCTAATTTTTTGTATTTTTTAGTAGAGACAGGGTTTCACCGTGGTCTCGATCTCCTGACCTCGTGATCCGCCCACCTCGGCCTCCCAAAGTGCCGGGATTACAAGCGTGAGCCACCGCGCCCGGCCGGAACTTTTTATTTATAAAGCAGTGTTCTTCAGGAGCATTGTGTTTCTTCTGGGGTTTTAAATCATGTAATATAACATTAAATTTTATGGTAAATGCATTCTGGTGTACTTGGTAAATCTGTGTATATGCTTTTAATGATGACTGGTCAGGTGGGAAAGGAATAATATTAAAATAAACAGGGAATAGTATTTCACCTAAATTGATGAATTATATATATATATCTATATATATATATAGATATATAGATATATTTTTTTTTTGAGACAGAGTCTCGCTGTGTCGCCCAGGCTGGAGTGCAGTGGTGTGATCTTGGCTCACTGCAAGCTCTGCCTCCCGGGTTCACGCCATTCTCCTGCCTCAGCCTCCCGAGCAGCTGGGACTACAGGCGCCCGCCGCCACTTCCGGCTAATTTTTTGTATTTTTAGTAGAGACTGGGTCTCACCGTGTTAGCCAGGTTGGTCTCGATCTCCTGACCTCATGATCCGCCTGACTCGGCCTCCCAAAGTGTGAATTACATATTTAATGATTGCCTTCTACATATAGGTTTACTCAGTGTTTATTGAACATGTGTCACTGAGGATATAGCAGAAAAAGAAATCTCATGGGATTTGTATTGTAGTAAAACCCTATTTTTTTAAATAGAGAAATAAAATAGAGTAAGTAGAGAGCAACAAGGAATATTGGTCAGAAATGTCTCTGTGAGGAAGGACATTTGAGCAACCCTGCATGGAGAGAGAATATCTGAGGGAAGAACATTCCAGGCAATGAGAACAGCAAAGACTAGGAGGGAGTGTTCTTAGTGAGTGCAGCTGGGTTAGAATGAGCCAGTAGAACACTAGAGGAAGATTAAGAGGTTTTTAGGAGGCGTATCATGTAGCATCCTGTAGACCAAAGTGAGGACTTTGGACTTCATTTGACTTGTGGGAATTCATTGGAAGATTTTGAGTACAAGAGTGATTTGTTCTTTTTTCCAAAGGATCTCTCTTAGTTGCTGTATGGAGAAGAGATTGTATAAAGGAGACAAGAGAAGCCAAAATACCAATTAGAAATTATGCATTAATGCATGGTAGTGGTAAATTGGACTAGAGTAGAGGGGTATGAAAATGTCTGGAAACATTTTTGGTGTCATAGCTGAGGGGGTGCCACTGGCATCTAGTGAATGGAGGCCAGGGATGCTGCTTAATATTCCACAGCACACAGGACAGCCCCCACAACAAAAAAAGTGTCTGGTGTAAAATGTCGGTGTTGTTGAGAAGCCTTATACTATAAGACACAGATTTAAGGTAGAAAACTTACAGTCCTGCTTTCATGAAGCTTGCAGTCTATGACCCAATAAACATAGTGTATATGGGAGTATATAGCATTATGGTGTACAGTACATGTCATGCATATGAGAGTGTATTGCAGTGTACCTACTCAGACTTAGGTCAGAGAAGGATTTGAGAATGTGGCATATAAAATTGAAACCTCAAGGATGAAAATAGGCATTCATAGCTGGGCGCGGTGGCTCAGGCCTGTAATCCCAGCATTTTGAGAGGCCGAGGCAGGTGGATCACGAGGTCAGGAATTCAAGATTAGCCTGGCAAACATGGTGAAACCCCGTCTCTACTAAAATACAAAAATTAGCTGGGCATGTTGGCACATGCCTCTAATCCCAGCTACTCGGGAGGCTGAGGCAGGAGAATCGCTCGAACCAGGGAGTCAGAGGTTGCAGTGAGCTGAGATAGCGCCACTGCACTCGAGTGTCTCAAAAAAAAAAAAAAAAAAAAAGAGCATTCACCATACAAAGGGGTTGGATTAGAGTGAAAAGTGTTCCCAAACCAACGAAAAGAGTATGTGAAGATCTAGAAGTAGAAGTCTTTGAATAGATCCTTTGGACATGAGGGAGGCAGGGGCAGAGTTGAAAGAGTAGTGAATGTTAAAGTCAACGTAAGGGTCTTGTGAGGCAGTGGTAAACAGTTGTTTTGAAAGTAAGGCCTGGGCTGGGTGTGGTGGCTTACACCTGTAATCCCAGCACTTTGGGAGGCCGAGGCGGGCGGATCACCTGAGGTTGGGAGTTCGAGATCAGCCTGACCAACGTGGAGAAACCCCGTCTCTACTAAAAATACAAAATTAGCCAGGCGTGGTGACACATGCCTGTAATCCCAGCTACTCGGGAGGCTGAGGCAGGAGAATTGCTTGAACCCAGGAGGCGGAGGTTGCAGTGAGCCGAGATCATGCCATTGCACTCCAGCCTGGGCAACAAGAGTGAAACTCCTTCTCAAAAAAAAAAAAAAAAAGTGCTGTAGAATGTAACTATTTCAGGTAAGTATCGACTTGTAAAAATGATTTTTAATTTCTCCCCTTTTTCTTATAATTCTTATCTAGCTAAACTTTTGTTATCCTTTAGTAATGACATTCATAACTTTTATATTGTTTTTACTTAGTATTGGATCAGAAGTATTTTTCCATATAGCTGTTACTGTATTCATCAAGACACCTATTTCGTAATTTTTAGTGATTATAAGCCATTTCACTCAATGGCTACACCAAAGTTTTTTTGACTGTCCTCTTGTTGCTGAACATTTAGTTTGTTCCAGTTTTTGCTTTTATGAATAATGCTGGAATGAACATATATATGCAAATAACTGTTTTTTCTTTTTTCCCCCTGCGTAACAATGTTTCAGTCTATAAGTAGCTTCTTGTATTACTTTTTAAAAATTTTTTGTGTGTTGATGGTAATTTTTTTTAATGTATTTTAAAATAGGTACTACCAAATAGTATCTCTTGTTTCACTTCTTGGTGAGTACTGGCTTATCACATTAATTTAGGAACTTTTTTTTAAAAACCTACAGAGATTATGGAGAAGTCTGGCGAGGAAGGAATGCCTGATCTTGCCCATGTCATGCGCATCTTGTCTGCAGAAAATATCCCAAATTTGCCTCCTGGGGGAGGTCTTGCTGGCAAGTAAGTAGAACAAAAAGAGCTAATTTTGAGTTCGTTCATAATTAGTAATTAAATAATTTGGGGTAAGAAAACTTAAATCAGAAGTACATCAATTATCTAGAGGTGAAATGGGTTAGTGTTTCTTATACTAGAGAAGAACTCTTAAAACTTCATCCAAAAACGATTTTTTAAAAGGAATTATCTATCATACTCTTTGAGTATGAAGGTCCTTCTTTCCTTGCTAGTGAGTACAAATGGATTGTGCAAAATCAGATTCTGAGAGTAAAGTGTAGAAAGTATGTTCTTGACAAGTATAGAGTGTGGCAGTTACTTTTTGAGTGTGGTCTGGATGAAATGTTGAGATATTCACAAGCTTAAAATTCTGTGTAATTTAATAAAACTAAAGCATGATTTTTTTTTTAGGCGCAATGTTATTGAAGCTGTTTATAGTAGACTGAATCCACATAGAGAAAGTGATGGGGTAAGTTTTATTTTATTTCATAAGCATTTGAAGTAATTTCACAATATAAATACTAAATATGAATACATTCACATTAATGAAGTCTATAATAAATTATAGTCTGTAGTAAATTACTACTGCTTTTCATTTTAAAGTGTCAGTTAAAGTTTTAGAAAATGTATTGAAATGAAGGTAGAGATAAAATTTTGTTTTGTATATAGCTTTGTTGTCACTTTCTGGGCATCAAATGACCTTTTTTGTTTGGGCTGTCTTTATTTCTTCTCTATATGTCTGCTTTTCCTTCTTCTCCTTTAAACCTTAATTTTGAGGCAAGAATGCTCTTTTAAATATCTCAATTTCTCCTCCAGCAGGCTGCTGCCATCACCAGAAGTTAGTGATAGTGAGTGAGTTATTATTTTAATGACCAGACCTTTCAGTACCCCTGTATGCCCACTTGGAATATCCAAGGATAGTTTTTTTCTAATGTTATTGTTGTATTATGGGTATATGAGCGTTGAGCTGAGATAACCATTTCTGTTGTACCTTGCTGTACTTCATCAGAGCAAGACTCTATGCCCTTACCTTTTATTTTGCTTTCTTTCGAAATGTCAATGAGCTGCCAGCTGCTCCTCTATATTGTTTTGTTTTGTTTTGTTTTGTTTTAGTACTATTACCATGAGACAGAAGTGTCTTTTTTTTTTTAATCCAAGTTAGTTCAAATAAGTGTTTTTCTCTTGGGTTTTCAAGTTTTTATGTCTAAAAATAAATTATTTAATTTTTAATATATATGCCTCAAAGCTTTAAGGGAGCCAAACTTAGAAATGAAACTGATTGGGAGGAAGAGCCCCCCCTCCAGTCTCCAGCTCCTCTTGGCAGGTTGAGAGAGAGAGTGTCCTTTGGATAGAAATCATATGTCATCTCAATTGCATTATTTGCTAGGATTCATTATTGCATAGCAATATAATATAATTTCTTTTCCTTAACAGTAAAAGTTATCCTGGCAAAAAGGAAAATTTAACAATATAATTTTAGTGACTCATATAAAAGTGATGCTATGTATTGCTAATTATAATTTATATCTTGGTCTAGAGCAGTGATTCCGAGTCTTTTTTTGTGGCAGGTACCTCAAACTATTAAGAATTGTACCCAAGGCTGGGCACGGTGGCTCATGCCTGTAATCCCAGCACTTTGGGAGGCTGAGGCGGGTGGATCACCTGAGGTCGGGAGTTCGAGATAAGCCTGACCAACATGGAGAAACCCCATCTCTACTAAACATACAAAATTAGCCGGGCATGGTGGCGCATGCCTGTAATCCCAGCTACTTGGGAGGCTGAGGCAGGAGAATCGCTTGAACCCGGGAGGCGGAGGCTGGGGTGAGCCGAGATCATGCCATTGCACTCCAGCCTGGGCAACAAGAGTGAAACTCCGTCTCAAAAAAAAAAAAAAGAGAGAGAGATAATTGACCCAAAGCTGAGAAAATAAATTTAAAAATCCAAATATTTTATGTGATCCATCAGAGAACCCTTAAAGAAATGAGTATAGGATGTTGACATGACTAAAAGGATGGTGGTAATTTGGAAGGTTGAGAGAAGAGAATCTTACCTCTTCAGCTAGATTATAGATTCTTCAGGGCATCCACTGTCTTGATTAGAGGAAGTAAGCCCTCAGAAGACAGTTATTGATTCATTATTAGCCATAGAAGTACTCCCATTTCCTCAGGTGCTTCGAAGTGCCAACCCTCATGTGTAATCTTTAAAAATACATATATATATATATATATATATATATATATATATATATATATATCTTGCTGGATTTTGGGGTCCTTCAAGAAAATAGTCTATTTTTACTCCAAACAAGGTTTTCTATTTAACATATACCAAGGGTAACTTTTAAATTTTTTAAAAAGAAAAAATGATTACACATAGTAGCTACATAAACAGGGAATAAATAGGCAACGGAACTATGAAACTGGGGGGAAATGCTCAATATATAAACCTTACCTTAAATAGATTATTATTTGGCTATAGAAATGGGATATATGTACTTAATTACCTTTATACATAAATGTTCTATCAACATCAGATCGAACACTGACAGTGTGTCGTATAGTGGATTCCCAGAGGGAGAAGACTAGAAAACGTAAGACATGACCCCACCTGCGTGCTCAGTGCAGCTTACACTGTAGTTATAAACACACCTTAAATGATCAAAATATTTCATACAGCTTAGTAACAAATAAATGACAAAATCCAGAATGTGACCATTGCCATGTGACTTGGACAGTGATTGCTGTAAAAGTTCAGCTACTTAAGCAGGGGGAAAGTCAGCGTCTTAGAGAAAAGATAGGATTTGAAGAATGATTTGAGTGGTAGAAATGACATGAGGATGATGACCTTTCAAGTAGACTAGAGAGGCAAGGACAAAGTATAAGATATCTTCAAAAGAAAGGACATCTTTTTTGGCTAAAGCAGAGAACTGTTGTGGTGAAAAATAAGAATTTAGGTTGCAGAGGTATTTGCTAAGAGACCAGCCCTTTGAATATCGTTTTAGGGTAATCGACCACCTTATGTTTAGAGCATAAGAATGATAGATTTAGAAAAATATCTGTGGTATTTTAATCTGTTAGAAACATTTACTGTATTAGATTAAAGAGATGCAGGCAGTCAGGTAGTTGTGAAATAATTACAGAGACCAAATGGTAACTGTAAACTTATTATCATTACATAGATACATGGATTAAAGGAACTTCCCTTGTTTACTATGAAAACTGACTTTGCAGCCTAGAATTTTAAATGGGGAAATATTATATGCCTTTCACAATAATCACTAACTTAGAAAAATGTTGAACTATAATTGCAAGTAGCAGAAATGTGCTGAAAAATACCGCAGAAGGAGAAAGAATGAAGAAAATACAGACATGATTAAATTCTGAGCTCTTAACTTGACCCACTGTAGCAAAAAGCTAGCCACAAAGGTGCTCCATAAATGCTTCTTAGCAATGTGGATGATGTTGCCAGGAGCTGGATGTTAACTTGTGGGGTGGGAAAGATGAAAGTATGGTAGAATTACAGAAGAGGAGAAAGTTGGAAGGTATTACAAAAATTAAGTTTTTTTAAATAACAAAAATTATTTTTGTTTAGATATTTAAACAAAGAATTGTAGCCAGAGTTAAATCAGAGGGTTTTTTTTAGACTCCTGAAATGTCTGCTTTATATCGGAGGGAATTGTTCTGTTATAAGTGATTATAAGTAGTACCACTAGAAATAGGGATTCATTCATTTTTCTTATAATTAAGACAGATCTTTTAAATAAATATTTTTCAGAAAGTAGAGTTGAGTATAAGTCAGAAATTAAGTAATTTTAATATATATTCAGAAAGGTTACTATATTAGGGGAAACTTCTTAAGTTGTTTACTAAATTTGTTTTTTAGTATGTGTTCCATACTAAACTAACTTTTTAGAATGTGTTCCATCTTCTTACCACAAGCAATATTGATATTTTCCCAACTTTTAAAATACAAATTTGTAACAAAGAGTTTAGCAGGGATTCTTAGTCTAGGGATTCACGAATCCCCAGAAATCTTTTGGAAAATTTCCAGAAAAAGCAAAACTACATTTTGCTGTAAGTTGTCTTTATATTAGACAGGGCTCTGGGATCACACTCCTTCCCTTTTTCTAAAGTGCTAGTTTGTGTTTTATAATTAGAATATAAATTCTGTGAGATCTGGGACTTTATCTGATTCATTTATGTCTATAGTCCAAGCACAATCCTGGCATACGGTGAAAGCTCAGTAAATATTTTTTGAATAAGAAATATTTGTATTTATTCATTTCTAGTAATTTGCTTAAGGCTGTTCTTAAGTCATATATTTAAAAATTAATTTGAGTTTACTAATTGGTATGAAAGTCTATATTTATAGAGTTTTACATTTTCATGCAAAAAGTTCTTCCCTTGAAAAAGACTCATAATGCTTTTGAGTTAGTATGCCACTGATCAAGTAGTTGCATAAGTTGGTAATTTTCCAAGGGTAAAGTTGCGCAGGGGGGTGACCTGTATCTACCCAGCTCCTAGTTGTGCCAAGCCCCTTATTTATAGACACACACAGTCATAGGTAGTCTTCTCAGCACCCTTCTTTTACACATGAGACTTACAGAGATGAGGTAGTTTGCACAGGTCACAAAACTAAACAAATCATGCAGCCAGAATTTGAATTAGTCTGATTCCTATTCTCTTTACATTATTCCATGTGGCCTCTTTAAGGTAGTTAGAGATTATGTATGTCTGTACCCCACCTCTGTCCACCATGCAGGAAAAATCATTTCCCATTCTTTTGTAAATATCATGTTTAACAGTCGTAAGATACTCTATTTTATTGATTGAGACAGGGTCTCATTCTTTGTCCCAAGCTGGAGTGCTATGGCACCATCATGGCTCACTGTAGCCTCAACCTCCCAGGCTCAAGCGATCCTCCCAGCTCAGCCTCCGGAGTAGCTAGGATTACAGGCACACAGCACCACACTCAGCTAATTTTTTGTATTTTTTGTAGGGATAGGGTCTCGCTTCATTGCCAGGGCTAGTCTTAAATCCTGGGCTCAAGTTGTCTTCTACCTCAGTCTCCCAAAGTTCTGGGATTACAGACATGAGCCACTGCACCCAACCACAAGATAATCTGTTTTTAATGGTAAATATTTTATAAAGTTGTTGAAAGGAAGGAGTTAAGCCCAGTTCCTTGTCAGTAATTTTTCATTTAAATACACATATTTATCTTAATCCAAAAACAGTTTAAGGCATTTTGATCTTAGAGAAGGGGAGGAAGAACAGGACAGATTAGTCTCTTTTTGAGCCCAAAAGAATCTCTATTGTTTTCACATTATTAAATTTTGCATGCATTTTTCTGTTTTACTTCAAACAGATAAATGCAATACCCATAGCTGCTTTTACATTTTTATATCACGGTTTTTAGAACTATGTGAATATTAGTTTTTTCATATTTACTTTTTATTCACTTGTCAAAGCATTGCTATGGAGAAGACCTATACTGTTTGAAAATGCAGGCCGGGCACGGTGGCTCATGCCTGTAATCCCAGCACTTTGGGAGGGCGAGGCGGGAGGATCATGAGGTCAGGAGATCGAGACCATCCTGGCTAACACGGTGAAACCTCATCTCTACTAAAAATACACACAAAAAAAAATTAGCCGGGCGTGGTGGCAGGCGCCTGTAGTCTCAGCTACTTGGGAGGCTGGGGCAGGAGAATGGCGTGAACCTGGGAGGCGCAGCTTGCGGTGAGCTGAGATCGTGCCACTGCACTCCAGCCTGGGCAACAGAGTGGGACTCTGTCTCAAAAAAAAGAAAAAAAAAAACGCACTAACATTAGTCACTATGTTTTTAAGGTATGATTGACATAACACTTAGCTGTGTGGCCTTGACCATTCAAATGACACTGTCTAAAGTTATTCATTAAATTTGACATGATTCTTCAAGTAACATCTAATTAAAATCTTCATTAGTCATCAATTGTATCACATTTTGTCATATTCGAGAATTTTTAGTTTAAAAATTTTTTTGTCTGACAAGCAGCACATAGGACTTCACAAGAAACATTTTTACTAGTGTTTACTTTTTCTCTACTGTTATAAGTAGTCATTTTAAGAATTTTGGTTATGGGCCGGGCACACTGGCTCACACCTGTAATCCCAACACTTGCCGAGGTGGGTGGATCACAAGGTCAGGAGATTGAGACCATCCTGGCTAACATGGTGAAACCCCGCCTCTACTAAAAATACAAAAAATTAGCCGGGCATGGTGGCGGGCACCTGTAGTCCCAGCTACTCGGGAGGCTGAAGCAGGAGAATGGCGTGAACCCAGGAGGCAGAGCTTGCAGTGAGCTGAAATCGTGCCACTGCACTCCAGCCTGGGTGACAGAGCAAGACTCTGTCTCAAAAAAAAAAAAAGGAATTTTGGTTATGAGAGCTGTGTTTCACAAGATAAATATTGCTGCAAATAAATATTAGCTGGTTAAATTTTATTTTTTTAAATGTGCTTAGATTCCCTTCCTTCCCCCTCCTATTACTACTCTCTGCTTGATTTATCTAATTTCTATGTCTTATCTGGTGTAAGTTAGTATTTTCATCATGAGAGTTTCGATTTTTAAGCTATGTTAGTCTAGCTGATAGTAAAAGCTTAAAAACTAAGGTGGATGGGAGATGTCCTGAATTCTAATCTCAGTAATTGCCTTCAATTTACTTTACAGAATAATTGTAAACATCCCATCTGATGTGATAGTTTAATCAACATAACTAGTGTTCTATAGTTTTATCAATTTTACTATATTAAGGAAATATAAACTTCAATATGAAATAACCTGTGGTGTTCTATAATAATTTCACCAATATTTCTTTAGTAAGAGTCTTATCTATATGAGGTACTTCGTATGCAAAAAATGTCACTCGCCGTAATATATTCAACAGAGCGCAAAGATAGACATTGATGTTAATTATACCTGTGCACAAATCAGAGCTCTGCCATTTGCTAAGATTGTCACCCAGACAAATAACTTAAATCTCTCTGAGCCTTAGTTTCCTCACTTGTAAAAATGGTAACTGGAGTCCTTACTTTGTAGGGTACCTGTGAGGATTCAGTAAGATTATATATATGAAGTTCTTAGCACAAATATTATTTTTCCTTCCCTAGATGATAGGAGGACATAGAATGGAATATGAAATTGTCTTTACTCTCAAAGAGTTTGCAGTCTAAGTGGAGAGTCTTGTGAACCGTTGCAAGGTAGAGTTAAATGCTATAATAGATGTGTAAAAATAGGTGTGCTATATCAATTGTATGAGTTCAGATAAAGAAAGTGCAGGAACCTAGATAATAGGTTTCTCTTCTAATATTAATGAAAGCCCATGAGAGAGTTATGTAACATTATTTGGAAAAATCAAATGTAACGGCTGGGGAAGAGGTTTCAGTCCTCTATTGTCTTTCCAGAGTGATGAGAAAATGTAATTTGCCATAAGATAAAATGACTTTTAAGTGTGGTCATTAGCTAAAGTTCTTCTCAATTTAGTGATTCTATACTGTCAGCCATTGCAAATCCGTGTCTACTTGATTTATTGGTTTGGTTTTCTTTTGCTTTTTATTTTTTTATTTTTCATTTTTTGAGACAGAGTCTCACCCTGTCACCCAGGCTGGAGTGCAGTGGTGCAGTCTCGGCTCACTGCAACCTCTGCCTTCAGGTTCAAGCGATTCTCCTGCCTCACCCTCCCAAGTAGCTGGGACTACAGGCATGCACCACCACACCTGGCTAATTTTTGTATTTTTAGTTGAGACGGTTTCACTGTGTTGATCAGGCTAGTCTCGAACTCCTGAACTAAAGTGATCCACCTGCCTCGGCCTCCAAAAGTACTGGGATTACAGGCATGAGCCACTGTGCCTGGCTGTGGTTTGGTTTTAGTATGTCTTTTTTTTTTTTTTTTTGAGACAGAGTTCGCTCTGTCGCCCAGGCTGGAGTGCAGAGGTGCCATCTCAGCTCACTGCAAGCTCTGCCTCCCGGGCTCCCGCCATTCTCCTGCCTCAGCCTCCCAAGTAGCTGGGACAACAGGTGCCCGCCACCACGCCCAGCTAATTTTTTGTATTTTTAGTAGAGACGGGGGTTTCACCGTGTTAGCCAGGATGGTCTCGATCTCTTGACCTTGTGATCTGCCTGCCTCAGCCTCCCAAAGTGCTGAGATTACAGACCTGAGCCACTGCGCCCAACCTAGTATGTCTTTTAAAAAGCAACTTCTCTTCCCCAACTATCACTACTATAGCAATTCACAGAAATACAGGTGATTAATAATGTGTCAGTTGGAAAGCGAGAGGTACTTTATCTGTTGAACTTGCCAAAATTGACCCAAATACGACAAATAGAACAACCTTTCATCCAACCTTATTAATAAGTCCACCTCCAAATAGAGTTATGCCATTTAGTCTATATCAGTGATTCTCAACCCTGGCTGTATATCAGAACTACCTGTCAGGCTTTAAAAGAACAACCCAAATCCACTGAATCTGTGTATTTTGAAATGGAACTTCGGCATGTATGCAATTTTAAAAGCTCCACAGGTAATTCCAATGTGGAACAAGGGTTGATAATCACTTTATGTGTAAATTTTTGAAGCAGATTTTGTTTTAATGTCCTGTAATTTTTTTTAAATAAAATGGTAGGTTTTTATCTTTTTTTTTTTTTTTTGGTTTGGGGGTTTTCTGGGGGAGAGGGTTGTAGGCCCTGCATTAAAAGGTCTTTGTGGCCGGGCACAGTGGCTCACGCCTGTAATCCCAGCACTTTGGGAGGCCGAGGAGGGCGGATCACGAGGTCAGGAAATCAAGACCATCCTGGCTAACACAGTGAAACCCCGTCTCTACAAAAATACAAAAAAATTAGCCGAGCCGTGGTGGCAGGCGCCTGTAGTCCCAGCTACTGGGGAGGCTGAGGCAGGAGAATGACGTGAACCCAGGAGGCGGAGCTTGCAGTGAGCCGAGATCACGCCACTGCACTCTGGCCTGGGCAACAGAGTGAGACTCTGCCTCAAAAAAAAAAAAAAGATCTTTGTGATATACCGTAAAGTAGAAAATTTCCTCTTAAAGACTGACAAGGTTTATCATTAGAGTATACTTATCACACGTTGTTCCATCTCAACCCTTCCTGAATAGATTGAAATGGGAAACTTTTTATTTATTTATTTATTTATTTATTTATGAATGAATGAATGAATGACAGGGTCTTCCTCCATTGCCCAGGCTGGAGTGTAGAGGCATGAACATGGCTCACTGTAATCTCAGCCTCCTGGGCTCAAGTGATCCTCCCACCTTAGCTTCCCAAGTAGCTGGGACCAGAGGTGTGTGCTGCCACACCTAATTTTATAAGTTTTTGTTTTGTAGAGATGGGGTCTCCCTGTGTTGCCCAGGCTGGTCTCAAACTCCTGGGCTTAAGGGATCCTTTCACCTTGGCCTCCCAAAGTGCTGGGATTATAGGCATGAGCCACCAGCCCTGGCTGAGAAACTTTATTTAGGGAAACATGTTTTAAGTCCACATAATAAATTTTGCAATTAAATGACAGCTAATATGCTTGTTGTGGAAAATTGGAAAATTCAAAGAAAATAAAGTATCTAAAACTCCCTACCCATTATCATTATATTGCTGTATTTCCTTTCTTTCCAGGTATTTTTAGATATGCTAAGATGAACAGATACACAGACGTATATGTACCCCCAAAAAGCATGGGCCATACACAGTATCATCTTTTTTTTTTTTTTTTGGTGATGGAGTCTTGCTCTGTTGCCTAGGCTGGAGTGCAGTGGGTGTAATCTTGGCTCACTGCAACCTCCACCTCCCAAGTTCAAGCAATTCTCCTGCCTCAGCCTCCCGAGTAGCTGAGATTACTGGTGCACACACACCATGCCTGGCTACTTTTTGTATTTTTAGTAGGGATGGGGTTTCACCATGTTGGCCAGGCTGATCTCAAACTCCTGACCTCAGGTGATCCACCCACCTCAGCCTCCCAAAGTGCTGCAATTACAGGCATGAGCTACCGTGCCCGGCCCAGTATCATCCATTTTTTGCCATGAGGATACTTCCCCTCCCCATCCCCACCACCACCCCATCTGAGGCAGGAAAACAAGCACTTTTTTTTCTTATTTATTTATTTATTTTTGAGACAGAGTCTCACTCTGTCGCCCAGGCTGGAGTGCAGTGGTGCGATCTCGGGTCACTGCAACCTCCGCCCTCTGAGTTCAAGCAATTCTCCTGCCTCAGCCTCCCGAGTAGCTGGGATTGCAGGCACCTGCCACTGTGTGCTGCAAATTTTTTGTATTTTTAATAGAGGTAGGGTTTTACCATTTTGGCCAGGCTGGTCTTGAACTCCTGACCTCATGATCCACCCGCCTCAGCCTAACAAGCACTATTTTGTTTTTTTTTTTTTTTTTTTTTAAGAGGGTCTCACTGTCGTCCAGACTGGAGTTCAGTGGTATGGTCATGGGTCGCTGAAGCCTCAACCTCCTCGACTTAGCTCAACCTCTCGCCTCGGTTCCCCGAGTAGCTGGGACTATGGGCGTGTTCCTTTTAAACATTTTTTGTAGACGTAGGATCTCATTGTGTTTCCCAGGCTGGCCTAGAACTCCTGACCTCAAGCAATCCTCCTACCCCTGTCTCCCAAAGTGGTGAAATTGCAGATATGAGTCACTGCTCCTAGCCAATGAGGGCAACTTTAAAAAAAATAACATTCATCTGCTCTCATTTTTCTAATAAAACATTGCCATTTATTATATGGCTTTATTAGTGGTATCTTTGTTGTAAAAGTATACTGTAATAGTCTCTAAAGATGGTTAAGAGTTTGTGTCAGATCAACTGCATCAATAACCTATTTTGTATTTTATTTTCCCAAAATTTTAAGATGAAAACTTCCAAATGTATTTAAAAAGGGGTTATGATATGTTGGAACAGCTGTATATCATCTGTCTGGATTCAACAACTGTTAACATTTTGCCATAGTTGCTTTATGTTTCTTTCTATGTCTACTGTTTTTTTCTTTCTTTGACAACCCTTTGAGAGAAAATTGCAGACATCATATTTTACCTGTAAACATTTAAGCATGCAGCTCTTAAGAATGAAGATACTTTTCAGCCAGGCGCGGTAGCTCACACCTGTAATCCCAGCACTTTGGGAGGCCGAAGCAGGCAGATCACCTGAGGTTGGGAGTTCGAGACCAGCCTGACCAACATGGAGAAACCCTGTCTCTACTAAAAGTACAAAATTAGCTGGGCGTGGTGGCGCATGCCTGTAATCCCAGCTACTTGGGAGGCTGAGGCAGGAGAATGGCTTAAATCCTCGAGGTGGAGGTTGCGGTGAGCCAATATCATGCCATTGCCCTCTAGCCTGGACAACAAGAGTAAAACTCCATCTCAAAAAAAAAGAATGAAGACATTTTTCTATATAACCATAATACCATTATTATACCTAAGAAAATTAATTTTTTAAATTTATTTTTAATTTTTGTGGGTATACTATAGGTGTATAAAATAATAAATTTTATAATATCAAATATCAAGTTTAAATTTCCCTAGTTGTCACCAGAATGACTATTATAATTGTTATTTTGAATCCCAGTCTAATCAAGTTTATCAATCAAGCACATTAAACAAGTCTTTAATCAGTCAAGCCCCTCACCTGTTTTTTTCCCCTTGACACTGACTTTGAAGAGTCTGAGCCAGTTTTTTATAGTACGTCCTGCATTCTGAATTCATGTGATTGTTTTCTCATGGTGTGCTCTAACTTGATCCTCTATTCCCTTTTTTCCTGTAAACTGGGAATTAGCATTGTTAGATTCATTCTAAACATTTTTCGGCACGAATACAGGACATGACTGTACTTTATAATGCATCATATCAAGAGGCACATAATGTAAGGATATCTTGATTTTAGTCTGTCAGCTTAACTGTGATCAGCTTGGATGATTAGAGCTTGTTCTGTACAGTATTAAGTAGTTACTATTGTAGAAACCTGTAGATTTTCCAAAATTTACTAAAATATGAAAGGATTGAGTAGTTTATTATTCATACTTAGAATACTTTATTTTTATCTAGAGATGTTTTTATCAAAATAAGAGCAAAAAGTAAATACAATTTTTATCCATGAAAACTCTAAAATCTTTCAAAAATCTGTTGATATAGTTTTATGTTTTGTATTTCCTACTTATTTAGCAGAAATGATGAAGAAACTGTTCTGGTGGCCTGCTTTTCTGTCCTTTTCCTACTGCTTTAAACATTAATTTTCTTTTTTCTAAATCATATAGCCAAATATTGTTTGAGTAAGTCAGTTTTAGGAAATGCTTTTGTTGCTGTTGAATTATAAAAGCTGAGTAAATTTCAGATTAAACTTTAAATGACTGTGAAATAAGACGTAAACTAGTTAATGGTAATTTGCTTAAAATGACTTGAGATTATAATTGGAAGTTTTTATTAATTGATACAGGTAAGAATCGATATTTAATAAAATGTTCTCATGCTTAGACTATATTACTTTTTGGTAGAGAAATTAGTATTTTGCTGTAATGTGTTATGAAATACATGTGATATCCTAGTTTGTCTACTGACACTGGGGTCTTGAATCTTAAAAAAAGGCCTCCGATGAAGCAGAGGAAAGTGGATCACAGGGAAAATTGGTGGAAGCTCTCAGGCAAATGAGAATTAATCATAGGGGAAACTACCGACAACTTCTGGAGGAGATGCTGACTAGTTACAGGCTAGCTAAAGTAGAGGGAGAAGAAAGCCCTGCTGAACCAGCTGCCACAGCTACTTCTTCGAACAGTGATGCTGGAAACCCAGTGACAATGCAGGAAAGCCATACTGAATCAGAAAGTGGTCTTGCTGAATTAGACAGCTCTAATGAAGATGCAGGGACAAAGATGAGTGGTGAAAAAATATGACTTTCCTTTTTGGTAATATTTTTGTGATCTTTGATGGTTTTTAACCTAGGAAGTGTAATGTATGCATTTATATGACCGTTTTGTTATTTGAATCTTGGAAAACTAGTTTTATTATATTCACATAGCCTTGTTTTTTAAAAAGGCCTTTGCATACACCTTTATGAGATAGTGTAAAATTGACTATTTATAGTACTATGGATTTAATGAAATTATATGTCATTTCACATTGTATGCCAGAAATTAGGCTACCAATTATGAATTAAAGTGAGTAGTTAAATTAATACTAGATAGAATTAGAAATTTTGATTAGAGAGATTATGCTATATTACGGAAAAACTTGTTAATGTAGAATTATACTGCTTCATATTATTTTACCTATTAGTACACTCATAGTTAGCTTTGTAATAAATTTATGTTTTCTTTAATAATTTTAGTTCTTCAAAGAATGGCTGATGCTGGCCTGTAATTTTTCTTTCAAGGATGATAATTTGTGTGTTGTTTGATTTGTTTATATTTTACATCTCTGTAGTTTTATTTTTAGAAGTTGTGAGATATTGGATGTGTGGCTATTTTTCCTTTCTCTGTATTCTTTATGAAACATAACTTTTGAAAAACCTATGTATTATTCATTCAGCTTTGGTTTGTATATTCTGTATAGCCTAACTATACACATCAAAATGTATGTCAACCAAGTGTTTAGAATGAAATTATAAGTGTTTAAGTCCAAATAAAGCATGTGATGTGGAATAATCTATGCATGTTGTACTTATTTTTGAATTAATTTTTTAAAACAACCAAGTTTGGTATATTGGAAGTATACCCATTAGAAATTCATTTGTATTTATATAACATTTACAACACTTTTGGCTTGCCTTTTTTCATTAACAAAAAGGAAAGAAGTTTAATATTAAAATATATGTGTTGCATACTTTATTCTTTTTCTTATCCATCTTTTGTGGTACAAAATACTAATCTTTGGACATTATGGGCACACAGACGTGAGAAAATTGCCACAGTGAGCATTTTAAAGATGGCAGAATTGTCCATTTTGTTACAAATTTTTATTAGTTATTAATAAATTGAATAATTATGGGCTATTTTTAAAATAGTGGCAGATGAGAGTTTTTGTTTAAAGGGATTTTTAAATTATAGATTTGTCACATGGGGGAAAATATTTTTTAAAAATTATTTTATGACTGTAGAACATTAACTTTTCTTCTTTACGTTTACATTTATATCATGTGTCTAAAGTTGCTTTAAGTTACCATAAATTGAAACTTCGGAATCTTTGGATGTTATAGCTGATGTTTTGATGTATTTTTCCAATGCCAGAATATTTTTAAGTGCTTTGAGAAAGGAAGGCATTTGATGGAGAGGGGAGGAAAATAACCCAACCCAGTTACCTATCTATATTAGATACACGTGTACACACACAATATGCAATACACAACATCTCTCTGTAAAAGTACCCTTTTTCAGACAAAGAAAGGAAGGTAATTTGTTCATCAATTTTGTTTTCTTTTGAAATTCAATCCAGTCTGGAAGTGGTATAGGTAAATAATAATATTCTTCCTTTTCTCTTCCTGTAGGGTGCTGGAGATCTAGAAGACCCATGGTAGCCTTAAAAACCTTCTAAAATGCTTTTGATTCTGAAAATTGGGGGAAAAACTTAATCACAATTTTCTTCAGTACAAGGGGAAAATATTCTTGCGGATTCCCAACGTTTTGTGATACGAGCAGAAAATCATTAGCATTTCCCATTATTTGTTCATATTTGTGTTTTCTGACAGTTGCCATTTGTAGCATTGCCTGTACTACAGTATTTTTTGCCAACCTCAGGCATACTCATTACATCTGTATTGAACTTTTGGCCCTAGAAACCAGTGGAGTTATTTCACCACAAATCAACAATCTGCCTGAGGTGCATGGGAAATATAGTTAGCTATACTCTGAAAATACATGATGTTTTTTTTTCTTTAAACAAAACACACAACATGTAAGCATGTAAGAGTAAAGAATTGTATGATATGTTCCTTTTTTCAGTTCATCAAGTTGGAAGCCTTTTGCAGCTCTGTGGCTTGGAATTTCATTTGAGCAATTTCTATAGGATATGTATTTATTATTGATTATTATTTAATTTTTTTCCAATTTTACCTGTATTACCAAACTGGGTTCTCCAATAATGTCCAAATTGTATTGTTGCCTTGCTTCAAGATAAAGTGTATTTGGGAATAATATTATAAACCCTTACAAATTTTATGCATGTATCTACTGCATCCTTCAACTTTCACTAGAAAATCTTTTGAAACCAAATGGATTAATTTATGGCTATTTATAATTTGCTTTGACATCTCACTGTTGGAAATTTTTTAAAGATGAGATTTGCCTTTATAATGTAAATTGTGATTTTTGTTTTACATGTGGGTTTCTATAGTTTTAATTTTTTCAGCTTTTAAGATACGAGTTTTGTGTAATTTGGTATTTTTAATCATTTATGTTATTTTAAAAGCTCAGAATATCACATTGAAATTACTATAAATACATTTAAAATTATCTATTTTAGATCTAAGGAAATACTACAGAGATATTTTCATGGGTTCAGTAATCTTTCATTTTATAACATTGGGCACGGTACAGAGTGGTTGTCACATGAGGTACTTGAAGATTTATTAGTTTAATTCTATTTTTATGGTAACCTTGAATTCTTCTGAGTTTTGCATGTATTAAATTCAATTAATGCTGAACATGAAGAGTTAAAGTATTTATCTGAAAGGAGTTTCTGGGTTAGGAGAAGTAATGAATGTATCCATTTGTACATGGTTTACGTGTTGTGGATGCTTTGTAAACATTTTCCTATATGTTTAAATTGTGTTTCAGCAGGATGTAATTGCCCTTGTGTGTAGTTAAAATGAGTCATCATCTGGTCCTGTGTGAAATGGAATTCATGGTATTTTCTGTAACATTTTCCTGAAGCTGTTTCTGGAGAGCCACACGTTTAAATACAGACAGCTTTCTTGATCATTTGATTTATTGTGCACCTGATTTTTGGTCTAAAAGGAATTATTGCCACAATATATTTTATTTATTCTTTAGATTTTAGCCTTGTAAGTTAAAGTGCTTTACATGATGATGTGAAAAGCTGTTTGTCCCTTTACTGGGTTTCGGGGGTTGTTAAAAGACAGGGAATGAAGAATGCAAAATGGTTTATTGTTCAAAGTGTCCACTCTGATGCAACGCTGTACTGATAGTACTTCCCAGTATGATATTGTGATGTTTCATACAATGCAGTGAACATAACCAACTTGTTACCTAAATAAAGAATTGATAAAAACAGTGTGACATATTACTATTTGGTATGATTCAGTTTTTAATGTTATTTTAAACTTCTTATGTGGTTGGCATATTTGTGAAAATTTAATTCCAAAAAGGAATTAACCAAACTGTACAGGACAATATTAACCCCTTCTCTACTCCAGAAATATTTATACTCCTTTAAAAAAAACCTGCCTTTGGCCGAGTGCATTGGCTTACGCCTGTAATCCCAGCACTTTGGGAGGCCAAGGCGGGTGTGGATCACGAGGTCAAGAGATCGAGACCATCCTGACCAACATAGTGAAACCCTGTCTCTACTAAAAATACAAAAATTAGCTGGGCGTGGTGGCACGTGCCTGTAATCCCAGCTACTCGGGAGGCTGAGGTAGAAGAATTGCTTGAACCCAGGAGGCGGAGGTTGCAGTGAGCCAAGATCGCACCACTGCACTCCAGCCTGGCAACAGAGTGAGACTCCGTCTCAAAAAAAAAAAAAAAAAAAAAAAACAACTTTTTCGGCAAGGGGTGGGTGGGGGTTACTGGTGCTTGAAATAGAAATAATGTATGAGTTAGTAAAAGAAAGACCCATGTTCAGTGTTGACTCATCTGAATTTCCTAGCCTGGCTATTCTCAAGTATTTTGGTCTGAGGACTCATTTATACTCTCACAAATTGTATATTCCAATGAAGTTTTGCTTTTGTGGATACTATCGATATTTACTTTATTAGAAATTAAAGCTGAGAAATTATATATACTGTTTTAATTTGTTAACAAGTAAAACAATTACATGTTAATATATAAACCATTTTATGAAAAATAATTGTCTTATAAGATAAAAATATTCAGTGTAAAAAGGACCGTTTTTCATTTTTGTGAGCCCTTTAACGTTGGACTGAATTCTTGTTTGTGCTTCTGCGTTCAGTCTGTTGCAGTGTGGTATGGCCCGATGGTTGAAGTATATGAAGAAACCTGGCCTCACACAGATAGGTAGTTGGAAAACAGGAGTATTTTAGTAACTTCAGATAATTGTAGATATCAAAACTTGACAATTGATAGTTTCTTGAAGGTTGGTTGCAATGTGAAATTGGAAAGTTTATTAGAGGACTTAGTTTGTTATGTTAAAATCCACTGGGTCTGTCTTGCATTTTGAATGGACCTTCTGGCTATGCATGATTTTGTCACATCATGAATTAGTCATTTGGAAAATACTGGTTCACTGAATTGTGCAGTTCTTCTAAATATTGATCCGTTATTCTGCAGTGATTAAAGTTTTTTGTTAAGGGTAGGCACAGTGGCTCATGCCTCTAATCCCAGCACTTTGGGAGGCCGAGGCAGGTAGATCACCTGAGATTGGGAGTTTGAGACCAGCCTGACCAACATGGGGAAACCCTGTCTTTACTAAAAATGCAAAATTAGCCAGGCATGGTGGTGCATGCTTGTAATCCCAGCTACTCGGGAGGCTGAGCCAAGAGAATTGCTTGAACCCAGCTGACGGAGGTTGCAGTGAGCTGAGATCGTGCCATTGCACTCCAGCCTGGGCAACAAGAGCAAAACTCCCATCCCCCCCCCCCCAAAAAAAGACTGCTTAGCTGAATGTGGTAGCTTATGCCTGTAATCCCAGAGGCTAAAGCAGGAGGATTGCTTGAGGCCAGGACTTCAAGACCCGCCTGGACAACATAGCAAGACCTGGTTTCTACACACAAATTTTAAGTACTGTAGCATGGTGTCACATGACTATAGTCCCAGCTAGTTGGGAAACTGAGGCAGGAGGATTGCTTAAGTTCAGGAGTTCAAGGCTGCAGTGAGCTATGATCCAGCCACTGCAAAGCAGTCTGGGCAACAGCAAGACTCCATCTCAAATTTTAAATATATGTCTCTTTTATATTAAAAACTATCAAATTTTAAAATAACATTGTGAAGGAATAATCTAAGCAACAAATGCTTCCAAGCTGCTTCACCATTAGTTTATTAACCTGAGTAGAATTTACCACCAAGAGTCATAATTTCTTTACGCTAAACGTAGAAATCCATTGGGAGTTGCATTGTCATTGAAAAAAAATTATAATGAAGGCCAGGCGCAGTGGCTCACGCCTGTAATCCCAGCACTTTGGCAGGCCAAGGCGGGCAGATCACTTGAGGTCAACAGTTTGAGACCAGCCTGGCTAAAATGGTGAAACCTGTCTCTACTTAAAAAAAATACAAAAATTAACTTGGTGTGGTGCTGCGTGCCTATAGTCCCAGCTACTCAGGAGTTTGAGGCAGGAGAATCGCTTGAACCTGGGAGGTGGAGATTGCAGTGAGCCAAGATCGCGCCACTGCATTACAGCCTGGGCGACAGACAGAGGGAGACTCTGTCTCAAAAAAAAAACAGTTCTAATGAACTGGTCTTCCTATATGAAAATAATGGCGCTGCCTTGCCAGTTGTGATTCTTCTTTCTATCCAGGCTTTAAAATGATTTTTAATAACAGGAGAAATAATATTAGTTGGGGAAAAAATGTTTCTATAATCATATTAGCCTTACATTTGAGCCAGAAATTACAGCCTCATTAGTTTACTTTTCAAACTGCCTGATATATTTTCTGAAACCTTGGAAAATACGCAAACCAGAGCAATATATGGTGCCCAAGTCTTTATCCAACTTCAATACTTGAAATTAACCTGAACATGTCCATGAAAATATCTCTTGCTGACCAAATCCCTTGTCTTGAATTTAAGGTTATATTTTTTAAATGACATCTCACACTGACATTTCCTCTTCCAAATTGCCTTCATTTGTGTTTTGAAGTTCATCTGGTTTAAGTATTAAGGGAAAATGTGATAAGATTTCTTGTGGAACACATTTTGTTTTGAGAAGCTAAATAGTATTTAGTGAAAAATAGCAAAGTGTGATGTTTTTCACATATTAGACAATTCCTAGTTGTGCAAAAAAATCCATTGTATATGTAAAATAGTCAAATGCTAACAATTGTTAAGATGAATTCAAGCGATGATTTAATTTCAAAGCAATTTTGAAGTTACTTTTTAAAGTCTTTACTAGAAAATGCACTGAAATGAAGTTACTTGCTTTTAGTTCATAATGGGCATTATAACAATTTGCACTGTCGTTTTTATGCTAAATTGCTTTTAAGTTTTTTTCTATTCAACTTTGGGAGTTATTTTGTAAACCCTAAAGAAAATGCTAAACAAGTGTTTGCTTTTGCCCATTGTTTAGGTGATTTGTGTATGTTACATTATAGTCTAGAAGTAAATAGATGTAGCTACTCACAGAGAACACACTGCTTTTCAGGCAGCATCACCGCCATTTCTCACTTCCTGCTGCCTTTTCTGGCTGTGGTATTTTCTCCCCCTTATTTCCTGTTACAGTTTTATTTTACCTGCAAACACCTCTAACTAGTACACTGTTTTGTGCTCAGATGTAGCTGGTAGATATGCTCTTCTAATTCAGAGGTGAGGGGCACTTAGGAAGTTAGTATTTCTGCTATGTCGTAAGTATCCACAACTCCAGTGGGACACAAAAGAGCCATACCTTTTATGGAAGGGTAGAATGAAAGATTGGGCTTTACTTCTTTGAACTAGTAAACCTGGTCTATAATATTGGCAACAGTGATTTTTTTAATGATTGAATCTGTACAACAAATGTATTCTTTCCATATAACATTCACCTATAATGCATTTAAGATGAAGAGGACCAGTACCACCCAGGAGTTACTCTAATAGTGGGTCTGATACCTTCTTTCCCTCTCCTGAGTCGTTTATACTTACTTTTTTGGGCACTGATTATGAAGAGGTGGTTTTGCTTCATTCCTAAGTCTTGAAGTTATGAAATGCAATTTATTATTATTTGAGATGGAGTTTCACGTTTGTTGCCCAGGCTGGAGTGCAATGGCATGATCTCAGCTCACTGCAACCTCCACCTCCCGGGTTCAAGCGATTCTTCTGCCTCAGCCTCATGAGTAGCTGGGATTACAGGTGTCCACCACCACGCCCAGCTAATTTTTTTGTATTTTTAGTAGAGATGGGGTTTCACCATGTTGGCCAGGCTGGTCTCGAACTCCTGACCTCGGATGATCCTCCCGCCTTGGCCTCCCAAAGTGCTGGGATTATAGGCGTGAGCCACCGCGCCCAGCCCGAAATGCAATTTATATTAACAAAATTCCACACTAACATGATATAGAGTACCATGGGGTTTATTTTCATGAGGTTTTGCCTATGACTAATCATAATAAATATAGTATAAAGCTTATTTTAAATATTTAATATTTGCTATTAAAATTGTACTTAAGACTGCTTATAATTGATATAGCACTTTGGTTCTACTGAAGTATACTCTTGAAAGTTACTGGGTTCTGCTGGGCACAGTGCCTCACGCCTGTAATCCCAGCAGTTTGGGAGGCTGAGGTGGGTAGATCACCTGAGGTCAGGAGTTAGAGACCGGCCTGGCCAACCTGGTGAAACCCCGTCTCTACTAAAAATAGAAAAATTAGCTGAGCGTGGTGGCAGGTGCTTGTAGGCCTAGCTACTCAGGAGGCTGAGACAGGAAAATCTCTTGAACCTGGGAGGCGGAGGTTGCAGTGAGCCAAAATCGTGCCACTGCACTCCAGCCTGGGCGACAGAGCGAGACTCTGTCTCGAAAAAAAAAGAACATTTTAGGGGGAGCTTTAACTACATAAACATTCTTAAGTCTCGTTTACTTCCGACTGTAACTAATTTTAAAATGTGAAGTCTTCACAAAAGTTCTGTAGGCTCCTAAAGATCCTATACTCCAGGAGTTAATTAAATCCAGTAACTTTAAAACGTATTTTAAATGGTTGTAATAATATATTTTACATGTACGATCAAAAACCTTAATGTAAACTGAAATTATTTCACTAAAAATCCTAACTGAAAAAAGGAGGGGAGAGGAGGGAGAGGGAGAGAGGGAGAGAGAGAGGAGGAAAACAAACAGAAAATTGGCTGGACATGGTGGCGTGTACCTGTAGTCCTAGCTACTTGGAGGCTGAAGCAGGAGGATCCCTTAAGCCCAGGAGTTCAAGTCTGCAGTGAGCTACAAATGGGCCACTGCATGCCAGCCTGGGTAACAAAATGAGACCCTGTCTCTAATAAAAAAAAAAAAAAAAAAAAAAAAAAAAAATCCAGTTGGATAAGCATGAAATAGTATATAATTTGCATTTCTGATTACATGTGAGAAAAACATCTTACCTATATACATTGGCCATTTGAGTTTCCTCTTTTCTGAATTGAATGGTACACCACTTGTCCATTTTTCCATTGGGTTTGTCTTTTTCTAATTTATTTGTCTTTATATAGTCTAGATACTAATCCTTTGTTATGCGAGCTGCAAAACCTCTCAGACTGTTTTTTTTCTTTTTTTTTCTTTGTTTTTTTTTTTTTTGAGACGGAGTCTTGCTCTGTCCCCCAGGCTGGAGTGCAGTGGCGCAATCTCGGCTCACTGCAAGCTCTGCCTCCCGGGTTCACGCCATTCTCCTGCCTCAGCCTCCTGAGTAGCTGGGACTACAGGCGCCCGCCAACACGCCCGGCTAATTTTTTGTATTTTTAGTAGAGACGGGGTTTCACCGTGTTAGCCAGGATGGTCTCGATCTCCTGACCTCGTGATCCGCCCGCCTCGGCCTCCTAAAGTGCTGGGATTACAGGCTTGAGCCACCGCGCCCGGCCTTTTTTTTTCTTTTGTTTATGCAGTCTTGCTATTTGTCATTTTTTTGCTATATGTTTTTCTTGTTTAGGAAATCGTCCTCATCCCAAGTTCATATAGTCTCTAATTTTTTAAATTTATACATTTTCATTTTCATATCAGGTGGATAATGTAACAAGGCTGAGGGGAGGCACATCTCACACGTAAGTGTGAAAACCCAATCATCGTGCTTGTGAACTACAGAAGGATCTCTAATGTTACCTTCCAGCCATTTTAGAAGTCTTCTACCTCCCAAGCACATATATTTAGATTTTTAATCATTCTCGAATTTCTTGTTACATAGTATGTGAACTAAGGAATCTTTTTTTTCCATTCAGCTAGCTAATTGTGCCAACACCATGCCACCCCTGTCAGATTCCCATTCCCCAAATATATGTGGTCCATTTCTAGTTTCTTCTCCTCTGTTGTTTTTTTTTTTTTTGTCTAACCCTGTGGAAATATCACATCATTTTGATTACTGTAGCCTCCTAAGTGCTGACATCTGGCAGGTATACATTGTCTTCACCATATTTAAATTTAGTTCCTTTTATTTTTTATTTCAAGACAAGGTCTCACTCTGCTGCCCAGGCTGGAGTGCAGTGGCATCATAGCGCAAGCAATCCTTCTGCCTCGGCCTCCCAAAGTACTGGGAGTACAGACATGAGCCACTGCACATGGCCTAAATCTGGTTCCTTCTAATAAGATACAACTAATAATCCACATTCTAATATTAAGAGCTTGCATCCATTCTGGGATGTAATATTGAAAATTGTTCACCCTTCCTATAATTATTTTGTGTGTTTCTGTTGTACATTTACATTTTTAATTGTACTGTGGGACCATGTTGCTCACTCATTTTAATCTATCACTCCGTTTCCTCCCCCTGTAAAACAGGATTAGTAACTGTACCATGCCAAGCAATGTGGGGGCCTAAGGCAAATGGAAAACTCTGTAATCATTCTTTTTTTCCCTTTTTCTTTTATTTCAGCAGAGAGTAGATTCTGTCTTATTTAAAATTTTTATATTATGTTTGTCATTTTGCATTAGTTTTGATTTTTTTAATGTTGCGTTAAAATATCTAAAATTTAAAAAAATAAAATATTTATCTTGATTACTTGCCATTCCTTAAATTTTGTTCCCAAAGCAAGTGCTTCACCCTGGTCCCAGATGATATGTGAATTCCTGGGCCTTTGAAAAGACCATTTTCCTGATTTAAGGCAGATGTTACCAAGAAGGAATAACTCCGTAGCCTGCTAGTACCCATTAGCATGAAACAGCGTTTTCTGGGGTGGATCAGTAAAATGGAGGGAGCGCTAAGCTAAGAGAGTCCCGAGCTCCAGCAGCAGCCAGGTGCTGTTGGCTTCCCTACGCAGTGAGCTGTCATTTAATACTTTGAAAACATGATGCTGAGAGAAAGCAAGTTACAAGGGGATGTGTTGTACGTAAATTTGTCTCCAAAATTAATTCCAAAACACACTTCATATTTTAATTTCTTTGAAATTGGGAAGCATCTTTATTTATTTTTATTTTTTATTTTTTTGAGACGGAGTTTCACTCTTGTCGCCCAGGCTGCAGTGCAGTGGCGCGATCTTGGCTCACTGCAACCTCCGCCTCCCGAGTTCAAGCGATTCTCCTGCCTCAGCGTCCCAAGTAGCTGGGATTACAGGAATGCGTCACCACGCCCGGCTGATTTTGTATTTTCAGTAGAGTGGGGATTTCTCCATTTTGGCCAGGCTGGTGTCGAACTCCCGACCTCAGGTGATCTGCCCCCACCTCGGCCTCCCAAAGTGCTAGGATTACAGGTGTGAGCCACCATGCCCGGCCAGGAAGCATCTTAAATCAATGGCATCTTAACAATTGTCTTTGACTAAGGCAGCCATCATGGCATAGTTGCACCAGCTTGGCCATATCTCAATTCACAATTGGGTTTTGTACTATGTCGGGAATACATGTGTTAATATTTAAGTCCTATTTAAAATGTCTTCAAGGCCAGGCGTGGTGGCTCACACCTGTAATCCCAGCACTATGGGAGGGTGACGTGGACAGATCACTTGAGGTCAAGAGTTCGAGACCAGCCTGGCCAGCATGGCGAAACCCCACTTCTTCTGAAAATACAAAAATTAGCCAGGTGTGGTGGTGTGCACCTGTAATCCCAGCTACCCGGGAGGCTGAGGCAGGAGAATCGCTTGAAACCAGGAGGCAGAGGTTTCAGTGAGCTAAGATCATGTCACTGCACTCCAGCTTGGGTGACAGAGCAAGACCCTGTCTCAAAACATAAAATGTCTTCAAAATGATTATATTATGATTTGGCATGTAACACAGAAATAACAGCATATGTAAGATTAAAAAAAATCTGTTCTAAAAACCTGTTATAATAAGTATGAGAAAATAATCTTTTTTTTTTTTTTTTTGAGACGGAGTCTCACACTCTCGTCCAGGCTGGAGAGCAGTGGCGCGATCTCGGCTCACTGCAAGCTCTGCCTCCCAGGTTCACACCATTCTCCTGCCTCAGCCTCCTGAGTAGCTGGGACTACAGGCACCTGCCACCACGCCCGGCTAATTTTTTGTATTTTTAGTAGAGACGGGGTTTCACCATGTTAGCCAAGATGGTCTTGATCTCCTGACCTTGTGATCTGCCTGCCTTGGCCTCCCAAAGTGCTGGGATTACAGGCATGAGCCACCACGCCCGACCAGGAAATAATCTTAAATGTTAACAAAACATTATTTCATAGTTTAATTGGCAGCATTTTTTCTTAACATATAAAAGAATGGTACGTAAAATAATGGGATCTTACAGTTGATGAAATATGATAGGTACGATTTATGGATATGTAGTATGTACATATAAAACACACATGAAAATAATACACATTAACTTTAGAAGAGTGGTTACTTTTTTAAAGACATTGGGAAAACGAGCTTTTTATTTTCTCCTTATAAAAGGTAAAGATGTCAAAATGTTAAATCTGGGCAATAGGTAAAATTGTTGTATTTTCTCTAATTTTCCATGTGTTTGAATTTTTCATAAAATCTTGAGTTAAATAAAATACAGAAACAAAATTCAGTGTCCTAAATTGCCTTTCAAGAAGAGGGTACACATTTACAATCTTAATAGTATGCAAGAGTACCCATGTTTTTCACTTTCTTGCCAATGTTGCACATTGCCAAGCTGCTGGGTAAAATATTGTAACCTACATTTTCTTGATTTAACTCCCAATTATTTGATTACTAGTGAGTGAAAATGTTTTTCTCATATTTGCTTATACTTTTATTGTAAGCCTGTTCACACATGTTAATTGGCAGCATTTTTTCTTAACATGTAAAGGATATTCTGTTTACGTATTTATAATTTTTCTTGATTTGTGAGAGCTCTTTATATATGTAGGATTTTAACAATTATTCTGTTACATATGTCATGAATTATTTTCCTGAGTTCATCATTTGCCTTTCAATACTGTAATACTGTTTATGGTTTGTTGTTGTTGTTTTAAAAGAAAGATATTCGGCCGGGCGCGGTGGCTCACGCTTGTAATCCCAGCACTTTGGGAGGCCGAGGCGGGTGGATCACGAGGTCAGGAGATCGAGACCATGGTGAAACCCCGTCTCTACTAAAAATACAAAAAATTAGCCGGGCGTGGTGGCGGGCGCCTGTAGTCCCAGCTACTCGGAGAGGCTGAGGCAGGAGAATGGCGTGAACCCGGGAGGCGGAGCTTGCAGTGAGCGGAGATTGCGCCACTGCACTCTAGCCTGGGCGACAGAGCGAGACTCCGTCTCAAAAAAAAAAAAAAAAAAAAAAAGATATTCACGGATTGGACTAAGACCAAAGGACATCTAGCCATACTGAAATGACCTAATTTTTGAAAAAAACACAATCTCAACCTCACAGGGTTCCCCCCCCCAAAAAAATCACATCATGCAACTTCTGAGCTTTTTCTTACACAATAACTTTTTGTTTCCATGCCAGCTTTTCCTACAGGCAGAATAAGGGCTTTCTACTCGCTGTGATTGGAGCGGTACTAGAGAGAGGGCTAAGATGCTCAGAGCTGAAGATTATAAGAGAGCTCTCCTTGGTCAAAAATATTCCCTTTTACCCTTCATATACCCTTTTAAATCAAATAGGGTTTATTTTGTTTTATTTTACTTTAAAATAATTGAAAATTTACATACAGTAAACTACAAAGACCTTTTGTGTTAAATTTGATATGTTTCAACAAGTGTCATAGTTTTACATTCAAAATTTTCAGAATTTTCTTTAACGGTTTCATCAACCTTCAGTTGCATACAAAGACAATTTTTTATATCCTGAGTAAGTAAGTATTTGCATGTATTTTAAGACATTGGCCTTTTGAATATTTGTACTTTAATACAACTGGAACTTATTTCTGAGGTAAAAATCTAATATAACATTTTCCTATAGATTTTTCCATTATCCCCTTATACCACCTATTACATAAGCCAATCTTTTCTCATTATTTGAAGTTGTCCTTTATGACATATTCATGTATATGCTTGTATTTTTATAAGCATTCTATCGTTTTGTGTTGTGTGTCAGTACCATGTCATCTTAATTATCATAGTTTTATTATACATTTTATTATCTGATAGGGAAAATGCCCCTTATTATTCTACTTCTACAAAAATTGAATGTGTTTATTCTTCCAGATGAATTTTTCAATAATTTGGCTAAGATTTCCCTGCCAAATAAAAATCTCATTAATGTGTTGATTGAATTGTTATATGTGTAGATTAATGTAGAGGTCATTGGTATCTTTAGCCAAGGTGAGTTCCATCAGAAAGGTGCTGGCCGGGCTCGGTGGCTCACGCCTGTAATCCCAGCACTTTGGGAGGCCGAGGTGGGCGGATCACAAGGTCAGGAGATCGAGACCATCCTGGCTAACACAGTGAAACCCCGTCACTACTAAAAATACAAAAAAAAAAAAAAAAAAAAAATTAGCCGGGCGTGGTGGCGGGCGCCTGTAGTCCCAGCTTCTTGGGATGCTGAGGCAGGAGAATGGCGTGAACCCCAGGGGGGCGGAGCCTGCAGTGAGCCAAGATCGCGCCACTGCACTCCAGCCTGGGCGACAGCGAGACTCTGTTTCAAAAAAAAAAAAAAAAAGGAAGGTGCTACATCTTTCTATTTATACAAGTGTTTTTAATGTCCCCAGTACAGGTTTGTAATTTTCTCCATATGATCTACACCTTTCTTAAATTCCTTGTTATTTTATATTTCTTATTGCTGTGATGAGTGAACGCCCCTCCTCAGTGTATTTTAAATGTATACCTTCTCAGACAACTAGTTTTATTTACTTACCACCCCCAATCCTGCAAGAAAAAGAAAACGTATATATATATTTCAATTTCTATCATATCCACCAGATGGCAGTCTTGGGCACGTCCCTTTGTAAACCTGCTGAGAGCTCTGGTGATAAGAAAGGCAGTGGCTGGCAGACCTTCCAAGCACTCAAAAGCACACGGACAAAAAGGTTTTTTTGTAAACCCGAACGAAAAATAAACCCAGCATTATATAATTATAGTATTTGTACTGCTGTTAACCTTTAATCTTATAACCCATTAGTGGAGACAGAGAAGAACTGTCACTGTGCCCTTCAAAATCATATTTTTTCCTGTCCATGTGATAAACACCTGTGGCTTCTTGGCAGCACTTTTGGTTTGATTCCAGGGACTCTTATGGTTAAAGGCAGGCTTTAATCTGGCATTGTTTTCCTTCTCCTAAAAGCACCATTTAAATCGGAAGTTACTGGATTTCTAAACAGTTAAGACCATCTTCCGACTGGTTTTTATCATTCCCAGATCTCTTCTGAAAGGAGGTGGTGTGCATAGTTAATATGAAAGGAAATGGCTTGTTCTACGCGAATACAAATCTGAATAACTCTTCTATATTAGACCTTTTTTTTTTACTTTAGTGACTTCCAATATCTGTATTTAGAAATGTATAGTGAATTACTTGAGAGATATATATATATATACACATATATATAGTGTGTGTGTGTGTATCTATGTGTATACATATACATATATACATGTATTTTTAGGGCTTTTGGCTTTTTTAGGGCAGGACACGTGAATCTGGCAGTTGATAGAGAATTTTTCCTATAGCGGTGTAACAGTATACAATACTAAATTAATGAAATGTCTTTCACTATCAACAATTTACGTATCCATGCTGATCGCTTTAACACTAGAAAAAATATTCCAAAATAAACTACATTTTCTAGACTGCTTTCACACCAAAAAAACACACACACAACTACTTGCCCATTTGAGAACAGCCAATGAAGCAAGCTCTTTGAATGATTTGTGGTTTTGTGTCCCCAGAAGTTTTAACATAGTAGTTCTGAAGATTTGTCATTTGTGTGTGCTTCAAAGATAGAGTAATAAATTTTATAGCTGGGCAGATCTTGAACTATATAGTTATAAAATCTCAAAGCTGAGAAAACCCTGAATGCCAGATGATCTTTCAGCATCCTCTGGTGTGAGTGTCAGGAATGAGTTCATTTCCATCTTTGATCAGCTCTGCCTGTCCTGTTGCATCTCTGCTTCTTCTCCTCAGTTGTCTTATTAACCCTCGGGGCTATGAAAATAATTGTTTAAAAGCTCCCGGAACCCGCAAAAAACACTAAGCCTTGAGAGAGATGTAGCTGATCTGAGTCACATATGGTAACAACTTTTTATTTCCCTGATGATTCTTCCTGTTCTGTACAATGACTAGAGATAATAAAACTACATCAGGTACAAAAACCACCTGCCTTCTTAATTAATGACCTTTGTTATAGATTAACTTCCCCTTTGTTGTCCTGCTTCACTTAGATCAGATGACAGAAAACCCATGGCTACACCCTCTGTAAAAGGTGTTCAGTGTACCTTTCCCAAGAGAAACACTGCCTGTAACCAAATTGCTGTAACTATGTGCGAACCTTGTAAGAAACATGTTGCAATCCTTCCGAAAACTCCTGTCTCTGCCTGTGGAAATGAAACCTTGAGCTTCCTTCCTTCGGCACGCTGACTCCATTCCTTTGGAGCTGGTGCTCCTGGGTGGGCTGTCCTCAAACTCTGCGCTTGAATAATCTCTGTTTAAATTAGATTCTGACCTTTTTGATTATTTTAGGTTGATAGGGCCAAAATTTAACCACAGCTATTAGGATGACTCCCAGCATATTCTCTTTTCTGTCCCCCGTTATTTCATTGATTACCATTATATATCCTAACGCCAACTGTATTCACCATCCAGGACCCTTTTCTCCCAATGTGCTCTGATTTTCTTGATCATTCTTAAAGTATGCAACCCAGAACTGAGCATTTATGGGTAACAGAACTGTCTCATCCTTTATTCTCGTTAATACTTTTCTGTTCTTCTATTTAACGCCCAAATATTGAACTAGATTTTCTGGCAACTGCATGATACTGTTTGAGTCCTTCGAGCTTATTTTTACTGCTTTTGAGCAATCTTTTCCCATCCCATACTTGTGTGGTTGGTGTTTTGGTTAACCTATTTTGCAGGACCTTTATTTGTTCCTATTAAGTTTTCTTGGGTAAAATTTATTAACCTTTTGAGTTGGTTGTGGATTTATCTAAGATATGTTAGCTATCTTCTTCTTTCCAGTAACTCCAAAATTTCATACATAAACCTCCCATACTGAATGAAACAGGTCCAAGTACTGAGGCCCTGTGGGAGGCCTCAGAAACTTCTCTTCAGTAGGATGCAAATTGACCAATCTTTTACTCAACACCCATTAGGTAAGAATTTCAGCAATGTACTGATCCACTTATCTGCTCATATTTCTCCAGTTTATCTACAAGGATATCATAGGATTTTACGTTCTTTGCAGAAGTCACCTGCATATAACCCAGCTTAAGCGGAGGTTTCACTGTGACCTATTCCTCTAGCTCCTTGCAAATTTTTGGTGTTGGTTTTTGCTTGTGGTATTGCTTGCATCATTTATGCATTTTAAAAATCCTGAGCTTGTTACAATTCTTCCTGTGTAACTGCTGATTTCTTGGTTTTGTTTTTATTGTTTTTTTTTATTTTTAGGTACCTCTGCCTTTTTATTCTGTATGTATGTTATACTTCAATTAAAATATTTTTAAAAATATCCCTGATGCATTGAAAAAAATCAAAACTACAAGTTGCTCTGCATCCTGAAGGCCAACTGTAGCAGTGTAGGTTGGTTAAGGTAGAACAGTGCCTCATCCACAGACACCATTCACATCACAGACACGTGGACTTAGATGTTGCAACCACTCTCCAGCAAGTGGCAGGAAAGTGTTCTAATTCTAATGAAACTAGTATAGTTATATTGCAACAAATACCTGACAGGTGGAAGTAACATGACTTGCAAAAAAGGTGCTTTTTTTGGAAGTGGTTTTTCCAATTTACCAAATCTGCCACATGGGCCAGCAGCAGCGCTGGAGCCTTGAATTCCTCTGGGAGAGGAGACGAGGTAGCTCTGCACCCTACATTCTCCCCTACCTGATATATATCCTCTTTCTTAAAAAAAGAAAAAAGAACAATGGAAAAAGGTCACACTGTAGGACTGTGGCACAGGAATTAAGCAGCATCTGAGCAATCTTAAAGGACAAGCTTCGGTTTCCTAGGCTGGAGTTGAGCCTTTTTGGAAGGGCCTGTGACACACTCAGTATGTCCTTCTACAACTCTTATTCTCTTGACTTCTTCAGTCACCAGGCTGAAGAAATAGCAAATGAGAAATAGTGGAAAGGAAGGGAATGCCCCAGATGTAGATAGCACTGTAAATTTCTGCAGATGTATGTATTATTTATAATGTGTGTATAAATAGTGTATATTTCTGTGCACATTTCGGCATATATGCTATACTTCAATAAAATTTTAGTTTAAAGAACCTTGAATAATGCAATAAACCTTCATATATATTTATTTATATGAGGTTTCTGTTAGTGGAAAACATGGAAACAGTCGAATAGATGTGGATATGCTTTGGAGAATATGGATTAAAATATAGATTACATGTATGAAAAATCACTTTCAAGGAAGGAGGGCACATCTTCCAAGAGACAGGCAACAGTTTAGTCAGGGTAAGCTAAATTGCTATAACAGAACCAAATCTGTAATGTTCAAACATAATAGAAGTTTATTTCTTGTTCATCTATAGACCAGGCTAGGTGTTCCAGGTCAGAGGCTTCTTCTCTTCCATGTGGTGACTCAGGTTTGAGGCATTTTGCATCTGGTGGCTAACTACCACCCAGGGCCTTATTGTTATATATATCCCACCAGCACAAGGGGAAAGAGAGCAAGGGAAGGGTATCCCTGCTTCTTCAAAGCCTCAACCTGAAGGTGGTGCACTTTGTTTCTATTCGCACTTTGTTGATGAGAACATGGCCACACTTAGCTGTAGGTGCAAGGTGTGGGGCTGAGAAACTGTATTCCTGGTTAGTAGCTGCATTGCAGCTACAACTGAGTTACTATGGAAGATAGGAAGCACAGTGTGAGGACAACTCCTGTGTCTGCCACAGGCAGCCATTCTCCAGAGCAGGTAAACAGGGTCCACCACTTCGGAGAGATGAGGCACACATATTAAGGCACTGTGGACAGAGAAAACGAATGATTCAAACACAAGCTTCAAAAATGAGATACTCCATGCACCCACCAGAATTACTAAGATTAAAAAGACTGATAATACCATATGTTGGCAAAGGTGTGTAACAACCAGAACTGTTGGCATTATTGGTGGAAGCATAATGACACAATCATGTTGGGAAAAGTCCTGGGGTTTCCTTTTTTTTTTTTAATTTAAGTTCTAGGGTACATGTGCACAACATGCAGGTTTGCTACATAGGCAGGTTTGCTACAACACGTGCCATGTTTGTTTGCTCCACCCATCAACTCATCATTTACATTAGGTATTTCTCGTAATGCTATCCCTCCCCCAGCCTCTACCCCCTGACACACCCCGGTGTGTGATGTTCCCACCCTGGGTCCATGTGTTCTTGTTGTTCAGCTCCCACCTATGAGTGAGAACATGCTGTGTTTGGTTTTCTGTCCTTGTGATAGTTTGCTTAGAATGATGGTTTCCAGCTTCATCCACGTCCCTGCAAAGGACATGAACTCATCCTTTTTTATGGCTGCATAGTATTCCATGGTGTGTATATGTGCCACATTTTCTTAATCCAGTCTTTCATTGATGCACATTTGTGTGGGTTCCAAGTCTTTGCTATTGTGAATAGTGCCACAATAAACATACATTTGCATATGTCTTTATCGTAGAATGATTTATAATCCTTTGGGTATATGCCCAGTAATGGGATTGCTGGGTCAAATGGTATTTCTTATAAAACAAAACATACACCTACATTGTGTCCCATCATTTCCATGCCTAGGTATTTACCTAAGAGAAATAAAAACATATGTCCTGCCTAGTGCAGTAGCTCACACCTGTAATCCCAGCATTTTGGAAGGCCAAGGCAGGCAGATCACTTGAACCCGGGAGTTTGAGACCAGCCTGCGCAACATGACAAAACCCCATCTCTACTAAAAATACAAAAAATGAGCCAAGCATAGTGACACGTGCCTGTGGTCCCAGCTACTCAGGAGGCTGAGGTGGGAGGATCACCTGAGCCCAGGAGGTTGAAGCTGCAGTGAGCCATGATTACATTACTGCATTCCAGCCTGGGCAACAGAGCGTGACCCTGTCTCAACAAAGTAAATAGGCCAGGCACGGTGGCTCACGGCTGTAATCCCAGCACTTTGGGAGGCCAAGGTGGTAGATCACCTGAGGTTAGGAGTTCGAAACCAGCCTGGCCAACATGGTGAAACCAAACCCATCTCTACTAAAAATATAAAAATTAGCCAGGTGTGGTGGTGGGTGCCTGTAATCCCAGCTACTTGGGAGGCCGAGGCAGAAGAATCGCGTGAACCCGGCAGGCAGAGGTTGCAGTGAGCCGAGATCACACCATCGAACTCCAGCCTGGGTAACAGAGCAAGATTCTGTCTCAAAAACAAACAAACAAAAAAAAAACCCAACGTATGTCCACAAAAAGACTTGTACAGGAATGTTCTGAGCAGCTCTATTCCTAACAGTGTCAAAAGGAGGACGGCCCAGCTATCCATCAGTAGGAGAATAGATCACTGCAGTATAATCACAAAATGGAATGCTACTCAACAATAGAAAGAAAAGAACTATCACTCTATGCAACGGCATGGATGAATCCCACAACATTAAGCTGAATAAAAGGAGCTTTACACAAAGAGTGTACAGCATATGACTACGACTACATGACTTTTTAGAAGAGGCAAAAGTATGATGAAAAATAATCAGCCTGGTGGGTGCTTCAGTTGGGCAGGGGAGCTGGAGGTTGACTAGGAAGGGGCATGAGGGAACTTTCTGGGATGACAGGAATGTTCTGTATTGTGATAAGAGGCTTGGGCTACACAGGTAGATACATTTGTCAAAATGTAGCACATGTTCACTTAAGATATATTCATTTCATTGTATATAAATTTTATCTCAAAGGATAAAATTTATAAATGAATTTTAATCATATGCTTGTTTAAGTATTTAGGGGGGAATGCACTGTTACCTGAAATTTATCTTGAAATGCATAAAGAAATAAGAGGGCTGGGTGGATAGAGGGATGCATAGATGGATAAGTCTGTGATGAAATGTTATGAGACATCCAGACTGCTCAAAATGGAGAAACAGGAACTGGATGGAGTCTTTCACATTATCCAAATAGAAAACCAGGCAAAATACCTGAAACAAAGGCCTGTAGACTCTGGGCTATAGGCAATATGAAAATGAGATTGCTGATTGAAGGTTAAAAAATGAAGTGTGCCCTTTGGTTTCACCAGCTTCCTGTCTAGAAGCAGTTTCCAGGCCGTGGCACAGAGTATGGGAACCCAGACAGAACTGGCAGTCTTACTGAGTTAGCAAAGGGAAATCCGAGTTTAGAGAGCCTACAGTGCTGTATTTCAGCCAGAGAGCAGTGAGCTGCATGGAGAGAAAGGACCCTAGAAACCTGCAGTGGTTGCCTTCAAGTTTTTATTTTATTTTATTTTATTTTTGAGATGGAGTTTCATTCTTGTCGCCCAGGCTCAAGTGCAGTGGCACAATCTCAGCTCACTGCAACCTCTGCCTCTCAGGTTCAAGCGATTCTCCTGCCCCAGCCTCCTGAGTAGCTTGTATTACAGCCACCACAACTGGCTAATTTTTTTGTATTTGGGTTTCACCATGTTGGCCAGGCTAGTCTCGAACTCCTGAGCTTAAGCGATTCTTCTGCCTTGGCCTCCCAAAGTGCTGGGATTATAGGCATGAGCCACCATGCCCAGCCTCCTTAAAGTTTGGCTGAGTACTGAGATCCTATACGGGTGAGAGGAAACCCCACCCGAGGCCTGAAACAACTACAGGCAGACCTTGTTTCCTTGTGCTTCACTTTATGGCACTCCACAGACCCTGCGTCAAGCAAGTCTTATGGATGAGCAAAGAAAATGGTTTCCTGAGATGGAGTCTACTCCTGGTGAAGAAGGTGTGAACCCTGTTGAAATTACAGCAAAGAATTTAGAATATTCCATAAACTTAGCTGATAAAGCAGTGGCAGGGTTTGAGAGGACCAATTTCAATTTTGAACATTTTACTTTGGGTAAAATGCTACCAAACAGCATTGAATGCTACAGAGAACTCTTTCATGAAAGGAAGAGTCCAATGATATAGCAAACTTCACTGTTGTCTTAGTTTAAGAAGTTGCCACAGCTACCCTAACCTTCAGCAGCTCCCACCCTGACCACCCAGCAGCCATCAACATCAAGGCAAGACCCTCCACCAGCAGAAAGCTTAGGATTCACTGAGGACGCAGATGATGATTAAAATACGCCAGCAAAAAGCATTTTTAAATAAGATATGTGCTTTTTTAGACATGATGCTATTGCACACAGAATAGACTACAGTATAGTGTAAACATAACTTTTATATGCACTGGAAAACCAAAATGTTTGTGTGGCTCCCTTTATTGTGATATTCACTTTATTGTGATGGTCTGGAACTGAGCCCACAACATCTCCAAGGTGTGTCTGTACTTGAAAGGAGCAGGCAGCACAATGAATAAAATATACACAGGTCTGGGAGGAGTTTGTGTCCCCATAAGCCAGAGTGAAACAACTTCATAAGACAAGGGGCATCGAGAAGAATCCTTAGAAGAGTGTGGACTTAATAATGGGACTAAGTTAGCCCTAGACTAAGTGTATCTCTGGATCCATCCTAACAATTCTTTTTTTTTTTTTTTTCCTTTTTTTTTGGTTTGAGATGGAGTCTTGCTCTGTCACCCAGGCTGGAGTGCAGTAGTGCAATCTTGGCTCACTGCAGCCTCCGCCTCCTGCATTCAAGTGATTCTCCTGTCTCAGCCTCCCAAGTAGCTGGAATTACAGGCATGTACCACCACGCCCAGCTAATTTTGTATTTTTAGTAGAGACAGGGTTTCACCATGTTGGCCAGGCTAGTCTCAAACTCCTGACCTCAGGTGATCTGCCTGCCTTGGCCGCCCAAAGTGCTGGGATTACAGGCGTCAGCCACTGTGCCCGGCAGATCCATCCTAACAATTCTTAAAGTCAAGTCTCAAAAAGTTCAAACCACTGTGAACCAGAACCAAATCTAACACTATTTAAAGGAATACAACAAAACCCAGCAACTACCAGTGTAAAACTGCCCATTTCCGGCATCCAATAACAAATTACCAGGCATGCAGAGAAGCAGAAAAAATACGACCTATAAGCAAGAGATAAGCCAGTAAATAGAGACTGAGAAATGGCAAAGATGATGGAACTATCAACAGCTAAGTTAACACGGCTACTATTACATATGGTCCATTTGTTCAAGAAGACAGAGGAAAATATAAGCATGATGAGGAGAGTAGCAGAAAAAATTTTAAAATACAGTGTTAGAAATTCTAGAGAAGAAAAATATAATATCTGAGATAAAAATCCATTGGAATGGATTAAAATTAGATTAGATACTGCAGAACAAAAGATTGGTGAGCTTGAAGAAATAGCAATAGAAATTATCCAAAATGAAGCACAGAGAAAAATGATAGGAAAAACAAAACAAAAGAAGAAAACATTAGCAATCAGTGAGAAAATATCAAGTGGTCTAACATATATGCAGTTGGAGCATCAGAAGAAAAGACGGTGAAAAAATAAGGCCTAAAATTTTGTCAAAGCTGAGAACTATAAACCCTCAGATACGAGAAGTCCAAAGAACCATAGCTGGATAAATAGGAAGAAAACAACAACACATCACATCATAATCAAATTGCTAAAAACCAGTGATAAAGAAAATCCCTTAAAAGACAGTGAAAGACAAATTTTGTATAGAGAACAAAGGAAAGAATGACAGTATATTTCTCATCGGAAGCTTTGCAAACCTGAAGAGACATCTTTAAAGCCCTGAATAATCTGCCAGTGTAGAATTCCTTACCCACCAAAAATAACTTTCCAATGTTATTTGGACAAAGACTCTTTCAGATAAACAAAAGCTTAGAAAATTCAAAAACTTTATAATTTTTCTCATTTTTGATTATTTAAAAGAAAATTCTTGGCTGGGTGCGGTGGCTCATGCCTGTAATCCCAGCACTTTGGGAGGCCAAGGTGGGTGGATCACAAGGTCAGGGGTTCGAGACCAGCTATGAACAACATGGTGAAACCCCGTCTCTACTAAATATACAAAAATTAGTCAGGTGTGGTGGCATGCACCTGTAATCCCAGCTACTCAGGAGGCTTAGGCAGGAGAATTGCTTGAACCCGGGAGGTGGAGGTTGCAGTGAGCCGAGATTGTGCCACTGCACTCCAGCCTGAGCAAGAGAGTGAGACTCCATCTCAAAAAAAAAGAAAATTCTTTGTTCAAACAAAAATAATAATGTAGGTTATAAGTAAAATGTATGACAAAAATGACAAAAGATAGGAAAGAGGAAATGGAGGTATGAGATTCTTACACAATACATGAAGTTGTATAATATTATTTAAAGGTGGAATGTGATAAGACAAAAGTGTATATTGTAAAAATCAGAGCAATTGATTAAAAAATAAAGAGATATGGCTATAATGGCATTTAATGAAGATAAAATTAAATCATACAAATCAATTCAAAAAAAGCAGAAAAAGAAAAAAATAAAGAGCAGGTACAACAAATGAAAAACAAATAGATTCATAGTGGGCATAAACCTAACCATATCCATGATTAGACCAAATGTAAATGGTCTAAACACTTCTGTAAAAGGCAGAGATTATCACCTGATGCAGTGGCATGTCCTGCAGTCCCAGCTACTCAGAGGCTGAGGCAGGAGGATTGCTTGAGGCTGGCAGTTCAAGGCTACAGTGTGCTATGATTGTGCCAGTGAATAACAACTGCATTCCAGCCTGACTGACATAGCAAGACCCAATGTCTTAAGAAAAAAAAAAAAAGGGCAGAGGTTATCCAGTTAGATAATATAATCATTTATGGAAAGTTCAACTATATGTTACCTACAAGGGAACTTCTTTAAAAATAAAGACACAGATAAAGTAAAAGGATAGGAGAAAATGTACCATAAAAAAATACTAATCAAAGGAAAGCTAGAGAAGAACAAAATTGAAGCACTCATGCTTACTAATTTCAAAAACTTACAAAGCTAACAGTAATCAAAACAATGGGATACTGATCTAAAAATAGGCACATAGGCTGGGCGCAGTGGCTCATGCCTGTAATCCCAGCACTTTGGGAGGCCAAGGCGGGCGGATCACGAGGTCAGGAGTTCGAGACCAGCCTGGCCAGCATGGTGAAACTGTCTCTACTAAAAATACGAAAATTAGCCAGGCTTGGTGGCACGCGCCTGTAGTCCCAGCTACTCGGGAGGCTGAGGCAGAAGAATCACTTGAATCCGGGAGGCAGAGGTTGCAACGAGCCGAGATCGTGCCGCTGTACTCAAGCCTGGGTGACAGAGCAAGACTCCATCTCAAAAAAAAAAAAAAAAAAAAAAAGCATATAGATCAATGCAATAGAATTGAGAGTCCATAAATAAACCCATACATCTCTGGTCAATTGATTTTCACCCAGGGTGAAAAGGCCATCCAATGGGGAAAGAATACTCTGTTCAATAAACGGTGCTGGGACAACTGGATATACACATGCAGAAGAATGAAGTTGGATTCCTATTCACACCATATACAAAAATTAACTCAAAATGGATCAACTTAAATATAAGAGCTAAAACCATAAAATTCTTACCAAAAAACCATAGGGACAAATCTTTATGATTATGGATTTGGCAGTGAAAGATAGGACATCAAAACACATGAAACTAAAGAAATATAGATAAATTAAGCTTCATCAAAATTAAATACTTTAGTGCAACAAAGGACACCAAAAGAAAGTGAAAAGAATCTACATAATGAGAGAAAACATTTGCAAATCATACATCTGATAAGGGTCTAACATCAGAATATATAAAAAATGCTTACAACTCAACAAAAAGACAAAACAGCACCATTTAAAAATAGGCAAAACCCAGTTAAAAATTTGAATAGACATCTCTCCAAAGAAGATATTAAATGACCAACATGCATACATACGGATGCTCAACATCATTAGTCATTAGGACAATGCAAATCAAAACCACATTGAGATATCACTTCACACCTATAAGAATGGCTACAGTTGAAGTGGGGAAAGTGTTGGAGGATGTCTTAGTCCATTTGTGTTGCTATACAGGAATACTTGAGGCTGGGTAATTTATAAAGAAAAGAGGCTTATTTATCTCATGTTTCTGCAGGCTGTACAAGAAGCGTGGTGCCAGTATCTGCTTCTGGTGAGGGCTTCAGACTGCTTCTGCTCATGGTGGAAGGTAAAGCTGAGCTGACATGTGCAGGGATCACATAGAAGCAAGAGAGAGGGGAGAAATGCCTAGTTTTTTTGTTCGTTTGTTTTTGTTTTTGAGACAAAGGACAAAGTCTTGCTCTGTCACTCAGGCTGGAGAGCAGTGGCATGATCACAGCTCACTGCAGCCTTGACCTCCTGGGCTCAAGTGTTCCTCCTGCCTCAGCCTCCTATGTAGCTGGGACCACAGGTGCACACCACCACACCCAAGTAAGTAAAAAACAATTTTTTTTTTTTTTTGGTAGAGATGGGGTCTCCCTATGTTGCTCAGGCTAGTTTCAAACTCCTGGGCTCGAGTGATCCTCCCACCTTGGCCTCCCAAAGTGCTGGGATTACAGGCATGAGTCGCCACACCTGGCCCCAAGTTTTTTTTAACAACCAGCTCTTGCAAGAACTAATAGAGCAAGAGCTCATTCATTACTGCAAGAAAGGCAGCAAGGCAGTCATGAGGGATCCGCCCCATGACCAGAAACACCTTCCATTAGGCCCCACCTCCAGCACTGGGAATGAAATTTCAACATGAAGCTTGAGGGGACTAACATCCAAACCGCAGCAGGAGGATGTGGAAAAATTGGAACCCTTGTACATTGCTGATAGGGATGGAAAATTGTGCAGCCACAGCAGAAAACAATGTGGTGGTTCTCAATAAGTTAATCGTAGAATTACCATATGACCCAGCAGTTGCAGCCCTGCACACTTACCCAAAATTGTAGAAAACATTTTGGCTATTCACAATAACCAAAAAGTGGAAATAATACAAATTTTCATTTACTGATGAAGGGGTAAACAAAATGCAGCATATATATATATATATACAATGGAATATTATTCATACATAAAAAGGAATAAAGTACCAATATGTGCTACAACATGGATAAACCTTGAAAACATTATAAGTGAAATAAGTCAAACACAAAAGGCAGAATGCTGTATGATTCCATTTTTATGCAGTGTCCAGAAGAGGCAAATCCATAAAGATAGAAAGCAAATTAGTGCTTGCCAGGGGAAGAGGGGAGTGGGGAAGGGGAGTGGCTGTTTAAAGGGTTGTGGGTTTCTTTTTGGTGTTATGAAAAGATTCTGGAACTGGATAGTGGTGATGGGTACACAACATTGTTAAAGTACTAAATGTTACTAATGGTAAATATTACATATATCACAAGAAAAAATAAAAGAAAGCTAGGTAGCTGTATTAATATCAGATGAAGTAGATATTAGGACAATGACTGATACCAGGGAGAAAGAGAGAAATATCATAATGATAAAATGCTCAATTAATTGGCCGGGCACAGTGGCTAACACCTGTAACCCCAGCCCAATGGGAGGCTGAGGTGGGCAGTTCACCTGAGGTCAGGAGTTCAAGACCAGCCTGGCCAACATGGTGAAACCCCGTCTCTACTAAAAATACAACAAGTTAGCCAGGCATGGTGGTGTGCACCTGTAGTCTTAGCTACTCAGGAGGCTGAGGAAGGAGAATCGCTTGAACCCGGGAGGCAGAGGCTGCGGTGAGCCAAGATTGCACTACTGCACTCCAGCCTGGGCGATAGAGTGAGACTCCATCTCAAAAAAAAAAAAAAAAAAAGGCTCGATTAATCAAAAGGATTATAAATATAAACATGTATGTATCTAATAACAGTTTCAAAATATACAAGGCAAAAGCTGATAGAACTAAGAAGAGAACTGGACAAATTCACCTTTATAGTTGGAGATCTCAACACTTCTCTCAATAATTGATAGAACAAGTAGACAAAAAATGGATAAGGATATAGAAGACTTGGCCAGGCGCGGTGGCTCACGCCTGTAATACCAGTACTTGGGGAGGCCAAGGCAGGTGGATCATGAGGTCAGGAGTTCAAGACCAGCCTGGCCAACATGGTGAATCCCTGTCTACTAAAAATACAAAACTTAGCCGGGCGTGACTGTGGGCCTGTAATCCCAGCTACTCAGGAGGCTGAGGCAGGAGAATTGCTTGAATCTGGGAGGCAGAGGTTGCAGTGAGCCAAGATCGTGGCACTGCACTCCAGCCTGGGTGACAGAGTGAGACTCTGTCTCAAAAAAAAGAAAAAAGCAAAAACACACCACCACCAACCAACTTGCCTGAAATGACATTTATACAATACTCCACCCAACAACAGCAGACTACATATTCTTTTTAAACGCCCACAGAACATCCACGAAGATGGACTATGCTCTGGGCTATACAGGGGGTCTCACCAAATGTAAGGAAGGTTGAAATTATACAAGGCATATTTCTGTTCATGGGGCGGATCCCTCATGACTGCCTTGCTGCCTTCCGTGCAGTAATGAATGAGCTCTTGCTCTATTAGTTCTTGCAAGAGCTGGTTGTTAAAAAAACTTGGGGCCAGGTGTGGTGACTCATGCCTGTAATCCCAGCACTTTGGGAGGTCAAGGTGGGAGGATCACTCGAGCCCAGGAGTTTGAAACTAGCCTGAGCAACATAGGGAGACCCCATCTCTACAAAAAATAAAATAAAATAAATTGTTTTTTACTTAGTTGGGTGTGGTGATGTGCACCTGTGGTCCCAGCTACATAGGAGGCTGAGGCAGGAGGAACACTTGAGCCCAGGAGGTCAAGGCTGCAGTGAGCTGTGATCATGCCACTGCTCTCCAGCCTGAGTGACAGAGCAAGACTTTGTCCTTTGTCTCAAAAACAAAAACAAACAAAAAACTAGGCATTTCTCCCCTCTCTCTTGCTTCTATGTGATCCCTGCACATGTCAGCTCAGCTTTACCTTCCACCATGAGCAGAAGCAGTCTGAAGCCCTCACCAGAAGCAGATACTGGCACCATGCTTCTTGTACAGCCTGCAGAAACATGAGACAAATAAGCCTCTTTTCTTTATAAATTACCCAGCCTCAAGTATTCCTGTATAGCAACACAAATGGACTAAGACATCCTCCAACACTTTCCCCACTTCAACTGTAGCCATTCTTGTAGGTGTGATTTCCATGTTAGAATTAACTTAGTAATAACTGAACGATAAAAACAACACACTGCTAAATAATTCATGTGCAAAGAATATATTACAAGTGAAATTAGAAAATACCTTGACTAGCATGAAAATGAAAACAATTTATCAAAATTTGTGGGCTGCAGCTAAGGCAGTGTTTACAGGGAAATTTATAACTTGAAACACATATTAGTCCAGTTGTGGTGCCTCACGCCTATAATCCTAAGACTTTGCGAGGCCGAGGCCGGTAGGTTACTTGAACTCAGGAGTTAGAGACCAGCCAGGGCAACATGGCGAAACCCCGTCTCTACTAAAAATACAAAAAATTAGCCGGGCAGAGTGGCACGGGCCTGTAATCCCAGCTACTCAGGAGGGTGAGTCACAAGAATCGCTTGAACCTGGGAGGTGGAGGTTATAGTGAGCCGAAATCGTGCCACTGCACTCCAGCCTGGGTGACAGACTCTGTCTCCAGAAAAAAAGGAAAAGAAAAAATACATATTAGAAAAAATGTAAGATCACAGATTAATGATTTACCAACTTAAGAATTAAGTACAAGTGCAAGAAAGGAAGGAAACAATAAGAGTAGAAATGGATGGCATAGAATATAGAAAATAGAGGAAAATCAAAAGCTGGCTCTTTGAAAAATATGAATAACATTAATAAATCTCTCTAACCAGATCAAATCAGGAAAAAAGAAAGACACACATTATTAATATCAGGAATGAAAGGGAAGATATCACCACAAACCTGACAGACATTTTTTTTCTTTGAGACAGGGTCTCACTCTGTTGTCCAGGCTAGAGTGCAGTGGCACCATCATAGCTTCCTGCAGTTGTCCTTTTTTTTTTTTTCTTTTGAGATGGAGTTTCCATTCTTGTTGCACAGGCTGGAGTGCAGTGGCGCAATCTCAGCTCACTGCAACCTCCACCTCCCGGGTTCAAGTTATTCTCCTGCCTCAGCCTCCCGAGTAGTTGGGATTACAGGCACGCACCACCACACCCAGCTAACTTTTTGTATTTTTAGTAGAGACAGGGTTTTACCATGTTGGCCAGGCTGGTCTCAAACTCCTGACTTCAGGTGATCCACCTGCCCTGGCCTCCCAAAGTGTTGGGATTACAGGTGTGAGCCACTGCGCCTAGTATAGCTTCCTGCAGCCTTGACCTCCCAGTCTTGAGTGATCCTCCCACCTCAGCCTCCTGAGTAGCTGGGTCTACAGAAGTGTGCACCCATTTCTGGCTAACTTTTGTATTTTTAATATAAACAAGGTTTCACCGTGTTGCCTAGGCTATCTCGAACTCCTGGGCTCAAGGGATCCTCCTGCCTCGGCCTCTCAAAGTGCTGGGATTACAGGCATGAGCCACTGTGCCTGGGCTAGACATTTTTTTAAAGTTAAAGGAATACCATGAAAATGTTTATACGAATAAATTTGACACCTTAAAGGAAATGAACAAATCCCTTGAAAGGCATAAACTACCACAGTTCACTCAAGAAAATACAGGTAACTTGAATAGCCCTGTGTTTTTTGAAGAAATTGAATTCATAATTTGATAGCCCTATATCTATTATAGAAATAATTGCCTAGATATAATACTAAATATACATAAAGTCTTCCAGAGAATCGAAGAGGAGGGAGTCCCTCCAAAACCATTTTATAAAATTACCATTACTTTCATATGAAACCAGACAAATCTATTACAAGGAGAAAAAACTACAGACCAGTATCTCTAATAAATATTGTTGCAATAATTTTTCACAAAATTTCAGCAAACTGAATCTAGCACAATACAAAAAGAATAACAGCTTATGACCAAGTGGGATGCATCCCAAGAATGCAAGATAGGTTTAACATTGGGAAGTCAATCAATGCAATTCAACATGTGAAGTTGAAAAAAATCAAAAACCAAAACCATTTTATTACCTCATTAGATTCAGAAAAAGCATTTGACAAATTTGGGACCCAGTCAAGATAGAAATTCTCAGCAAACTACCAATAAAAGAGAAACTGCTCAACTTAATAAAGGATAACTATGTTACAACTAAACCTAACGTCATGCTGGGTGGTGAATCCATAAGTGTCTGCAGCACCCTCAGTTCTTGCCTCCTCAGATGAAAGAATTCGACTAAGTGACAGAAGGCAGAGTGTGAGACTGAGGCAAGTTTTAAAGCAGGAGTGAAAGCTTATTAAAAAGCTTTAGAACAGGAATGCAAGGAAGTAAAGTACACTTGGGAGAGGGTCAAGTGGGTGACTTGAGAGATCAAGTGCAGTTTCACCTTTGACTTGGGGTTTTATACATTTGTGTGCTTCTGGGGTCTTGCATCCCTTCTCTGATTCTTCTCTTGAGGTGGGCCGTCCACGTGCACGGTGGCCTGTTAGCGCTTCAAAGGAGTCACATGTGCAGTGTGTTTACTGGAGTTGTATGCATGCTCACTTGAGGCATTCTTCCCTTACCAAAGGTTCCTAGGTCATAGGCCAGTTAAATGCCGCCATTTTTGCCTTCAGCGCACATACGTGAGCCCACTTGCCCTACTCCTGAGATTTTATTGGGAAGCTGCTGATCGTGTTTCAGGTTTTTTCTGTCTATTGAGAGGCTGCCCTTCCCTGGTGCCATTTGCAACCAATTACTATTTTAGAGTGACAGTTAACAACCACCTGACCATTACCTGATGGTTGCCTGACACTCCTAGGGGAGGGCAAGGGGCCCTCTTCTACTCTGCTCATGCCTGACCAGCTACCTACTGTAACAATACTTAATGGTAAAAGACTGAATGTTCCCTCTAACACAGGGAACAAGGCAAGAATGTCTGTCTGCTCTCACCACTTGTATTCAATATTGACTGGAGATCAATTGCCAGTACAGTAAGGCAAAACAAATAAATAAAAGGAAATAAAAGGCATAAATATTGGAAAGAAACAAAATGGTCTTTATTTGCAGATGACATGATTATGTAAATAGAAATTCATAAAGAATCTATAAATAAGGTATTAATAAGCTTAGCAAGGTCACAGGATTCAAGGTCAATGTACCAGTATACATTTCTATATATTAGGATCAAACAGTTAAAAATTGAAATAAAAAAATCAATACCATTTACGATAGCATTCAAAACTATGAAATACGGTCAGGTGCAGTGGCTCACGCCTGTAATCTCAGCACTTTAGGAGGCCGAGGCAGGTGGATCACCTGAGGTCAGGAGTTAAAGACCAGCCTGGCCAACAAGGCAAAACCCCGTCTCTACTAAAAATGCAAAAATTAGCTGGGTGTGGTGGCGGTCGCCTGTAGTCCCAGCTACTCAGGAAGCTGAGGCAAGAGAATCACTTGAACCCGTGAGACAGAGGTTGTAGTGAGTCAAGATCACACCACTGCACTCCAGCCTGGGTGACAGAGCGAGACCTCATCTCAAAAAGACAAAAAACAAAAAAACCCCTGAAATATTAAAGATAAATTTAACAAAATATGTGCAAGACCTGAACCTGGGAAACTACAAACCTTTTTGAGAGAAATTAAAGAAGACCTAGATAAATGAAAAGAGATACGATGTTCTTGGATGTAAGATTAATATTGTTAAGATGTCAATTATCCACAAATTCATTTATAGATAAAACAAAATTCTTGACAGAGTCTCACGCTGTCGCCCAGGCTGGAGTGCAATGGCATGATCTTAGCTCACTGCAATTTCTGCCTCCTGGGTTCAAGCAATTCTCCTGCCTCAGCCTCCCAAGTAGCTGTGGTTACAGGCAGCTGCTATCACCCCCGGCTAATTTTTTGTATTTTTAGTAGAGACAGGGTTTCACCATGATGGCCAGGCTGGTCTTGAACTCTTGACCTCAAGTGATTCGCCTGCCTTGGCCTCCCAAATTGCTGGGATTACGTGAGCCACTGCGCCTGGCCAATTTATAGATTAAATAAAATCTAATGAAAATTCTACTAGCCATTTTTTTGGGGTAGAGTTTGACGAGCCAATTGTAAAATTTATTTTAAATCTTAAATAATGCAAGTGACCTTGAATAGCCAAAACAACTTTGATAAAGGGATTAAATTGGTGGATTCATATTACTGGATTACAAGAATTCCTATAAAGTTGTGGCAATTAAGATAATGTGGTTTTGGTGTCAGGATCAAGGGAACACAATAGAGAATCTTGAAAAAGACCTGTACATATATGGTCACTTGAGTTTTAACAAAAATGACATGGGAATTCAATAGCAGAAAGGAAAGTTCTTTATTTTTTAATATTTGAGACAGAGTCTTGCTGTATTGCCCAGGCTGGAGTGCAGTGATGCCATCTTGGCTTACGGCAGGCTGGACCTCCTGGGTTCAAGCGATCTTCCCACTTCAGTCTCCCAAGTAGCTGGGACTATAGGCATGCACCACCACACTGGCTAACTTTCGTATTTTTTGTAGAGATGCGTTTTCCCTATGTTGCCCAGGCTGTTCTCAAACTCCTGGGTTCAAGTGATCTGCCCACCTCGGCCTCCTGGAGTGCTGGGATTACAGGTGTGAGCTACCATGCCCAGCTGAAAAGTTGCATAGCCATATGCAACTACAACAGTAACAGCAAAATCAACCTTGACCTTCTTATCTCATGCCACACAAGAATTAACTAGCAATTAATCACAGACTTAATGATAAGAGCTAAAACTAAAATTTCTAGATGATAACAGTGGAGGAAATCTTTGTGACCTTGAGTTAGGCAACACTCAGATAAGATACAGAAAACATAAGAATAAGTACCATAGAAGAAATTACTGGTGAATTTGATTTAATAAAAATTAGAAACTACTCTTCAAGAGAAACTGTCAAGAAAATTAAAAGGCAAGCCTTAGGCAACACATATCTGACAAAGGACTCATACTTACAAGAAACAACTTTTACAACTCAGTAACAAAAAGCAGAAATAGGTAAAATATTGCAAAATTGAATGAGCATTTCACTAAGGAAGATATGCAAATGGCAAATAAATGCTAATGTTCAAAGTTATTGGTCTTTAAGGAAGCACAGATTATAATTTTGCTCACTAGAATGCCTAAAGTTACAAAAATGGCATTGCCTATTGTCAGCGAGAAAGTGGAGCAAATGGAGCTTTCACACATTGCTCATGGGAAGGTAAAAAGGTCCAACTCTTTTAGGAAAGAGTATGGTGGTTTCTTGTCAAGTTAAATGTTATACTATATACTGGTCTTATGACTCAGTAATTCTATTCCTCAGCATTTACCCCAAAGAAATAAAAACATAGCCAGGCACGGTGGCTCATGCCTGTAATCCCAGCACTTTGGGAGGCCGAGGCGGGCAGATTATTTGAGATCAGGAGTTCGAGACCAGCCTGGCCAACATGGTGAAACCCTGTCTCTACTAAAATTACAAAAATTAGCCAAGTGTGGTTGTGGGCGCCTGTAATCCCAGCTACTTGGGAGGCTGAGGTAGAAGAATGGCTTGAATCCTGGAGGTGGAGGTTGGAGGTTGGAGGTTGTGGTGAGCCGAGATTGTGCCACTGCACTCCAGCCTAGGTGACAGAGTGAGAGCCTATCTCAAAAAAATAAATAAGTAGCCGGGTGCGGTGGCTCATGCCTGTAATTCCAGAACTTTGAGAACCTGAGGAGGGCAGATCACAAGGTCAGGAGTTCGAGACGAGCCTGACCAACATGGTTGAAACCTGGTCTCTACTAAAAATACAAAAATTAGCTGGGCATGGTGGCGCATGCCTGTGATCCCAGCTACTTGGGAGGCTGAGGCAGGAGAATCACTTGAACCCAGGAGGCGGAGGTTCCAGTGAGCCAAGATCACATCACTGCACTCCAGCCTGGGCGACAGAGCGAGACTCCGTCTCAAAAAAAAAATAAAAAAAAAAAATAATAAAAACATATGTCCACACAAAAACCTGTCTGTACATAAATGGTCACAAGACCTATTATTCATAACAGCCCAGAATTGGAAACACCCCAAAAATCCATCAACTGGTGAATGAATAAACCACATCAATAACAAGGAATGCTATTTAGCAACAAAATGGAATCAATTACTATAATAATTAATTCAACAACATGGGTGAATCTCAAAAGCATCATACTAAATGAAAGAAAACAAAAAAAAAACTACATATTATTTGAATCCAATGATCTGAAATTCTAGAAGAGGCAAAATTAGAGTGACAGAAAGTAGGTCAATTGTTGGCAGGGGCTGGATTCAGGGGAAGGACATGAGGAATCTTTCACTGGGGGTGATGGCACCATTCGGTATCATGATTGTGGTGGTGTTTACATTGATCAAAACTCATCAAATTATATGCCAAAAAATGATAAGTATGTATTTTATGCCTCATTAGCGAAGAAGATGAAGAGGAGGAAGATGTTAACGTAGATTTTGGGTTTATTGGTATTTATTGTAAAATTTTTTCAAATCTGCTTTATATTTGGTAATTTTTATTTTAAAATACACCAAAGCAGTCAGGATGGCCGAGCTGTCTAAGGTGCTGCGCTCAGGTCGCAGCCTCCCCTGGAGTTATGGGTTCAAGTCTCACTTCTGACAAAGCTGAATTTCCTGCTGGGTGCGGTGGCTCACACCTGTAATCCTAGCACTTTGGGAGGCCACGGCAGGCAGATCATTTGAGGTCAGGAGTTGGAGACCAGCCTGACCAACATGGAGAAACGCTGTCTCTACTAAAAAAAAATACAAAAATTAGCCAGGCATAGTGGTGGGTGCCTGGAGTCCCAGCTACTCGGGAGACTGAGGCAGGAGAATGGCTTGAACCTGAGAGGCAGAGGTTGCAATGAGCCGAGATTGTGCCACTGCACTCCAGCCTGGGTGACAGAGCAACACTCTGCCTCAAAAACAAAACAAAACAAAAAGCCAAATAATATGAACTTGAGATGAAAGCCACAAGAGAAGAATACTCCAAATTTTATGCCCTGAGTTACTTTTCACATGAGCACCTCTAAGTGACCTCCTTAGGGTAAGTAGCACAAGAGATTTACTATTTATCTATGTATTTACTTAGTACTTATGTACATATGTATGTGTATATATATATATGAATTATTTATTATCTGAGTTATTTAATCATTTAATGATTTTCCTGAACAACTGCTGGGGTGATGGTGGTGATGGAGTCAGGAGGAAAGCTAGTATAAAATACTTTGCCAAGTAATCCATTTATATAGGTTGAATTATGTCGTATGAAATTGATCGAGCCTTATTTTATTTTATAGTTTATTTTATATTTTATTTTATTTTACTTTGTGTCATTTTTTGAGACTGAGTGTTGCTCTGTCACCCAGGCTGGAGTGCAGTGGCACAATCTCGTCTCACTGCAACCTCCGCCTCCCAAGTTCAAGCCATTCTCCTGCCTCAGTCTCCCGAGTAGCTGGGACTCCAGGCATGTGCCACCATGCCCGGCTAATTTTTCTGTGTTTTCAGTAGAGATGGGGTTTCACCATGTTAGTCAGGCTGGTCTCCAACTCCCGACCTTAAATAATCTGCCACCTCGGCCTTCCAAAGTGCTGACATTACAGGCATGAGCCACTGCGCCCAGCCAGCTTCTTTATTTTATAATCCCATCTAACACCCTCACCCAACAATCAGGAAGACCTATTAATAGGATCTAACTTCGGAATGTTGTAAAAGTTACTAAAGCTTTATTGAAATCCAACTATAGAAGATACTTGTAGGTTGTTTTTTTTAATTGCTTCTCAAGATCGCAGTTTTGTAACCTTTTAGAACAATCCCTTTTGCATGGCATTCTCACTAATGCAGCCGATATGGTTTGGCTGTGTCCCCACCAAATCTCAACTTGAATTGTATCTCCCAGAAATCCCAGGTGTTTTGGGAGGGACCCAGGGGGAGGTAATTGAATCATGGGGGCTGGTCTTTCCCGTGCTGTTCTCGTGATAGTGAATAAGTCTCACGAAATCTGCTGGGTAGCAGGGGTTTCCGCTTTTGCTTCTTGCTCATTTTTCTCTTGCTGCCACCATGGAAGAAGTGCTTTTCGCCTCCTGCCATGATTCTGAGGCCTCCCTAGCCATGTGGAACTGTAAGTCCAATTAAACCTCTTTTTCTTCCTAGTCTCGGATGTGTCTTTATCAGCAGCGTGAAAACAGAATAATATAGTAAATGTTGCCAAAGCCACGCACACTTTCATTTGCTACTTATAAGGTGTAGAGTGCCTCCATTTTAATTTCAACTTCTATTTTGATGCCTCTTTAAGCTTTAGGAAAGCAGGCTTCTACCTTTTAAGCAAAGATGATTGCCTTTCTGGTAAAAAGGTATGCTATAGGCTTAGGATGGCATCCTTTAAGGTTCTGGAAATAGTAACATTGTTAGTAATGATCCCTTAATGTATATGGTTATTGTTCTTGATTCTATAGATCAGAGTCAACAAACTTTGTAAAGGGCCAGAGAGTGAATATTTTAGACTTTGAAAGCCAGGTGGTCTCTGTCTCTCAAGTCTGCTGTTATGAAAAGCAGCCATAGACAACACATCAACAAATTAAAATGCTTGTGTTCCAATAAAACTTTATATACAAAAACAGGCTTGGAGCTGGATTTGACCTGTGCTGAAGTTTGTTGACCCCAGCTTAGATTGTAAACATCACTGAAAACAAATGTGCAACTTGTTATGATAGACTGTTTATACAATCAAATAACATAGATGCTTCTATGAAGAGAACTAATACTGAATAGTGAAATATCCATCAGGAAGTCCCCATATCTGAAAATTAGGGTCTGCATCTTCTGGGATTCTGCATGATTAACTGGCATGCAAAAATCTGTGATTTATAGAAAATATAAAGATATTTATCCAAGATAGTTTAGAAAAGTTTCACAGATTAACCACTTTGGTTGCTAATCAAAGTATACTTTAGCTACAAATGTAAAATTCAGAGTAGGTTTTACTTTTACTTTGTCTTTCTAAAAGATTATACTTTTTTATATTTAGCAAGTAACATAGGGTGACCATTATTCTTGTTAAAACATTCCAACAAATCAGATTGACTCCTATTGAAGATTTAGCTCTACAATTTTTTATTCCTGGCTGTAAGGAGTAGTTAAGGACACAGTTACCATCTATGACTATAATTTATGCAATTTGCAGTGTTCCCTTGTACTAAGATCATTTCCCTTGACTTAAAGCAGAATTATTACTTAAGAACTTCTGAACAATCATGATTTAAGCAAAGGCACTATTATTAAATAGAACTTAGGGCTGGGTGCAGTGGCTTATGCCTGTAATCCCAGTAATTTGGGTGGCTGAGGCGGGCGGATCTTGAGGTCAGGAGATCGAGACCATCCTGGCTAACACGGTGAAACCCCATCTCTACTAAAAAAACAAAAAATTAGCTGGGCGTGGTGGCACACGCCTGTAGTCACAGCTACTTGGGAGATGGAGGCAGGAGAATCATTTGAACCCAGAAGACGAAGGTTGCAGTGAGCCAAGATCGTGCCACTGCACTCCAGCCTGGGAGACAGAGCGAGACTCCATCTCAAAAAATAATAATAATAATAATAGTAAATAAAAACAATTAGCTGGGCATGGTAGTGCACTCCTGTAATCCCAGCTGCTTGGGAGGTTGAGGCAGGAGAATCACTCGAGCCCGGGAGGCAGATGTTGCAGTGAGCTGAGATTGTGCCACTGCACTCCAGTCTGGGCGATAAAGCAAGACTCCGTCTCAAAAAATAAAATAAAATAAATAGAACTTAGAAGATCTAAGAGTCTTTGTCCTCATGGTCATATCATTTATATTAAACAAATATATTTTAAAGGATGGAAAGGAGGAAAGAGAAAAAATATGGTGAATATATAATGTTTTGTTGTTCTAGCCTCTTCCTACTCTCTTTACTATTTATTTCTTATTTAGAGAGAGAATTTTCTAGCTGCTTTTTGGAATAAGTGAGGATAGAAAAGTTGCTTCTACCAGACGCTCACACCTGTAATCCCAGCACTTTGGAAGCCCGAGGTGGGAGGATCGCTTGAGCCCAGGAGTTCAAGACCGGCCTGGGCAACATAGGGAGACCCGTCTCTACAAAACAAACCAACAACAACAACAAATAACTTAAAAACAATTAGTCAAGCATGGTGGAGTACCCTGGTGGAACGATCACTTGAGTCCCGGAGGCGGAGCTTGCAGTGAGCCAAGATCGAACCACTGCACTCCAGCCTGGGCGACAGAGCAAGACTCTGTTAAAAAAAGAAAGGGGAGGAGGAAAGGAAAAGTAATAGGAAAGGAAAGGGGAAAGGGAAATTAATTCCAAGGAGATCATTCTTATCTTGTGAAGAATAATTTGAGATGTTCCCTTTAGTTCTGTAAATGTAGTGAATAGACCCCATTGTCCTGAGAGATAGACCTTAATACCGACTGTAATTTTATTATCATACTTATTTTAACAATGACAACTTTCATCCATGATATAGGCCTTGTAGGCGAAGCTCTTTGCTGGTGAGGGAGCTGACCAATTTTTACGAGAGGAGCCCGTTACCACTGGGAGGTTGTTTTATATGCTATTTTATTTAATCTTCATAACAACCTTATAAAACAGGTGTAACAGGCCAGGCATGGTGGCTCATGCCTGTAATCCCAGCAGTTTGGGAGCCCGAGGCAGGTGAATCACCTGAGGTCAGGAGTTTGAGATCAGCCTGGCCAACATGGTGAAACCCCATCTCTACCAAGAATACAAAAATAAGCCAGGCGTGATGGTGCGCACTTGTAATCCCAGCTACTTGGGAGGCTGTGGTAGGAGAATCGCTTGAACCTGGGCGGCAGAGGTTGCAGTGAGCTGAGACCAGGCCATTGCACTCCAGCCTATTGCACTCCAGCCTGGGCAACAAGAGGGAAAATCTGTCTCAAAAAATAAAAGTAAAGTAAGTAACAGATGAAAAAGTAAAGAGACCGAGTAACTTATCTAAGACCGCAAAGCTCAGAAGTTGCTAATCTGAGATTCACACCCATGTCAATCTGGCTCAAAACCTGTACTTTCCCATTTCAACATGCTGAGTGAAGATGAATTACCATGAAACTATAACTCCATCAGTGAGAGCAGAGGGAGCACTAGGCTATGCCCTTAAAGCATGAGACTCCGAGCAGGTCATGGAGTCTTTCTGTGTCCCACTTTTCTTACCTGTCAATAGGATGGCTCCGATAAACAATGGTTCCCCAAAACCAGAACCTGGGTCAAAGTTTGCACATGTCCATCATACAATTAGAAAAATAAGGACTGCCAGGTGTGGTGGCTCATGCCTGTAATCCCAGCACTCTGGGAGGTGAGTGGATTCCTTGACCTCAGGAGTTCAAGACCAGCCTGGCCAACATGGCAAAACCCCATCTCTACAAAAATATGAAAATTAGCCAGGTATGGTGGTGCACTCCTGTAGTCCCAGCTACTAGGGAGACTGATGGGTTGAGCCCAGCAGGTAGAGGTTGCAGTGAGCCAAGATTGCGCCACTCCCAGCCTGGGAGACAGAGCCAGAGTCTGTCTTAAAAAAAAGAAAAAGAAAAAGAAGAACAATGTAGATTTTCCATAAAGCTACCATTTATTCTACTTAAAAGAGCTATCCTTTGATGTAAGATTATGTTTTTTCTGCGTGTTTTATGATGTCCTTCACAAAATAAAATATTGGGAGGAGATGATAGATCATTTTTATTTTTTATTATTATTGTTTTTTGAGACAGAGTCTCACTCTGTCACCCAGGCTGCCTATTAGCCTACAGTGTTCCAAATACAAAATTTCATTTTCACGTCTTCTAAGCCAAGCCTAGAATTCTCTTCTATATAAATTCCTGGATTCCTATATAAGAGAATAAGGGAAAAAGTCCAAATTTAGCAAGTTCAAAAGCAGTCTGAGAGTGGAAACAAAGACTTCTCAAATATTGGCACAAACTTACCTTCTGTGTTGCAGTTGCACTCCTTCTCAGACGCTATGCGCCAACATTTCTCACCCTTCTTTCTTTCTTTATTTTTTGAGACACAGTCTTGCTCTTGTCGCCCAGGCTGGAGTGCATTGGCACGATCTCAGCTCACTGCACCTCTGCCTTCTGGGTTCAAGCAATGGCTGGACATGGCTGACTCACTCACAACAACTCACCTCCAGGTTCAACGATTCTCTGCCTCACCTCCAACAACTGAGATTAAAGCTTTTTTTTTTTTTTTTTTTTTGAGACAAGAGTTGCACTCTTGTCACCCAGGCTGGAGTGCAATGGCGTAATCTCAGCTCACTGCAACCTCTGCCTCCTGGGCTCAAGCGATTCTCCTGCCTCAGCCTCCCAAGTATCTGGGACCACAAGTGCCTGCTACCATGCCTGGCTAGTTTTCATGTTTTTAGTAGAAATGGGGTTTCACCATGTTGACCAGGCTGGTCTTGAACTCCTGACCTCAGGTGATCCACCCGCCTTGGCCTCCCAAAGTGCTGGGATTGCAAGTGTGAGCCACCGCACCCAGCTAATTTTTGTGTGTATGTGTGTGTGTGTATATAATAATAATAATAATTATTATTATTTTTTGAGACAGAGTTTCGCTCTTGTTGCTCAGGCTGGAGAGCGCAATGGCGTGATCTCAGCTCACCACGATCTCCACCTCCTAGGTTCAAGCGATTGTCCTGCCTCAGCCTCCTGAGTAGCTGGGATTACAAGCATGCGCCACCATGCCTGGCTAATTTTGTATTTTTAGTAGAGATGGGGTTTCTCCATGTTGGTCAGACTGGTCTCGAACTCCTGACCTCAAGTGATCTGCCTGCCTTGCCCTCCCAAAGTGCTGGGATTACAGGTATAAGTCACCACACCTGGCCAATTTTTGTATTTTTTGTTAGAGACAGACTGTCACCATGTTGGCCAGGCTGGTCTCAAACTCCTGACCTCAACTGATCCACCCGCCTCAGGCTCCCAAAGTGCTGGGATTACAGGCATCAGCCACCACACCCAGCCAGATTATTTTAAAATATCTTTATTGAGCAAAATAAGATGTTGACACCCTACTTTGGCTTCTAAAATATTGTTGGACTTTTTTGGGAATTTTCCTTGCCTATGAAATCCCAAAATTTGGGAACCACTGTTCTAATTGAACACACAAACTGGCCAGGCGTAGTGGCTCATGCCTGCAATCTCAAGCACTTTGGGAGGCCAAGGTGGGTGGGTCACCTGAGATCAGGAGTTCGAGACCAGCCTGACCAACGTGGTGAAATCTCATCTCTACTAAAAACACAAAAATTAGCCAGGCGTGGTGGTGGGTGCCTGTAATCCCAACTACTCGGGAGGCTAAGGCAGGAGAATCGCTTGAACCCGGGAGGCAGGGGTTGCAGTCAGCCAAGATCATGCCGTTGCACTCCAACAGAGTGAAACTCTGTCTCAAAACACACACACACACACACACACACACACACACACACACACACACACACACACAAACTAGCAGGTTGACTATTTATTGATTAAGCCACAGATTTTTTTTTGTAGTTAATTTCTTTTTTCAGTTTAAAGAATGCTGTTGTATAAATAAAGCCTGGTATAGAGAGACAGTTACAACCTCAGAAGGGCAAGGACTCGGAGTATTACTCCAGCACACAAAAGGTCCTTTAAATCAAACGTGGATTTGAGTGTGTTGGCAACATTTAAAATGTGCGGAATTTTACTTGTTAATACAGATTTCCAGCTTCCCTAGAAAAATTATATCTGGCCATCTTGAGCCCACATGTTGCTGGAGCACAGTGGCTGTGGCCCTGCGGGCATGGCATGAGCCTCTGGTTTGCCATCATCCCCACCATTTTCTACTGCATCTCACCCTGCCTGCTTCATTCATGTGAGTTTGCCATCCCAATCCTGCAGGTTTTTATGTTTGCAACCTCATGCAAGTGCAGTCTAGGGACCACAGCACTGATGTCACCTGGGAGGTGGTCAGAAATGCAGAATCTCAGGCTCCACCCAAAATCAACTGAGTCAAAACCTGCATTTTAACAAAATCTCCAGGAAAATCATATGCACATTACAGTTTGAGAAGTCCTTTGAGAAGAACCTGGAACTTCGAGATCCTTTCCTCAACCAGATTCTGTGACCATGGGCAAAACTCTGAACTATTCACTGTGGCAACAGGTACAACTCACAGTGCCTAGGGTGGGAAGACAGAACAAAATCATATATTAAAATAGCTACCGCCGGGCACGGTGGCTCACATCTGTAATCCCAGCACTTAGGGAGGCTGAGGTGGGCAGATCACAAGGTCAGGAGTTCGAGACCAGCCTGGCCAATATGGTGAAATACTCTCTCTACTAAAAATACAAAAATTAGCTGGGCGTGGTGGCAGGCACCTGTAGTCCCAGCTACTCAGGAGGCTGAGGCAGAAGAATCGCTTGAATCCAGGAGGCAGAGGTTGCAGTGAGCCGAGATCGCGCCACTGCACTCCAGCCTGCGTGACAGAGCGAGACTGCGTCTCAAAAAAAAGAAGCTACCATGCCAGGCGCAGTGGCTCACGCCTGTAATCCCAGCACTTCAGGAGGCTAAGGCAGGCAGATCACCTGAGGTCAGGAGTTTGACACCAGCCTGGGCAACATGGTGAAACCCCGTCTCTACTAAAAATACAAAAAAATTAGCTGGGTGTGGTGATGTGCACATGTAGTCCCAGCTACTCGGAAGCTGAGGCAGGAGAATTGCTTGAACCTGGAGGCAGAGGTTGTAGTGAGCCAAGATCATGCCACTGCACTCCAGCCTGGGTGACAGAGTGAGACCCTGTCTCAAAAAAAAAAAAAAAAAAAGAAAAGAAAAAAGAAAGCTACCATTATAAGGATGAATGTACAAATATATGACGCAGACTGGGCTGGATCAGTGTCTCCTGGTCTGATGTTGGTGGTAGGGGGATGGAGGCTGGAGCTGGGCCTCAAAGACAGGAGGGAGAAACTGTCCAGAATGAGGTGCTCACGGTCTGTAGTGAGGGAACCCTCGGCAGCGCTGATCAGCTAGAGCACAGAGCCTGATTTGGAAATACTAAGAAAGCAATAAGATTGGAAATATATTTTGAGCATAAACTGTAGCTTAGACTTCTAGGCTAAGATATTGGCATTTGTTCTCTTTATAATGAGAAGCTTTAGAGGTGTGAAATGAGTGTTTTGAGGTTAATAGTCTGACAGATTGTGCAGGGTCAGTGGGTTTTATTTTAAAGAGACACATTCAGAATGGTTTTATACACAAGCCTACATGTGAATAAAGCAAATTCCTTAAGGTATGACACATTTTGTGTCTTTCCTACCTATATTGGCATGTGTTTCTCTGATATGTGTACTCAGAGTCCCTAACCCAGCACCCAAAGCCATGATGAATCTTTCCTGGCTTTTTGTCAGGCCTTGCCATGAGAGTGACCATTAAAGGTCAGAGAGTCATACGGACTCTCCCAGGGATACTGGGCTGGGCTGGGAATTGAGGAATTCACTCCGCATCCAAGAACCACATTTCCCCAGCTGTAAGATGGCAGAGAATAATGTTTGTGTCCCAATGAAGTTCTAACACACAGTGTTCTCAGATGACTGGCAGCATTTTGAAAGTAACATGTGACTGTGTAATTTATGCTCTTTGAATTTGCAGTGAGACTATCCGTGGCAGTACAATGTCTATCCATGCTCCTAATTAGAAGTTTTCCAGAACAGCTCATGTGTCTGAATTAGAAATATTTGTCACAGGGCATTAAATGTGGTATTTAGCTGTTGGGTGATTTTTTCAATAGAACTTTGTTAAAGACCAGATATAATGTGTCATTGTTTCTTTTGTGATTCTGGATTCTTTTTGAGAACTAAATGTTTAAGCAGTAAAGAGCTGAGACACCCTATGGGTAAGATCCTTTATAAATCAGCCCATTACAGCGTGAATTCACTTACATTGTTGGCCAATGACGTCATGTAAGGATCAGATTATGCTTTTCTGTTTGGGTGTGTTTTGTGTTGATTTGTCAAGCCTGGAGGGTTGGCCACCAGGAAGAAGTTGAAATGGCCACTGAAATCCCCTGGCTGTGATTGTCACAAACTTGGGTCTGAGATACACAGAAACACTTGCCTGTAATCAGGCTGAAGCTTTCAGCTCAGGCTGTACTAGTGCCTGTTGGAAATATAAATGAAAGCGTTTTTACAACTCAGCAACAAAATATCCAATAGCCTAATAAAAAGATGGGCAAAAGACTTGAACAGACATTTCTCCAAAGATGATATCCAAATAGCCAATGAGGACACATGAAAAGATGATCAACATCTCCAATTTCATTAGAGAAATGCAATCAAAACCACATTGAGCTATCACCTCACACTCATTGGGATGGCTACTATCAAAATACAAAACAAAACAAAACAAAGCAAAAAACAGAAAATAACAAGTGTTGATGAGGATGTTGCAAAATTGAAGCCCCCGTGCACTGTCAGTGGGATTGTAAAATGGGGTAACTGCTATAGAAAACAGTATAAACAGTCCTCAAAAAATTAAAAATGGAACTACCATATGGCACAGCACTCTCACTTTTGAATATATATCCAAAAGAATTGAAAGCAGGGTCTCAAAGAAATATTTGCACACTCATGTTCATAGCAGTGTTATTCACAATAGCCAAAAGATGGAAGCAAACCAAGTGTTTGACTGATAAATGGATAAACAAAATGTAGTATATACATACAATGGAATATTATCCAGCCTTAAAAAGGAAAGGCCAGACACAGTGGCTCATGCCTGTGATCCTAGCACTTTGGGAGGCCAAGGCAGGAGGACTGCCTGAGGCCAGGAGTTTGAGACCAGACTGGGCAACATAGTGAGACCCCCTATCTCTACAAAAAACAAAAATTAGCTGGATGTGGTGGTGCATGCCTGTAGTCCCAGCTACTTAGGAGGCTGAGGCAGAAGGATCGCTTGAGCCCAGGAGTTCAAGGCTACAGTGAGCTATGATTGTGCCACTGCACTCCAGCCTAGGCAACAGAGCAAGATCTTGTTTTTAAAAAAATAAAAATAAAACGGAAAGAAATCCTGTCACATGCTACAACATGTATGAACCTTGAAGACATTGTGCTAAATGAAATAAGCCAATCACAAAAAGACAAATGCTATAGGATTGCACTTAGATGTCTACAGTGGTCAATTCATAGAAACAAAGTAGAATGTTGGTTACCCTGGGCTGAGGAGAGGCAAGGGGGAATTGTTTAAAGGATATATACAGTTTCATATTTGCAAGATGAAAAACTTCTGGAGATGGCTTTCACAGCAATGTGAATATACTTAACACACTGAACCATTTAATTAAAAATGATTAAGATGATAAATTTTATGTGTTTCTACTACAATAAAAATTGCACAATAGATAATTGCATTAATAGCCCAATTTGTAGCCTCCTGTATTTACGCCCTTTGCCTTATAACTTCTTAGTCCCTTCACACACTGTCTCTGGGCTTGGCACATAAAGTACAGTCAAAAACAAGCTATGTAACTTCTGAGGCTAGGTCACAAAAAGGATATCGTTTCTGCCTTGCCAGCTTTCTCAACTGGGACACTAACATTTGGTACCAAGCCAGCATGCTATGAAGACGCCCACAGTAGCCAGCATGGGGACTACATTGAAGCAATACAGGTATTGAGAACAGAGATGCCCCTAGCCCCACTCCCCACCCAGCTGGCTGCCAGCATCAGCGGCACCAAGGAAGATATATGGATGGCAAATAAGCACATGAAAAGATACTCAACACCATTAGTCTTTAGAGAAGTACAAATTAAAACCACAATGAGACACCGCTACTTACCTACTAGAATCACTGAAATTAAACAGACAACAGAGCAAGTGCTGGCAAGAATGTGGAAGAATTCACACTCTCATACACCAATGAAGGCAACGCAAAATGATACTGTCACCGGTAGAGGGTCGTGACTGTAAATTGTCCAGGTTCTTGGCGTTTTGAACAAAGAATTGGACAAAACGCCCAGCAAAGAAAGAATGAAGCAACGAAAGAACGAAAGCAGCTCTCTCGGCTTTCGGCTCGGAGGAGGCCAAGGTGCAACTTTCTTCGGTCGTCTCGAATCCGGGTTCATCCGACACCAGCCGCCTCCACCATGCTGCCGAAGTTCCACGCCAATGAGATCAAAGTCGTATACCAGAGGTGCACTGGAGTTGAGGTCGGTGCCACTTCTGCCCTGGCCCCCAAGATTGGCCCCGTGGGTCTGTCTCCAAAAGAGGTTGGTGATGACATTGCCAAGGCAAAGGGTGACTGGAAGGGCCTGAGGATTACAGTGAAACTGACCATTCAGAACAGACAGGCCCAGATTGAAGTGGTACCTTCTGCCTCTGCCCTGATCATCAAAAGGAACCACCAAGAGACAGAAAGAAACAGAAAAACATTAAACACAGTGGGAATATCACTTTTGATGAGATCGTCAACATTGCTCGACAGATGCGGCACCGATCCTTAGCCAGAGAACTCTCTGGAACCATTAAAGAGATCCTGGGGACTGCCCAGTCTGTGGGCTGTAATGTTGATGGCCGCCACCCTCATGACATCATAGATGACATCAACAGTGGTGCTGTGGAATGACCAGCCAGTTAAGCACAAAGGAAAATATTTCAATAAAGGATCATTTGACAACTGGTTAAAAAAGAACAAAAGCAGGGATTTATTGAAAACGAAAGTACACTCCACAGTGTGAGAGTAGGCCGAGCAGCGGATCAAGGGCCCCGGATACAGAATCTTCTTGGGTCCAAATGCCCTCTAGAAGTTTCCCATTGGCCACTTCATGCCCACCTCAGGTAAATGAAGTGGTAGCTCACAGTCAGTCTGATTGGTTGCAGAAAGCAGCCAACCAGAGGATGACGTGGTTACAAATGTTACACTCCTGTGCAAACATATGATTGGTTGCAGAAAGCAACCAATCAGAGGCTAGGGTGAAGTTACAAATTTATACTTCTATGCAAACGAAGACTCCGCCTGCAGTTAGTCTGATTGGTTGTGGACAGCAACCATTCGGAGGCTGGAGTGAAGTTACAAAGTTGCAAAGGAAGACTCAACCCGCAATAAGTCTGATTGGTTGCCAATTTCCCATGCCTGGCAGAAAAGATGGGGGGTTTGCAAAGGGAGTAGCCTCTGGTCCTTTTCTGATTTAGGCATGGAAAGTTAGGGTTTTCCTTTCAGTTTAGTTCTAGGAATGCTGCGTGAAACAGTCTTAGTCCCTGCCTCCAAACCCTATTCTCCTGCCTCAATACAACTACTTTCCAAAACAGTTTGGCAGTTTCTTAAAAATTAATTATACACTTACCGTATTATCCAGCTATTTCACTGCCAGCTGGTTCCTAAGATAAAAGGAAGCTATATCCTTAGAAAGAGTTGTACATGATTGCTCATAGCAGTTTTATTTGTAATAGCCAAAAACAAACGAAAAAAATCTCACATGCCCACTTATAAACCGTGGTGTATATTCTTTTTTTGTTTTGAGCCTCACTCTGTCACCTAGGCTGGAGTGCAGTGGGGTTATCACAGCTCACTGCAGTCTTGGCCTCCTGAGCTCAAGCAAGCCTGCCTTAGCCTCCTGAGTAGCTGGGATTACAGGCACACGCCACCCCACCCAGCTAATTTTGTATTTTTGAGTAGAGACAGGGTTTCTTCATGTTTGTCAGGCTTGTCCTCAACTCCTAACCTCAGGTGATCTGCTCGCCTTGGCCTCCTAAAGTGCTGGGATTACAGGCCTGAGCCATGGCGCCTGGCCAGGAGCAGAGGTTTAATAGGTGAAAGAAGGAGAAAGAGAAAGGAAAATAGCTCTCTCTCTAGTGAGAAAGAAGGGACTTCCAAGAGGAAAAGGTCAGCTGGTGGATACGCCAGATTTTATAGTCCAGCTTGAGGAGGCCGTGTCTGATTTAGGTAGGGCTCACAGGTTTTTTGGGTCAGGTGTGACGTTTACATAGCACACAGGGAAGGCTGGTGGCCCCACCCTAATCTTATTATGCAAATGAACTCTCCCCTTGGCCGGTGCCATCTTGTCACGTGGCTGGCAGAGAAGGGGAGATGCAGCCGCCATTTTGAACATGTCTAGTCTCAGGTAGTTTTTTCCTGTTGCATCCACCTGTGCAAGCTCCCAGCTTGCTTGTCTATGTCTACAGCTTGACTTTATTGGCTGCTCTTTGTTAGAAAATGATTTGGGGCCCGGCGCGGTGGCTCATGCCTATAATCCCAGCACTTTGGGAGGCCGAGGCAGTTGAATCACCTGAAGTCAGGAGTCGGAGAGCAGTCTGGCCAACTTAGTGAAACCCTGTCTCTACTAAAAATACAAAAAATTAGCTGGGCGTGTTGGCGGGCACCTGTAATCCCAGCTGCACAGCAGGCTGAGGCAGGAGAATCGGTTGAACCCGGGAGGCAGAGGTTGCAGGTGAGCTGAGATCACACCATTGCACTCCAGCCTGGGCAATAAGAGTGAAACTCCATCTCAAAAAATAAAAATAAAAAATATTCAATGGGCATAATTAATAATAATGAGAGGTATCACTGGGTGCATTCAATGAGCCAAGTATTGGGATTTACTCATTTTTAAATATAATTTGTCCAAGATCAAGTAGCTCATTCTTCCATACCTCTATACGATACAGTGCTTCTAAGCCACTCCACAAAGAGACACTAAGTTTAGGGCCCCAGATAACTATCATCATTTAAAAGAAAAAAAAGTCTCATTATCAGATCAAATGATTGATAGGACTGTATGTGCTGCTGATGAAAGGGACATCATAAATCATTACATTCCTTTTTGTTGTTGTTGAGACAGAATCTTGTCTGTCACCCAGGCTGGAGTGCAGTGGCATGATCTCAGATCACTGCAACCTCTGCCTCCTCGGCTCATCTCAGTTCACTGCAACCTCTGCCTCCTGGGCTCAAGCGATCCTCCCACATCAGCCTGCCTCCTGAGTAACTGGGACTACATGGGTGCAACACCATGCTCAGCTAATTTTAAATTTTTTTTGTAGAGATGAGGTCTTACTATATTGTCCAGGCTGGTCTCCAACTCCTGAGCTCAAGCTGTCTTCCCACTTTCTCTATTTAACCACATATAAGAAAAATAATTTCCCCCCAAAGTCATTTTTCTTATACCTGGCTAAATAGAGAAAGCTTTAAAGCTTTAAAAAAAGTTGTGGTAAAACATATATAACATTTCAGTGGCATTAAGTACGTTTATACGTTATGCAACCATCACCACTATCCATCTCAGGAATACTTTTCATCATCCCAAACTGAAATTCTCTGCCCAGTGAACAATAACTCCCCATTATCCCCTTCCTCCAACCTCCAGTAACCACCTTTCTATTTTCTGTTCCTATGAATCCGACTACTCTAGATACCTCATCTAAGTGAAATCGCACTTGCCTTTTTGTGTCTGGCTTATTTCACTTAGCATAATGTCCTCCAGGTTCATCTATGTTGCAGCATGTGTCAGAATTTCAGTCCTTTATGTATTGGAGACAGTCTCACTCCATCACCCAAGCTGGAGTGCAGTGGTGCTATCTCAGCTCATTGCAACCTCTGCCTCCTGGGTTCAAGCGATTCTCCTCCCTCCCCCGCCTACGTAGCTGGAGTTAGAGCCTCTGCCCCCCTTTTTTTTTTTTTTTTTTTTTTTTTTTTTTTTTTTTTGAGATGGAGTTTCACTCTTGTTGCCCAGGCTGGACCGCAATGGAGTCATTCACCACAACCTCCGCCTCCCGGGTTCAAGCGATTCTCCTGCCTCAGCCTCCCGAGTAGCTGGGACTACAGGCATGCACCATCACACATGGCTAATTTTGTATTTTTAGTAGAGATGAGGTTTCTCCATGTTGGTCAGGCTGGTCCTGAACTCCCAACCTCAGGTGATTCACTGGCCTCGGCCTCCTAAAGTGTTGAGATTACAGGCATGAGCCACCACCCCTGGCCTAATTTTTGTATTTTTAATAGCGATGGGTTTTGCCATGTTGGCCAGGCTGGTCTCCAATTCCTGACCTCAACTGATCCACCCGCCTTGTCCTCCCAAAGTGTTGGGATTACAGGCGTGATCCACCAACCCCAGCCTTCATTCCTTTTTAAAGCTGAATAATATTTCACTACATGTATAACCACATTATCTATCCATCTGATGATAGCCACCTGGGTTGTTTCCAATTTTTGATTTTTTAATTTATTTTTAGTTTCATTTTATTTTTATTTTGTTTCTTATTTATTTATTTTTTTTGAGCAGAGTCTCCCTCTGTCACCCAGGCTGGAGTGCCGTGGCTTGATGTCCGCTCACTGCAACCTCCGCCTCCTGGGTTCAAGTGATTCTCTCACCTCAGCCTCCTGAGTAGCTGGGATTACAGGCATGCACCACCACACCCGGCTAATTTTTGTATTTTTAATAGAGATGGGGTTTCACCATGTTGGCCAGGCTGGTCTTAAACTTTTGACCTCAGGTGACCTGCCTGCCTCAGCCTCCTAAAGTGCTGGGATTACAGGTGTGAGCCAAGGTGCCCAGTGGAAATTTTTTTTTTTTGTGGGACGGAGTCTCGCTTTTGTCGCGCAGGCTGGAGTGCAGTGGCACGATCTCGGCTCACTGCAACTTGTCTGTCTTCCGGGGTCAAGCGATTCTCCTGCCTCAGCCTCCTGAGCAGCTGGGATTACAGGCACGCACCACCATGCCTGGCTAATTTTTGTACATTTAGTAGAGATGGGGTTTGGCCATGTTGGCCAGGCTAGTCTCAAACTCCTGCCCTTGGGTGACTTGCCCGCCTCAGCCTCCCAAAGTGCTGGGATTACAGTCGTGAACCACCATGCCAGTCCCGAGGTTTTTTTTTTAAACCTCTGTACTTTTACCCTTTCTTCCTTGGCTGGACTTTGTCCAGCCAGGTTTATTTATAAACCACACAAAGTTCATTAGCAAGACCAAGCATTCAGCAAGCCACTCTTCCACCTCCCTTACTGCAGGAAGGCACTCCGAAGACATAAGTCGGTGAGACATGGCTGAAGATAAAAGCAAGAGAGACTCCATCAAGATGAGTATGAAGGGATGCCAGACAAACAACGGGTTTGTCCATAATGAAGACATTCTGGAGCAGACCCCGGATCCAGGCAGCTCAGCAGACAACTTGCAGCACAGCATCAGGAGCATCCTTGGCTCCCAGGAGCCCGACTTCAAGGGCGTTCAGCCCTACGCGGGGATGCCCAAGGAGGTGCTGTTCCAGTTCTCTGGCCAGGCCCGCTACCGCATACCCCGGGAGATCCTCTTCTGGCTCACAGTGGCTTCTGTGCTGGTGCTCATCGCGGCCACCATAGCCATCATTGCCCTCTCTCCAAAGTGCCTAGACTGGTGGCAGGAGGGGCCCATGTACCAGATCTACCCAAGGTCTTTCAAGGACAGTAACAAGGATGGGAACGGAGATCTGAAAGGTACATGCCCAGAGATCGTTCAGGGTGGGTGCCAGGATGAGATTGGTTTATGGTTCTTTTGTTCTTCAGAACCAAATTATGCCTGGGTTGTTCAGTAAGCACATTCCATTATGACTGGTCATGCCAGGTTGCTCCTTGTTTATGACATTCTTAGAAAATCACTCAGCAGAACCCAGCAGTTTTTTTACTAGCTGAAGGGCTATTTGCTGAAGGCCTTTGAGCCAAACGAGTTGTTTAATTTATTGCCCACTAAGTACATATAGTTGTTCAGTCATCAATTCTAACTTCTTAGAGCAGCCTTCCTTCTAAAATATATGTCCTGTTTCTGGGGACTTTGTAGTTGAATATGTCAGGGTGGCAGTTGGGAATTGCTTTCCCAGTATACGATGTGGCTAGTTTGGCTGTGTGGCTGGGAGTGTATTAGTGAATAAAGCATAAATAATATATTTTTTAAAACAAGTGATATCTGTAAAAAGTATAGGCTGAGTCTTAAAGTTTAAATTCTAAAAAAGGAAGGGAAGTAGAAAAGGTGTAGCAGTATGCGTTCATCATTACTTGAATTAAGGATTGTTTAAAACCACGTCCATATTAGTATAAAACAAGTAAAGAATTAACCAGGGGTAGTGGCGCATGACTGTAGTTGCAGCTACTTGGGAGGCTGAGGTGGGAGGATCAGGAGCTCTCAGCCAGCCAGCTTAGGCAACATAGGGAGATCCCGTCTCCAAAAAGAAAAATAAAAGTGAAAAATTATTTTTTAAAAGCTAAGTTAATTTCTTGGGGGGGGCGTTATGTGTAAAACATCCTTACAATATATTGCTCAAACCAGAACATACTTCAGAGTAAAATTATGCCAAATGGCAGGCATACATTGGGAACTTCTGAGCAAATTGGTTGGTATAGTCACTCTAGTTCAAGGCAACAATAGGAAACAAATAAGGAAACTAACAAACTAATGTTTTACAATGATAATTGGTTTGAAGAAAACAAAACAGGATGATATGAATGTGGAAAGTAGGAATGGGCTTAACGTATCTTTAAAATGTTACAAATGAATTCTTGAAACCTGCAGCTTTCCTTAATCACTAGTAGAAGGCTTTTCTTTTTCACGCTCGTATCATTCTCTCTCTCTTTTTCTTTTTTTTTTTTGAGACGGAGTTTCACTCTTGTTGCCCAGGCTGGAGTGCAATGGCACGATCTCAGCTCACTGCAACCTCCGTCACCTGGGTTCAGGCAATTCTCTTGGCTCAGCCTCCTGAGTAGCTGGGATTACAGGCATGCGCCACCATGCCTGGGTAATTTTGTATTTTTAATAGAGATGAGAGTTCTCCCTGTTGGTCAGGCTAGTCTCGAACTCCTGTGCTCAGGTGATTTGCCCGCCTCGGCCTCCCAAATCTCTGGGATTAGAGGCATGAACCACCTCATCTGGCCGTATTGTTCTCTTTAAAAATCGTCCTGCATTGTCACTCATTGAAGAAGAGTGTATCTGTCCTTCATGGTGCAGCTCAAACCCATTGCCTTCATTACTCTTTCTTTAGCCTCCCTAATCAGACCATGGGCTCCCCACCCCAGATTCTTCGGCTTTGGATGTGTTTCTAGCATCCTTTAATCCTGCCTTGAGTGACTCCCTTTCCCCTGACTCATGACCTATTACCTGCTGCCTTTTGCACATTGAGTGCTTAGCAAAAGCAATGTTCTGACTGAATAGACCTAAAGTCCTAAATCCAGAGATACGTTTACCACTTCCTGGCCCTGCCTTCCTAATAATCTCCTTCTGGATAGGTCCAACATTCCTATAAACGTGGTGGTTTCTAATCAGCTCTGATGTTTGTCATTTCTAATACCTGTTCTTGGAGGAATGTTTTACTTCCTGCAATCCATAGGCATTTGTCTTTGAGGTTGAAGGGATTTCTTGTTATTATGAAGATCCCATTCCAGCTTTGAGTCTGGTTTTGGTCATTGCCCTCTCTCCTCCTAAAGTGTGGGGTGGGATCCCTTGTTTACTTTCTCCAGCCACTTTGTTTTCATCCTCATGTTCTTTTGTGCCTCATCATAAGATATATTGTGTTGCTGTGCTGGCTTAGATCAAAACCCTCTTGTTGACTGTTGATACTGTGTGAGATCTTGCAGTTACCCATATGGGGGAACTGGGGTACAGAAACAAAAATAAGCAGCCTGTAGGGCCAGGCGCGGTGGCTCACGCCTGTAATCCCAGCACTTTGGGAGGCCGAGGTGGGTGTATCATGAGGACCATCCTGGCTAACACGGTGAAACCCTGTCTCTACTAAAAAAACACAAAAAATTAGCTGGGCATGGTGGCGGGCTCCTGTAGTCCCAGCTACTCAGGTGGCTGAGGCAGGAGAATGGCGTGAACCCAGGAGGCGGAGGTTGCAGTGAGCCAAGATCGCACCACTGCACTCCAGCCTGGGCGACAGCGAGACTCCTTCTCAAAAATAAAATAAATAAATAAATAAATAAATAAATATATAAATAAATAAGCAGCCTGTTATGGGGAAGAGCCCAGATCCCAGGTGTCGAATGACTCTGTGCTTTGGAATTAGTGACCTTCAGCCTGTGGTGTGGCCTCTGACAGTCTGATTCTAGGAAGCCACATCAGGATTACACAGAAAGTTACTGGAGGTTGAATACTAGACTCAAGTTGCTGAATATGCATTTGGGACTCTGAACTAGAAGGAGAAAACACATTATCTGCTCATTAGCCTACAAAGTTCCAAATACAAAGTTTCATTTCCACATGTCTTCTCAGCCAAGCCTAGAATTCTCTTCTGTATAAATTCGTGGGTTCGTATATAAGTGAACAAGGGAAACAGTTCGAATTTAGCAAGTTCAAAGGCAGTCTGAGAGTGGAAACAAAGCCTCCTCAAATATTGGCACAAACTTACCTTCCGTGTTGCGGTTGCACTCCTTCTCAGACCCCGTGCACCGGCAACATTTATCACCTTTTTAAATTAATTGATGCATTTACTTATTTATTTATATTTATTATTATTATTTTTGAGATGGAGTCTCGCTCTGTCGCCTAGGCTGGAGTGCAGTGGCACAATCTCACCTCACTACAACCTCCGCCTCCCAGGTTCAAGCAATTCTCCTGCCTCAGCCTCCCAAGTAGCTGGTATTACAGGCATGCACCACCGTCTCCAGCTAATTTTTGTATTTTTTGGTAGAAATGGGGTTTCACCATGTTGGCCAGGCTGGTCTTGAACTCCTGACCTCAAGTGATCCACCTGTCTCAGCCTCCCTAAGTGTTGGGATTACAGGCGTAAGCCACTGTGTCTGGCCTTCTCACCCTTTTTTAGACATGCCCTGTCTATGCTTGCCCCCTCCTTTCCTTTGCTGTGCCTGGAAGCCCTTCACTCTTATCCCACTTGCCCACACCATCCTGGACCTTCTCTGTCCTTACCCTCAGGGGTCATCAGCTTCCTCTGCCCCTGGGGGTCAACGGCCAATGCCCTGATGCCCTTAAAGCACTTTCTGCAGCTCTTGCTTAGCTCTTCAGTCTGGTCATCATCCCACCCCTGCCTGCAGACACTTCCGAGACCAACACCGCCCAAAAGAAATACGATGGGAGCCACATAAGAAATTGTAAATTTGTAGTAGACACATTAAAAAAAGGAAAAAAGAAGCGAGTGAAATTAATTTTTGTATGTTCTGTTTAATCCAATGTATCATTTCAACACATAATCAGTATAAAAATATATACATATTTTTATTTTTTTTTGTATTTTAAGACGGGGTTTTATCATGTTACCCGGACGGGTCTCGAACACCTGAGCTCAAGCAATCTGCCCACCATGGCCTCCCAAAGTGCTGGGATTACAGGTGTGAACCGCCACACTCAGCCTAATTTGATGTTTTTTTGTAGAGCTAGATCTTCCTATTTGAATTATACTCAAATTCAACAAAATTCTAAATATTTTTGCCTTCATGTAAATATTTCTATCTTAGGCATATTTGTTATATTTTTTGTCCTTTAACTAAATCAAAGTAGGATTTATTCATGACTTTGACTTTTTTCTTCAGGTATTCAAGATAAACTGGACTACATCACAGCTTTAAATATAAAAACTGTTTGGATTACTTCATTTTATAAATCGTCCCTTAAAGATTTCAGATATGGTGTTGAAGATTTCCGGGAAGTTGATCCCATTTTTGGAACGATGGAAGATTTTGAGAATCTGGTTGCAGCCATACATGATAAAGGTAAGTTGAATGGAAAGTGGGCAGGATGGGGGTGAGGGTTGAGAGAAGCACTTTTTCAAATGTTTACTTAAAGCATTTCTTCTCCTTAACTATCATATACTATTTCTTTCCCTCCCGCCCTCCCTCCCTCCCTCCCTTCCTTCCTTCTTTCTTTCCTTCCCTCTTTCTCTTTCTTCCTTTCCTTCCCTTCCCTTCCCTTCCCTTTTTTTCTTTCTCCTTTCCTTTCCCCTTTCCTTTTTCCTTCCCTATCTCTTTTCTGCCCCTCCCCTCTCCTTTCCCTTTTTTTTTTTTTTTTTCCAGGCAGGGTCTTGCTCTGCCTCCCAGGCTGGAGTGCAGTGGTGCAATCATGGCTCACTTCAGCCTCCACCTCCTGGGCTCAAGCAATCCTCCTACCTCAGCCTCCCAGTGTATTGGGGTTACAGGCATTAGTCACTACTGTGCCTGGCCTGTCATATGTTATTCTAATACAGTCTTTCCCTAGCATTTGAAATGTCTTTTACTCATTAGGTTTAAAATTAATCATCGATTTCATACCAAACCACACAAGTGATAAACATATTTGGTTTCAATTGAGTCGGACACGGACAGGAAAATATACTGATTATTATATCTGGCATGACTGTACCCATGAAAATGGCAAAACCATTCCACCCAACAACTGGGTAAGTATCAACCTGTCTGATTTACAAAGGGGTAAAAGGCAGATATGCAGTGATTGAACGGATTTAGTAAAACCCTTTTGAGGGAAAAATTAATGAATATAGTTTATGGGAAGGAGGCAAGTTTCTGAAAGAACTAGAATAAGGCTTCCAGTTACTATTTACCCAGGCTTCCAATTATTATTTAGATTTCTGATTTCATCATAGAGATGATGTGTTCTAGCAAATTCAAACCTATTTTCTCTCCTTCCACCCTTCCTTCACTTCCTACCCAATCCAACTTGGATTCCATGTCCCATTAGTTCGATAACCATTTTTCTGCTATCCATACCCCTTTGCATTTTTTTTTTTTTTTTCTCAAGATGGAGTTTTGCTCTTGTCTCCCAGGCTGGAATACAATAGCACAATCTCGGCTCACTGCAACCTCCACCTCCTGGGTTCAAGCAATTCTCCTGCCTCAGCCTTACCAGTAGCTATGATTACAGGCACGCGTCATCATACTCGGCTAATTTTTGTATTTTTAGTAGAGGTGGGGTTTCACCATGTTGGCTAGTCTGGTCTTGAACTCCTGACCTCAGGTGATCCACCTGCCTCAGCCTCCCAAAGCGCTGGGATTACAGGTGTAAGCCACTGCTCCTGGCCCCCTTTGCCTTTCTGACTTTTTGTCTCCTCTGTCTGACAAAACTCTAGCCATGAATGAACCCAATTATCTACTTTCTTTTTGCCTAAACCTTAGTAGTTGAGTCTCTGGAGACATCACACCTTCATTGTCCCCACCTGAACTGAGCCATCCAATCTTCTTGGGAATTTTGCTAATTCCAACCGATCAACTTTCCCTCCCTCCCTCTTTTCAAACATCGTATCTGCCTCTACCCCATCTTATCCCTCTCAGCAGCAAACTCGACTTCACAGAGAAAACACAAGGCCTCAAGCCTGCCTGCCCCATTCCCACCCTCTTCCTCCTCACTCCTTTTACAACAGAAGCCAGATCCCTCCTTTCTGGGGTGACCAGATTTAGCAAATAAAAATTCAGAATGCCCAGTTAAATCTGAATTTCAGATAAGCAGTGCATAAATAACTTTTTAGCGGGGACCATGCCTTCTTTTTTATTTTTATTTTTCAGAGACAGGATCTTGCTCTGTCTCCCAGGCTGGAGTGCAGTGGCTTGATCATGGCTCACTGCAGCATTTGCCTGCTGGGCTCAAGCAATCCTCCCAGCTATTCCTCCCAAGTAGCTGGGACCACAGATGTGTGCCACCATGCCCAGCTAATATTTTATTTTTTTGTAAAGACAGGGCCTCACTCTGTTGTCCAGGCTGGTCTTGAACTCCTGGGCTCAAGTGATCCTCCCGCTTCGGCCTCCCAACGTGCTGGGATTACAGGTGTAAGCCACTGTGCCTGGCCACATGAGTAATACTTATACTCAACAATATGCGTGTTGATCTGAATTCAGATGTAACTGGGCATCCTGCACTTCATCTGGCAGCTCTGCTTCTGTCCCAGGCCAGAGCTTCCCCTTGCTCAGGTTTGTGTTCTCTCCTACCTTTGTTCTGGATCATCCCTCCCTCCTCCAGTCCCTCCTTCTCTCTTCTGGACCTTCTCCATAAATATTTAAACATCAACTTTTAGGTGATCCAAGGACATTCAGAATTGATATATTTCCAGGTCGACTTTGTGATGTGTGATCTTCTCCCTACAACCTTCCGTCTCCCAGGTTAAGTGAATGGTACCACCATGCAGCCTGAGGAACAGGCTGTCGGCAAGTCCTGGCAGTTTCACCTCTTTAATTTTTTCCCCCAGTTCACTGACTTGTTAAAATTGCAATGACATTAGCAAACATTTACAAAATATACTCTGTGCCAGGCTCTGTGCTAAGTGTTTTATATTCATTAATTTAGTTAATCCATTCTATAATCCTAAGAGTCAGGCGTAATTCCTGTTTTGCAGATAGGCGGACTGAGGTTACTCAGCTAATAAATGACAGGGCTAAAGATGAGACCTAGTCATTCCAGCTCCACAATCTGCTTTTAAAAATTGCTGCCATACTCAAACCATATCATTTCTTGCTTATAGAATGGTCACAGCTGCCTTTTTAGTCATCCAGTTTTTCCTTCGCTTTGTTAGTTCTCCACTATAGTCAAGGTTGCATTTTCTAATGTAATAGTTAATATGTTCAAAAATATGTATATGTATATGATGGATAAACACCTTGTAGTATAACCATATATTGCAAGACTTTGACTCTAAAAAAATTATTTTTTAGTTTCCTCTATTTTGAACTTTATGAAAAGTGTCATGCTAGGTATAGTCTTCTTGACTAACTTTTTCATGATTTATTCATGTAGCTTCAGGTAGCTATGGTTCATACATTTTCATTGTTGTATATTTCACTGTGTGAACAATCGATGGTTTACTTATCCACTCTTCAGTTGATGGGAAGTTGGGCTACTTCCGTTTTATTTTATTATGAACAATGTTACTATAAACACTGTCATTCATCTATCTTGGGGTACATGTGCAAGGGCTTCTTTTTTTTTTTTTGAGATGGTCTTGCTCTGTCGCCCAGGCTGGACTGCAGTGGCGTGATCTTGGCTCACTGCAACCTCTGCCTCTCCAGTTCAAGTGATTCTCCTGCCTCAGCATCTCAAGTAGCTGGGACTACAGGCACCCATCACCACGCCTACCTAATTTTTGTATCTTTAGTAGAGACAGAGTTTCACCGTATTGGCCAGGCTGGTCTTGAACTCCTGACCTTGTGATCTGCCCACCTCGGCTTCCCAAAGTGCTAGGATTACAGGCGTGAGCCACCATGCCCAACCAAGGGCTTCTTTAAGGTAAATAATTAGGAGTAAAATTGCTGTGCAGGATGTTGCATGCTCAGCTCTACAGGATAGTATCAAATTCACTATCAAAATGGTTGTACCAATTTATATCCCCCACAGAAGTATAAAAATACACAGTCTCATTAATTCCTGGTATTGTCCAACTTTGTAATTTTTATTTAAAAATTATTATTACTTTGTGTCAGGGTCTCAGTCTGTCACCCAGGCTGAAGCGTAGTGGCTCAATCACAGCTTACTGCAGCCTTGAGCTCCCAGGCTAAAGCAATCCTCGCCACCTCAGACTCCTTAGTAGCTGGGACCACAGGCAGGCACCATCACACGTGGTTGAGTTTTGTTTTTTTTTTGTAAATATGGGGTCTCGCTATGTTGCCCAAGCTGGTCTTGAACTTCTGGCCTCAAGCAGTCCTCCCGCTTCAGCCTCTCAAAGTGCTGTGATTACTGGCATGAGCTACCATGCCCAGTCCAGACTTAAAACAATATTGCATTGAGATCTTAATTTTATATTTATTTAATTACTAATGATGATGTGTCTAATTCCTAATACAGTGATTATCTAATTCTTAATGATGTTGAACATCTTTTCTTACATTTATTCACTTGAGTGTCCATTTCTGTGAAACACCTCTTTATGGTTTCTTTCCCCTACTTTCTTTCAGATTATTTATCCCTTTGAAATTGCTTTCTTCGGTTCCTTTTGTATTCTGGATACTGATTTTTTATTGTTCATGTACACTAAAAATCTCTTGCCCTGGTTGTGTCCAGGTGGGCTGTGTGTTGAATTGGAAAGGGTGCATGTCCTCGAAAGGCAGCAGCTACTACTCAGCATCTGCCTGGTGTTGCCATGGACATGTGGACTCAGTGTAACTACGTCTTCCAACTCAAAAAGATTTATGTAAAAGCTCCCAGTTGTTAAATGTTTTCCAGATGTTCTCTTTAACATGAAATGGACAGAAGGCCTAGGACAGAGCCCCATGAAACTCTCACATTCAAGGGCCCACAGCATTGACTTAAAGAGTGGCCAGAGATGTGGGAGGGCAGCCGGGAGAGTCACGCCATGGGGCCATAAATGTGAGCATTTCCAGACAGAGGAGACCAGCGACAGCGTCAACTATTGCTGAGTACCAACGCCTGAAGTTGCTTGTTATTCTTGGAGACTGGTAGAGATTTTAAGTGAAGGATTCCAATAGTTTTCTGGGGATACAATTTAAATATTCAGTCTATCTGGACTCAAGCTCCAAGACGAGCAGAATGTGTCTTCCTTCCAAACTGACTACCATTTTGCTTCTCTTCACAAACAAGAGTTCGGATCCTGGACAGAAGATTCAAGAAAATACATTAGTAATGTCTGTTCCTTAAGTTGACCTTGTCTTGGGTTTGAGAACATTGGTTTGCTGTTGCAGTTGTTACAAACAGCCTCTACTGTAAAAATACATCGCACCCATGTTTATGAGGCATTAGGCCAATGGGGTGGGGGGTATTTGGAGAGGTTACTTTAACCTGCTGCTCTCCACAGAAGGAAAACTCTCAGGATTTACATACTCTGCCTGCAAAGGATCAGGGAGGGCAATGATCTTTATTTGTGGGCAATACCATTATATGTAACTGATGTGCTGTTTTCTTTGTTTGCCAGTTAAGTGTATATGGAAACTCCAGTTGGCACTTTGATGAAGTGCGAAACCAGTGTTATTTTCACCAGTTTATGAAAGAGCAACCTGATTTAAATTTCCGCAATCCTGATGTTCAAGAAGAAATAAAAGTGAGTATAGATAACCCACACAGACTTCTCCATTAATGGAGGTTTAGGTAGTTATTTAAAACACTTTATATTGTGCAGTAATTGTGTAGGCAAAATCAAGTCTTTAATTATTTGAAATACTCTATAGTTATTTGAAACACTTTATATTGCACAATAATTGTGTAGGCAATAATCAAGCCTTAATTAAATCCCAGGATTAAGCTCTCTGGTGCAAATGTAGACTCTCAGACGTGTCTGTGGCTCCTTCCTTCATCTAATCCAGAGTACCCTAAATGGAAGGAGTCAGAAACACCTGCCACCCTAGTTCCAAGTTGCCCCGCCACCTGTGACAGTGAGCTGTACGGTGCCTGTGACAGTGAGCTGTGCAGTGTCTGTGACAGTGAGCTGGTGCAGAGAGGTGGGTCATTTGGGGTCTGGCTCTTGCATCTAAAATGGGCTTCTTGATGAGTTATTTGGCTTTCATGTCTTAGCTGTCTCATCTATGAAACACAGTTGGTGGCCATATTTGTCTCATAGGGCTGTTTGGAAGATTAGATGAGATAACCCATGCACGACACTTCTGGGCTCATTCAGTAAATATTAACATAATGCCTACTCCATGCCAGGCCCTGTTCTAAGCACTGGGAATGCAGCAGTGAATAAAAGAAGCCTTACTCTCAAGGAGTCTCCAATATACTGAGGGAAAAGCAGGCAATTAGCCACTAAAGATATATATATATATGTCAGGTGGTGGTGAATGTCAAGGGGAAGGGGCATCGGAGTGCCAGGTAAAAGTGGCTCTTCTATATAAGGTGTGTAGGAGACACCTTCTTATGATGAGATGCTGTTTGGACAAAAACCTGAAGTGAGAAGGGAACCATGTGACTATCTGGGGGAAGAGAATTTTGGGCAGAAAGAAGAACAAATGGAAAGGTCCCGAGGTGAGAGTGTGGTTCGTGTGTTTCAGGGATGGCATGGAGGCCAGAGTGTAGGGTTGCCAAATTTAGCAAATAAAAATACAGGATGTCCAGTTAAATTTTAAATGAATGATGCAACATTTGAGACATACTGCTACCAAAAAATTGTTCATTGATTACCTGAAATTGAAATGTAATTGAGTGTCTTGTATTTTATCTGGCAACCCTACCAGTATGCTGGAGTGAAATGGGTTAGGGCGCTGAAGTAAGAGGTGGGGGCTGATCAGTTCTCACAATACAATTCACAAAACATATCAGCTATGTTCTTGCTCTTGTTCTTGCTGCTCCTATGGCTACAGTGGGCAGAAACTTAGGTGAGTAGGGGAGTCCTCTGAGCCAAGGAGGTGGGGAGGAGACCCTAACAGAACAGGGAGCAGTGGGTGCCTTTCCACAGCTCACCACATCAGCCAGATAGAGTGGATATGTTGGAGTCACTAGGGGCACTTAGAACCCTTGGTTTAGTTTAGTTTTATTTTGAAATAACAGTTTAATTGACATATAATTCACATACCATAAAATTCACCCCTTTTGAGTGTGTAATTCAGTGGTTTTAGTATCTTCACAGAGTTGTGCAATCACTACTAATTTCAGAACTTTTTTTTGTTTGAGACAGTCTTGCTCTGTCGCTCAGGCTGGAGTACAGTGGCACGATCTTGGCTCACTGCAACTTGTGCCTCCCAGGTTCAAGCGATTCTCCTGCCTCAGCCTCCCAAGTAGCTGGGACTACAGGCATGTACCACCATGCCTGGCTAATTTTTGTATTTTTGTAGAGACAGGGTTTTGCCATGTTGGCCAGGCTGGTCTCAAACTCCTGGCCTCAAATGATCCACCCATTTCAGCTTCCCAAAGTGCTGGGATTAAAGGTATGAGCCACTGTGCCTGGCCTAATTTCAGAACACTTTCATCTTCTCAAAAAGAAACCCCATATCCATCCACAGTCACTCCTTATGACCCTCTCCCTTTCTTCCCCCACCCCCTGGAAACCACAAATCTACTTTCTATCTTTTTACCCACCTAAGCCTCAGTTAGATAGGTTTTGCCTATTCTGGACACTTTATACAACAGAATCATGCTGTATCTATATGTCCCTGGTAGGTATCTGTATCTATGTTTATTTGAGAAACTGCCAAGTTGTTTTCAAAGCAGCTGCAGAATTTTACATTTCCATTAACAGTGCGTAAGGGTTCTAATTTCTCCACATTCTCACCAACACTTGTTATTGCATGTATTTTTTATTACAGTCACCCTAGTGGGTATGAAGTGGCATCTCACTGGTTGTATTTGCCAAATGGCTAAAGACGTTGAACATCTTTTCATGTGCTTATAGTTCATTTGTATATCTGCATTGTAGAAATGTCTATTTAAATCCTTTGCCCATTTTTTTTTTTATTTTATTTTTGAGATAGAGTTTCACTCTGTCACCCAGGCTGGAGTGCAGTGGTGCAGTCTCGGCTCACTGCAACCCCCATCACCCAGGCTCAAGTGATTCTTGCACCTCAGCTTCCTGAGTACCTGGGACTATAGGCACGTGCCACCATGCCCAGCTAATTTTTGTATTTTTTGTAGAGATGAGGTTTCTCCATGTTGGCCAGGTTGGTCTCGAGCTCCTGGTCTCAAGCAATCAAATTTTTTTATTTTTTTTTTTTTTTTTAAGGTCTCATTTTTGCAGGTTGAGTGGTGTCAACCTCCACCTCCTGGGTTCAAGAGACTCTCCTGCCTCAGCCACCCAAGTAGCTGAGATTATAGGTATGCATCACCAGACCTGGCTAATTTTTGTATTTTTAGTAGAGACGGGGTTTCACCATGTTAGGCAGGCTGGTCTCGAACTCGTGGTCTCAAGCAATCCTCCTGCCTCAGCCTCCCAAAGTGCTGGGATTTTAGGCATGAGCCACCACACCTGGACTCTTTTCATATTCTTGATACATGATTTACAAATAATTTTTCCCATTCTGTTGGCTGTCTTTTTACTTTCTTGATGATGCTTTTTGAAGCACAAGAGTTTTTAATTTTGATGATGTCCTATTTATTTATCTGTTTTTTGAGACAGAGTTATGCTCTTGTTACCCAGGCTGGAGTGCAGTGGCGCAATCTCGGCTCACTGCAACCTCCGCCTCCTGGGTTCCAGTGATTCTCCTGCTTCAGCCTCCTGAGTAGCTGGGATTATAGGTGTGCACCACCATGCCCAGCTAATTTTTTGTAGTTTTAGTAGAGACAGGGGTTTTATCATGTTGGCTAGGCTGGTCTCGAACTCCTGACCTCAGGTGATCCACCCACCTCGGCCTCCCAAAGTGCAGGGATTACAGGCATGAGCCACCGCGCCTGGCCCAATTTATTTTTTTCTTTTGTTACTTGTGCCTTTAGTGTCATATCTAAGAACCGTTGCTTAATCCAAGGTCATGAAGATTTACTCCTATGTTTTCTTCTCAGTTTCATAGTTTTAGTCTTACATTTTAGATTGTCTGTGATCCATTTTTTGTTAATTTTTATATAGGGTGTGAAGGTAAGGAGTCCAACTTTTTTTTTTGCATGTGGCTATTCAGTCATTCCAGCCACATATGTTTAAAAATACTATTCTTTCCCTACTGAATCGTCTGGCAACTTTTGTTGAAAATCAATTGACCGTAAATGCATGGGTTTATTTCTGGACTCTCAATTCTGTTCCATTCATCTATATGTCTGTCCTTATGTCAGTACCACACACTGTCTGAGTTACTAGCGCTTTGTAGTAAGTTTTGAAATCGGGAAGTGAGAATCCTACAACTTTGTTCTTTTTCAGTATTGTTTCACTATTCCAAGTCCTTTGGATTTCCATATGAATTTCTGAGTCTGCTTGACAATGTTTGCAAAGAAGCCTGCTGGGGTTTTGATAGGGATTGCATTGAATCTGTGGTTCACTCTGGGGAATATAGCCATCTTATGTTAAGTCTTCCAATTCATGAACATGAGATGTCTTTCCATTTATTTATGTGTTCTTTCATTTCTTTCAACAATGTTTTGCAGTTCTCAGAGTATATGTCTTGTACTTCTTTTGTTAAATGTATTCCTATAGACTACTTAGTTTTAAGACTTTTTTTTTTTTTTTTACTATGTATGTTTAGTGTTTCCAGAGTTTGTATGAATTGTTTTGGAATCTGTTCCGGAAGTAAGCACCATGAGTGCGGGCACCTTGCCTCCATGGGGTTGTGGGGTTGTGGGGTGGGTAGTTGTAGACATGGTCAGCAGACTAACTAGGGGTTAGTTTTAAACTTCTCTGGTAGCCTGTGGACTCTCCTCTTCTTCATCAGCAAAACTCCTTAGCACACCCACGCCTCACGCTCTCCCCACACATTCTATGTGGTAAGTGCTGTTCTTGGATAATTTAATGCTCAGAATAAGCCTAATTTACAAGGTTTTGTGATCATTTTATAGAGAAGGAAATTGAGGCTTAGATAGGTAAAGTCACCATCCTTGGGCGTCATGGAGCAGGATTGAAATCCAGACACTGGGACTTGAGTTCATGCTCTTAACCACAATCCTACACCTGCTTTGAGGCAATGTATGTGTTTTCCTCTCCATGCTTCACTTTTTCTGCACAGTTTTTTCAAGGAGGTTTTCAGTTATAAATTGATAAATGTGAGTGTGTAAACCAGCTGGTTTACAGTTGGTTTATCAGGCAGTGGATTTTTCCAGGCTCCTTGTGGCAATAGTGATGAATTGTCTGGGGATGTTTAGACAAGTGTGATAAATTCTGCCAAAATGTGCCAGCCAATACATTAATTATTTTTTTGACTAACCCAGCTGTGCTCTTCCAGATAGCCAAGCCGTGGAGTGTGTGGATAAGATCCTTATTTACTGGTCCTCTGGCTGAAATCCCTCATGTGATGAATCATTACTGCCTCCAGTTGAGAGATTAGACTTTATTTGCAAGACTGGTTTAGAAGATTTACAATTAGAAGTAAATACGAAACGCTGAGAAGCTGAGAGGAAAGCCTCTTTGCTCCTGGAAAGGGACTTTGGCATGAAGGAGACTTCTGTCACCCTCCTCCCCACCTTACCCCCAGCAGCGCTTGTTTCTGCGATAGAGTTAAGCAGGTTAATAATTTGCAGCTCAGAGGGTTTGTGTGGAGGAGGCGTTTGGAAAGACTTGCTTGCATACCAACTTGTACTGTGGAGCCTGAGCCCACTTCCTCCCTGCTCCTATCAGATTTTGCTTTATCTGCACAGTGGGAGGCTGGCATGCTGGGGAAATCCAGCGGAGAGCACCCTCTGCTCTCCTTCTCTTTCTCCTCCTCTTTGCACTGGCCATCAGGGGACTTGGCTCTGCTCTGAACCTCTTGGGGCTTGAGTGCTTTCAGCTGAAGAAGTCAGAAAACCTTCTCTGAGGTATCAGGGGTGTATATTTGTATAATATTTTATACTTTCCCAATCACTTTGGTTTTTACTGGCCCTCCAAATTTCTTATTTGACAAATGAGGAAACTGAGACACAGAGAGGTGAAGTAACCCAGTGGGTTAGCAGCATGGCAAGGAAGAGACTCCAGATGGCCTGGCATCATATCTGGGGTTTGGAGTGATCCTAGACCTGCCATATGGGAATGCTGAGCCCCAGGTTAGGGACTGCTGGGAGACCCAGCTGAGAGGGAACCCAGAGCACAGGTGTAGGCTCTGTTCTGTCCCTACTAAGCATGATACTGCTAGAGGCAGCAGCTCAATTCAAAACACAATTCACTCACTACCTGCTTGATCAGCCAGCTCTATGTTTGATAATAATAATTGTGCCATTTATTGCACCTCCTCTATGCCAGGCACTTTATTATAATCATTCACTCATTTAACAATAGGTATTGTGTGTCTTGACCATGTGCTAAGGGTGTAGGGGCTGGTAAGATAGATACCTCTTGTGGCCATCCTGGGACTTATATTCTGGAGCGGGAGGTGGACAATTAAACAGGCAATTACAATAAAATGTGCCTAGCGGTCATGACAGTAGGAGGTAGGAATACACAGGGCAGGCACCTAACCTGGACACATTTGCAGAGGAGGTGAGATACCTGAGGAACAGGTATGAGCTAAGTGAAGAGACACGGGTGGGAGTGTTTCCAGCAGAGGAAAGCATGGATCGTGACACATTAGAGGTGCTGGTAGCTGTCCAATATTGCTGGGATGTGATATATAGAGCAGGCAGTGACCCGATGAGACTAGAGAGGTCACCAGGGGTGAGGTCAGGAGTACCACTGAAGGCCCTGGTAAGGATTTGGGCTTAAGAGGTGGCTGGGCGCGGTGGCTCACGCCTGTAATCCCAGCACTTTGGGAGGCCGAGGCGGGCGGATCACGGGGTCAGATCGAGACCATCCTGGCTAACACGGTGAAACCCCGTCTCTACTAAAAATACAAAAAATTAGCCGGGCATGGTGGCAGGCGCCTATAGTCCCAGCTACTCCGGAGGCTGAGGTGGGAGAATGGCGTGAACCCAGGAGGCGGAGCTTGCAGTGAGCCGAGATGGCACCACTGCACTCCAGCCGGGGCAACAGAGCGAGACTCGGCCTCAGAAAAAAAAAAAAAAAAAAAAAGGTCTTAGGTATTTATTTTTTATTTTATTTATTTTTTTCAATTTGAGAAATCAGTCTGGTTTTGGAGAAGGGGTTTGAGTAGGGCAGGTTTGAGGCTTTGGGGCCAGGGAGGAGGATGGTGCAGTAATCGGGAAAGAAATTCTGGTACTTTTAGGCCAGTGATGGAGGCATAGAGGTGCAGAGAAATCATCAGGGCTCTGAGAGGAGTCCCCTGTGAATCCCAGGTTTCAGATTTGAATATGGGGTGGGTGGCAGAACCATTGTCTGAGATGGGAGACACAGGAAGAGAGAGGGGAAATATCTTAGGTATGCAGAGTTTGAGCTGCCTGTGACACATCCAAGTGTTCAGTGGACAGTTAGATATAAGGACACTGGGCTGGGCACAGTGGCTTATGCCTGTAATCCCAGCACTTTGGGAGGCTGAGGCAGGTGGATCACGTGGTCAGGAGTTCAAGACCAGCCTGGCCAACATGGTGAAACCCCATCTCTACTAAAAATACAAAAATTAGCCGGACATGGTGGTGGGCGCCTGTATTCCCAGCTATTCAGGATGCGGAGGCAGGAGAATTGCTTGAGCCCATGAGGCAGAGGTTGCAGTGAGCCGAGATCATGCCACTGCACTCCAGCCTGGGCGACAGAGCGAGACACCGTCTCGTGAAAAAAAAAAAAAAAAGAAAGATATAAGGACACGGAGCTCAGGGAAAAGTCTGGTCTAGAGATAAAACTTTGGGACTTGTTGACGTGGCTGTTGTCTACAGAGCTCAGACAGGTGTTTGGTGAGAGAAGCAGGCTGGGTAAGGTGGGCAAGAGGGCCAACTGCAAGTTAGCTGGAGCGAATTGCTCACATGCGAATGAGGGCCAGGTGTTGGTAGACCTTCCAATTAAAAGAAAAAACCAAGGGAGCCAGGCTAGCGGATAAGTTAGGGCACCCTACAGTTGCAGTTCTGCTGCCACCACTTACCAACCATGACCTTGTCAAAGGCACATCATCTTCCTGAGTAACAGTTTCCTCATTGGTAAAGGGGGAACAATAATGGTACGTACCTAATGGGGTTACTTGAAGATTAAATGGCTTAACCTTTGTAAAGCACTTAGGATGCTATGTTTTTTACTGTATACAGTACTTGTTAAATAATCAGTAAATTGGGAAGTAAATAAATACTATTGTGAAGTGAAATGTCCAGAGGGTATAAGATGGAGCCCCAAGGAGCACTGACATCAAAGAGCTGCAGAAGAGACAGAGAAGGGAGGCAAACCAAGGGGCAGGGGGGTATAACGGAGCTAAGCTATCTGAGTGTTTCTAGAAGATGAGATTGGCCAACAGTGTCAAATGATGCAGAGAGATTGGGTAATATAAAGACTGAAAGGGATCTGGGCGTGGTGGCTCATGCTTGTAATCTCAGCACTTTGGGAGGCCGAGGTGGGTGGATCACTTGAGGTCAGGAGTTCGAGACGAGCCTGGTCAACATGGTGAAACTCCATCTCTACTAAAAATACAAAAATTAGCCAGACGTGGTGACGGGCACCTGTAATCCCAGCTACTCAGGAGGTCGAGGCAGGAGAATTGCTTGAACCCGGGAGGCAAAGTTTGCAGAGCTGAGATCACACCACTGTACTCCAGCCTGGGTGACAGAGTGAGACTCCATCTCAAAAAAAAAACAAAAAACAAAACAAAAAAAACCTGAAAAGTCAATTGACTCTGGCAGCAATACCTTATTTACTCCATACAGAAACCCTCTATACTATGTTATTGATGGAGACACTGAGGCTTAGCCGGTCTTGCAGATGCCCTATGTCATGCAGCTGGACAGTGAGAGAGCTGGGTCGTACCCAGAGGGTCAGATTCTGAAGTCCTTGATCTTTCCTCTACTTCCTGCTTCTGGAGGAGTTAGCAAAGAATTTTTCCAAGATTTCTGCACATGAGTAGGGTCAGTTTTCTTTCTCTTGCCTCTAAGTAGAGGAACAGTTTCCTCTGTACTCTGAAACATCCTTTCTCATTCCTTCTTGAGATGGACAACCTGGGATTGATGACATTTTCAAGAGGATGTCTTCTGTTTGTTTTTGTTTTTGTTTTTTTAATAGGGACAGGGTCTCACTTTTTTGCCCAGGCTGGTCTCGAACTCCTGAGCTCAAGTGATCCTCCCACCTTGGTCTCTGAAAGTGCTAGGATTACAGGCATGAGCCACCACACCTGGCTGAAGAGGATGTCTTCTCTATCATCCCATCTAAGAGTAGACAGAGCTTTTCCCAAACATGGCTTTTTAGGTAAACGGGCCCGAAATGTCAGCCATCTGAAAAGGAAAGGCTTGGTTTGAGGTTCCATGTATTTGGATATGTTAACTTGCTTCCTTAATGTTGACTTGCTTTCTTTTCACTCAGAGCAGCGAGTTATTTAAAGAGAAAGGAGTTAAAGGTGCCCAGTGGAAAAACCAGGAGTCCCTAATGTCATGGGAGTCAGACAGGAGTCAAGGACGTAGTGTGTAGTCGAGTTCCCAGAGTCCACGGCACCTACGTGGGTCACTAGACCTAGCTGAACCAGGCTCTGTGCCCATTTTTGCATCTAGAACCCTGGGAGACCTTCACTGGAGTAAAGAGGGTTAACAATTAAAATCTGAAGCTCTCTTTTCCCTCCTGGTTGAGAGAATAAATAGCATGAAGCAAATATTTTTCAAGATCAAACTTTGGATTATCTTGGTGATAATCTGAATTATCAGCATTTAGAATGACTTTCAGAAAATCACCATCAAGCTTTTACTGTTTTGTCTCATTAAACATTGATAATATTTCTGATTATGCTAGGGCCATAAATCTTCTGTGGGGTACAAGTTTCTCATGTTTAATATCAGGTCAACATTTCACAATGCTGAGATCCGGACTCCGTAAAGAAAAGGACTGGCTTTATTTTAGGAAATCAGTGCCCAAAAGCTTGATGTTTACACAGAATGATGCTTAATGTTTTCCCACATTTTTGTCAGAGGCTGCTCGGGTGCCTTCAGTTATTCATGCTCTGCCCCAACCAGTGTTCACATTTTTAAAGAACAGCACCACCTGGGGGTGGACCCAGGTTGCGCGGGGTCTGAAGCTCATAGTAATTTAGGGCCTTCTTAAAATAGAGCACAAAATTAAGTACAGAAAAGTTGGCATTTATTTAGAATGAGCAAAGAAGGGGAGTTAGATGGGTGCAAGTGAAAGGTCTTGAAGCTTAAGTTTGGTTAGCTTCATAGTAGGGTCACTCCTGAAGCCACTGAAAACCTGTTCTAGAAATGAGGTGCCTTTCTTTGCCCCACCAGACTTCTCTAGCCCATTCTCTGATGAATGGCTGTCACTTCCTGTTTGCCAGCTGCAAACCCTCCCCAGGGCGAATTGCTGTTTTACCCTCTTGTATTACCGTGTTTCTCTCCTTTGTCTCAGCTGTGATTTAAATATTTTTGTGTTGCTATTTGTCTAGCTGGAGATTCTAAAATAATCCGGGAGACCTAGGACTGTGTCTGTTGTATTTTGCTTGTGGTTGTAGTTCCAGGGCTTGCCTAAGTGCCTGGTATACAGTAGGAATTCAAATACTTATTGAATGAATGAATTTGGTAAAAGATAAAGGCACTAGTAAGAACAAATTTGTTTTTTATGCCCCAGAGAAAAATTCCACTGGGTGGAGATTACTGGAGGTTATTTGGGTCACCTGTGCCCATGATAAGAGTTATTCACCCCAGAACCTGCTCTTAGGCATAAAAAATTGATTCAAGCTTCACCATTCAAAATCTCAGCTTAAAGTGAATTGACATGAGCAGTATGAACCCTTGCATTTAGCTGTTGAGACCGTTGACTTGACTTGAAACCTCCATATTCACGTGCAGATAGAAACACACTTCAAGGCAAACAAGTTGATATGGTTCAGCTGTGTCCTCACCCAAGTCTCATCTTGAATTGTAATTCCCATAATCCCCATGTGTTGTGGGAGGGAGCAGGTGGAGACAATTGAATGATGGGCGTGGTTTCCTCCATACTGTTCTCGTGATAGTGAGTTCTGATGGTTTTATAAATGGGAGTTCTCCTGCACAAACGCTCTCGCCTGCTGTCATGTAAGGTGTGACTTTGCTCCTCATTCGCCTTCTGCCGTGACTGTGAGCCTTCCCCAGCGCTGTGGAACTGTGAGTCAATTAAACAGCTTTACAAATTACCCAGTCTTAAGTATGTCTCTATTAGCAGCATGAGAACAAACTCTAATACACAAGTGAACTGTGGGATAGTTGTCATTTGGGATCTGTGGCTCTGTTTCCCTCCATAGGTGAAAATTGGCTGTTTAGTACTTTACAGATGGTTCTGCTCTGAAGTGATATATACATTCCTGTGAAACCTTCCATACAGCAAGGGATGAGCCAAGAGGAAAGTAGCGAGAGCCACCGTTCCTTTGCAGAGCTTGTGAGCAGGTGCCGGAGCAGGCCTCACTGGGAGAGACTGGCTGGGGGTTGAGGCAGGTAGCTAAGGCTCAGGCCCTCTGCTTTTCAAGGCACCTAGTCCTCCCACCTGTCCCAGTACAGGCCAACCTCTGCCTCCATGCTTGGCTCATGTCGTGCCATTCCCACCCTCCATTGAAATCCCACCAGGTCATCTAGGTCAAGTTCCAGCTCTAGCTCTTCCTTCTCTTGCTGTGCCTACCCGCATTATTTTGAAATGTCTTGAAGCTCTTGCAACTCTGTAGGCAGAGGTGTCTCCTCTCATGAGGACCTGCATTATTAGGTGACCATCCCTTGTACCACATGTCCCCAACTATTCTGTAGACCTGAAGCCAGGGAATATGCTGAACTTCTGTAATGTTTGGTCATTCAGGTTCAATAGCATTCCTTCATGCTACAATTGGTTCACTAAGTAGCAGGTACTGTGTCAGAGGCCTACAGATGTGTACCACCACACCCAGCTAATTTTTCATTTTTTGTAGAGACAGGGTTTTGTCATGTTGCCCAGCTGGTCTAGAACTCCTGGGTTCAAGTGATCTTCCCACCTCAGCCTCCTAAATTGCTAAGATTACAAGTGTGAGCCATCACACCTGGCTAGAAAAATCTTTTCAAGGTTCGTCCATGTTGTAGCATGTGTCAGCACGTCGCTCCTTTCCATGGCCAAATATTCATCGTATGGATAGACCATTGGGGTTGTTTCCACTTTCTGGCTATTATGAATAACGCTGCTATGAATATTTGTGAACAAGTTTTTGCATGGACATAAGTTTTCATTTCTCTTGGGTATATACCTATGCGTGAAATTGCTGGGTCTTATGGTAACTTGATGTTTAACCTTTTGAGGAAATGCCATACTATATAGTTGATTCTTCACATATCAGATCTTCAAAAAAATGTGTCAGCCCACAGCCTTTTCTGCTTAAAAATCCCTCCAGGGGTTTCCCATCACCCTCACACAAATCCCAGATCTTTCCTGTTAACTACAAAGCTGAGCATGATGAGTTAGTTCTCTTTACCTCCTTCTACTCTTATGCTCCTCTGGCCACACTGTCCACCCCCCTACCCCCACCACTGCCCTTTTTTTTTTTTTTTTTTTTGAAACAGGATCTCCTTCTGCCACCCAGGCTGGAGTGCAGTGGCATGATCTTGGCTCACTGCAACCTCCAATTTTTAGGTTCAAGCAATTCTCATGCTCAGCCTCCCAGTAGCTGGGACTACAGGTGCATGCCTCCACGCCCAACTAATTTTTGTATTTTTAGTACAGGTGGGGTTTTACCATGTTGGCCAGGCTGGTCGCAAACTCCTGGCCTCAAGTGATCCACTCACCTCGGCCTCCCAAAGTGCTGGTATTATAGGTGTGAGCCACCGCACCTGGCCTAACCACTTATTTGCACCAGTCTTCATCTCTCTAATCTTTGGCTTCAGCATTAAAAATGCCTGGGAACCAGGCAGGCCGCTATGATGCTCTCAGGAGCAGGTGAGGCAGGGGAGAGACTGAGCAGGCAATGACTACCTTCTCTCTAGCAAAGTGTGTTGGGAGAGTAGGGCAGGAGAGGAGAGCGAGCCAGGGGCATTCATACAATAATTGGGTTTCCAGCACACACCTTTGGAAGAAAGTCTGTCACCAAAGAATAAAATGAAATGTATGAGAACTTGGATTTTCAGCTTAACAATTTTTGCTTGGGATCAATTTATCTGTGAAATTAAAGCCAGTGGAATAATGTACATTTCGCCTTTTTTTTTTAAGACGGAGTTTTGCTCTTGTTGCCCAGGCTGGAATGCAATGGCCCGATCTCGGCTCACCACAACTTCCGCCTCCCGGGTTCAAGCGATTCTCCTGCCTCGGCCTCCCAAGTAGCTGGGATTACGGGCACCCACCACCATGCCTGGCTAATTTTTGCATTTTTAGTAGAGATGGCATTTCATCATGTTGGCCAGGCTGGTCTCAAACTCCTGACCTCAGGTGATCCGCCGGCCTCGGCCTCCCAGAGTGCTGGGATTACAGGCATGAGCCACCGTGCCCGGCCCATTTCATCTTTTATTATCTGAGTGTATTCAAGACAACACTTGTATCTGAGTTTTACCACAGGATTATCACTATTCTTAGTTATTTACTTGGTTAATGGTTGATTCTGTTTTGTTTTGTGTTCCTTTCATATTAGTCCTAACAAGAGATCCTTTAATATCTAAGCACTTCACCTCTCATTTGCCTTCCTAGTAAGGAGTGAAATATTTAACTATTGAACAATGTGTTATTTTAAGTTTGCAGTGACAGTTAAGGAGTTGGGCATGAGGGAGATGAGAAACTTTCCCAGTTTATCCTGAGTCCTATCTTTTTTTATGGTTTCATTCTTTCATTTTTAGTAGATTCTCTAATCTTTGAAAACATAACATCCATTACATATGTAACTAATTGTAATTCTGAATTCAAATATGAAGGAGGTGTGGGAGTCGCTAAATGCAGTTACTTGAGAGTGCATTATAGTAAGACAGTTATGCTAAATAGATAAAAATAGACTGTGAATACTGTGCTTGTTCTGTATGTAGATATCCATTTTATGATGCCAAGTCGTTAACAGTCAAAACTTTTATTAAACGTTGTGATAATAATGTGTAGTTAATGTAACCAAGCATTTTGCTTCTTCATCTTTAGGAAATTATACGGTTCTGGCTCACAAAGGGTGTTGATGGTTTTAGTTTTGATGCTGTTAAATTCCTCCTAGAAGCAAAGCATCTGAGAGACGAGATCCAAGTAAATAAGACCCAAATCCCGGTAAAGTTTTATTTTAAACGTTTTTCTTTTGCCTTTTCTGAAAATGTCATCAGAATTTTCTTTCTCAGCCTGAGATACCAGTTACAAAGATGAGTTTTGTCCTGTATCTATCAAGTACCTTGATTCATTTCTTTAGGAAATGCGCAAGAGTTTCAAATGCATATGCACCAGATGTTTTTTTCCACTGGTTCCCTCCAGAGCGAGGGATCCCTTGAGGAGTCCTTCAGTGACAAGGGTTCTGAAGACATGGACAGTGTGGGCTCTACCAAGGGCCACAAAATAGAGGATATTTACTCCTGCAATTTTGTCATCTGACATAGGCTTAAGTGAGGAGGCCTTGGCTTGTATGAGATGTAATTTTTTGTTTTGATTCTAGGAGATTATTGTCATCCTAGAAAGACACAGAAATGAGACATTGACATAGAAATCCTACAAAGATACAGAAATTAGGAAAAGTTTACTGAAACCCCGAGAAAGTATAACAGTAAGGAGAAAGGATAGCAATGGTAAAGAAACAAATTTAAGTGCACGATGTTAATAGTTTTGTGAGCAGATAAAGTATACGGGTAATAATGAGCTCTATAACCACTAAGATCTTTTTTTGTCTTTAAAAGTGTCTGAAACATTTTGACAATTACGTGTTGAGGAGGACTTTGTAATCAGTGTTTTGCTTGGTAAAATTTGCTAAAATGGGTGACAGTTTATTAGATAAATATTGCTTAGTAGATTTATAAAGTTAACAACTTGAGCATCAAATGAAGTATTCTTCTCCATCCACAAAACCATGTTTGAGTGTGTGTCTCGCTTGGCTTGAGCCCTTTGAAGAGGTTGTCTGCATTCACATAGAGCCAGCTGTGGGCATGCGATGTATGACATGATGATAACCGTGTCATCCTGGTTTTCAAAGGACACGGTCACACAATACTCGGAGCTGTACCATGACTTCACCACCACGCAGGTGGGAATGCACGACATTGTCCGCAGCTTCCGGCAGACCATGGACCAATACAGCACGGAGCCTGGCAGATACAGGTGACCACGGCATATGCTCTCATTTCTTCCCAGGCTTAGTGTGTGATCTGCAGTGTATCCCTCACAACCAAGTGTATTTGGAGGTTCAAGTAATAATGTAACAAGCCTACATAACTCTAATTGATTACAGTTTGGTTATACCAGGGCCTGCCATATTCCTTGCCTGTTTGCTTACTTTGCTGACTTTCAGTTTCTTCTTTTGTAAAATGATGCAGATCACACTACTTCACTGGAGTTTTGTGAAAATTATGTTAATTAAAAAGAGATCATATTAGCTAAATGTTAGCCATGAACGATTGTTTTTTCTTTTTCAAAAACCAGCTCCAGGCCGGGCACAGTGGCTCACGCCTGTAAACCCAGCACTGTAGGAGGCCAAGGTAGGCAGATCACAAGGTCAGGAGTTTGAGACCAGCCTGGCCAACGTGGTGAAACCCTGTCTCTTCTAAAAATACAAAAATTAGCTGGGTGTGGTGTTGGGCACCTGTAATCCCAGCTACTTGGGACGCTGAGGCAGGAGAATCACTTGAACCCGGGAAGCAGAGGTTGCAGTGAGTCAAGATGGCACCACTGCACTCCAGCCTGGGTGACAGAGCGAGACTCCATCACAAAAAAAAAAAAACCAAAAAAAACAACCAGCTCCAGCTGGGTGCGGTAGTTCATGCCTGTAATCCCAGCACTGTGGGAGGTTGAGGCTGGCGGATCACCTGACGGTGTTTGAGACCAGCCTGGGCAACATGGCGAAACCCCTCCTCTACTAAAACTACAAAAATGAGCAAGGTGGCACATGCCTGTAATCCCAGCTACTCGGGAGGCTGAGGCAGGAGAATTGCTTGAACCGGGGAGGTGGCGGTTGCAGTGAGCTGAGATCATGCCATTGTGCTCCAGCCTGGGCAACAAAGCAAGACTCCATCTCAAGAAAAAAATGAAAATACCAGCTCCTTCTCTGCAGTATTATTTTTATCATTGTTATTGGATCTATAGTTTCCTTGTACAGTATAAATCCATATGTTTCAGCTAAAGTATCAGGGAACACAGCTTTGGAATCAGGTAGGCCTGAAGGAGTCCTGCTCTGTAGCTGTGTGACCTAGGGCTGGTTAATTAATGTAAGTCTCAGTTTTCTCATCAATAAAAAAGTGATAGCAATAACCTCTATAAGGCTGTTGTGAGATTAAATTAGATAATGTATATAAAGTACTTAAAGTAGTGCCTGGATCATAGTAAACACTCAATAAAATTACCCATCATTAAGTTTACATAGATCACCCAACAGAATCAATAGGAAGGAATTAGAGGAAATTCATCTCCTTAAAGTGGGTACTCTGATTACTCTGTCTCCATTTTATAGACAAGGAAACTGAGGCTCTGAGCATGTAGGTAATGTCCACAGGTAGGAGTGGCAGCTATGGGATTTGAACTGAAGCAGTTGGGCTCCAGAGACCATGCACTTATCCATAAATATGCTGCCTCAACTAGCTAAAGCCAGCACTGATCGGAGTCATTTCAGGTGAATGTGTCTTCCCCAGGGTTTTGCTTTCAGCAATTGAGAGTGCACACCAATAATAAGGCAAGATGTTACAGGGACTCAAATACGAGGGGAAAGTTCTTTTGAAGAAAATACCCCACCTTATTTGCAGACATAAACTTTAGATTCTAAATGGAGTGATGAGAATTGCTAAAGAAAGTCTTCATGGATGTCAATGAGTTTTAGTATCAGGATGTTACTGAATTTTGATTCTAGGAGATTATTTCTCCTAGGATTCTAGGTTTAGAAAGAAAAGAATAGGCTGGGCGTGGGGGCTCGTGCTTGTAATCCCATCACTTTGGGAGGCCGAGGCAGGCAGATCATCTGAGGTCAGGAGTTTGAGACCAGCCTGGCCAACATGGTGAAACCCTGTGTCTACTAAAAACACAAAAAAATTAGCTGGGTGTGGTGGCGGGTGCCTGTAATCCCAGCTACTCGGGAGGCTGAGGCAGGAGAATCGTTTGAACCTGGGAGGTGGAGGTTGCAGTAAGCCAAGATCATGCCATTGCACTCCAGCCTGGGCAATAAGAGTGAAATTCTGTCTCAAGAAACAAAAACAAACAACTAATATCGACTGAGATCCAATTTTTTTTTTTTTTTTTTTTTAAAGACAGATTCTCACTTTGTTGCCCAGGCTGGAGTGTGGTGGCATGATCTCGTCTCACTGCAATCTTCACCTCCCAAATTCACGTGATTCTCCTGCCTTGGCCTTCCGAGTAGCTGGGATTACAGGTGCATATCACCACACCTAATTTTTGTATTTTTGGTAGAGATGTTTCTCCACGTTGGCCAGGCTGGTCTCAAACTCCTGACCTCAAGTTATCCACCCGCCTCGGCCTCCCAAAGCGTTGGGATTACAGGCGTGAGCCACCGTGCCTGGCACCCAAATGTGGTTCATTTTTTTTTGAGGGTGGGGATTTTTCTGCCTTGTGTTATTTATTATCATACTTTTAGTTCTAGGGTACATGTGTACAACATGCAGGTTACATAGGTATACATGTGCCATGTTGGTTTGCTGTACCCATCGACTTGTCATTTACATTGGGTATTTCTCCTAATGCTATTCTTCCGTCAGCCCCCCACCCACTGACAGGCCCCGATGTGTGACGTTCCCTGCCCTGTGTCCATGTGTTCTCGTTATTCAACTCCCATCTATGAGTCAGAATATGTGGTGTTTGGTTTTCTGTCCTTGTGATAATTTGCTTAGAATGATGGTTTCCAGCTTCATCCATGTCCCTGCAAAGGATATGGACTCATCCTTTTTTATGGCTGCATAGTATTCCATGGTATATATGTGCCACATTTTCTTAATCCAGTCTAACATTTGGTGACAGCTTGATTATGCTTTCTAGAAGGTGCTAGTCCTATATGGTTAATAGTGTGCATTCAGCCCCTACATCTTGTACATGCAAGATAAGCAGCTGTGGAGTGCCTTCCCAGTCTTCTTACAGGCCCCGATGACATTGAACCTTGTCAACTCTTATAGGTTCATGGGGACTGAAGCCTATGCAGACAGTATTGACAGGACCGTGATGTACTATGGATTGCCATTTATCCAAGAAGCCGATTTTCCCTTCAACAATTACCTCACCATGCTAGACACTGTTTCTGGGAACAGCGTGTATGAGGTTATCACATCCTGGATGGAAAACATGCCAGAAGGAAAATGGCCTAATTGGATGGTAAGTCCTCATGACAGCATAGTACATAATGTGCTGCTGTTGCCTTTGCTGTCCAGTTACCTCTAAAATACAATGGACCTTTGTCTCTAAGTGACCATCACCTCTGCCTTATTTGGTGATTGTTCAGTGGTCAGGCCTGTCACAGCCTCTGCCAGGTTCTTTTCGTTAAGGGAGAGACACTGCCCACTGAATGGAATGAATATTGAATGAGTGCTTGTCTATGCTCAGAACACTGCTAGGCTTTTTGGGGATGGATATCAAACCATAATTTCTCCCCACATATCTCAGCGTTTATGATGTCAATGGGAAGAAAGAGGATTTTGGGTGTGGAAGAGCACAGCAATTCAGGGCAACATAAAACTGTGACAAAACACCAATTTGTGGGGCAGGATGCACTGCAAAAAGCATTTAAACTACAGAGATTCTCGGAGAATTTCTCCCCCTTCTGCACTACACTCTTCAAAACAATTTTTTTTTTTTGAGACGGGCTCACTCTGCACCCAGGCTGGAGTGCAATGGTGCAATCATGGCTCACTGCAGCCTCGACCTCTGAGGCTCAAGCAATCCTCCCACCTCAGCCTCCTGAGTAGCTGGGACTACAGGTACATGCCACCATGCCTGGCTAATTATTTTTGGTTTTGTATTTTTAGTAGAGATGGGGTTTCACCATGTTGGCCAGGCTTGTCTTAAACTCCTGATCTCAAGTGATCTGCCCACCTTGGTCTCCCAAAGTGCTATGAATACAGGCGTGAGCTACCATGCCCAACACTAATGTTTTTCAAGACTGGCAATATATTACTTCAGTGAAGAACAAAAGATACAGCGATACATACCTGTAGTAACAAACCACTATTCTCACTTCCACACCCATCAGGGTTGCTTTCCCTGATCTGATTTTTCTGTCTTTGGGTTTGAGTTAGAGGTCAATATTAGGCTCCTTCATAAGATGTCTGTGGTATTATAGATGTAAGCCCTGCTGCTTCAAAGTCCCACGGTAACAGTGGTTTAAACAAAATGCAAGTTTCTTTCTCTCATATAAAAGACAACCTTCCTTTCTTTCTTTTTTCTTTTTTTTTTTTTTTTTGAGACTGAGCCTCCCTCTGTTGCCCAGGCTGGAGTGCAATGGCGTGATCTTGGCTCCTGCAACCTCCACCTCCCGGGTTCAAGCAATTTTTCTACCTCAGCCTCCTGAGTAGCTAGGATTACAGGTGCACACCACCATGCCTGGCTAATTTTTTTTATTTTTAGTAGAGATGGGGGTTTTACCATGTTGGTCAGGCTGGTCTTGAACTCCTGACCTCGTGATCCACCCCCACCTCGGCCTCCCAAAGTGCTGGGATTACAAGCATGAGCCACCACTCTTGGCCCTTCCTTTAATATATTATAAGTGTAAACTCTAAAACTCCTCTTTAGTCTTGATAATCCTCCATCTCTCTGTATCTCTACCACCTTAGGCTGTTTCTGGGGTCTCATCCTTTAGGTCTCAGGTAGGTGTCACCAGAGGAAGCCTTCTGGAGCCCCCAGATGAGGTGTCAGGTCTATCTATTGTATATTATAGCACCTGTTCATTCCCTTTCCTTAAAGTCCACACAATTCCATGATGTCTGCTTTCCTCACTAGACAGTTCACTGGTTAAGGGCAGAGGCAGGTTCCCAGCATCCTTGCACGGTGCCCACCTCACACCGAGGTGTTCAGGCTCCGAGTTTGTTTGTTGCTGGTGCTGTTATTCGTATGCACTTTAGCGATTTACCAAAGGTGTGCCTTATCTTATATATAGAGTTGCCTTACACTAGTCAGTATCTTCTGTTGTACCCCCACAATACCTGTAGGTTTGATCTGGGCCCTGAAAAGTGGTATGATTTTGATACTTTTCACACAGATCCTGCCAGCTATCTTACACAGCCTGATGAAAACCTGAAAGGATAAAGAAAATGCAGCCTTGGCAGAAAAACACTGGCAGAATCTGTGAACCATGATTAAGCTTATTTCAATCTTTTCTGATGCTTTAATAGGCAGGAATGTGTTTCCCCATTGCCAGAGCCTTTCTCTGTCTGGTGAGGGGAAAGAGGCTCAAATTTAGGCATGGTAAAACTTTAATTTGTTAAATGTAAGTATTAAAACTATACTACAATTTTTAAATAACAGCTTTGTTGAGATAGAATTCACATGCCATAAAACTTTTTTTTATTTTTTTTTTTGAGACGGAGTTTTGCTCTTGTTACCCAGGCTGGGGTGCAGTGGCATGATCCCAGCTCACTGCAACCTCTGCCTCCTGGGTTCAAGTAATTCTTCTGCCTCAGCCTCCAGAGTAGCTGGGATTACATGTGCCCACCACCACGCCCAGCTAATTTTTTGTATTTTTAGTAGGGACACGGGGTTTCATCATGTTGGCCAGGCTGGTCTCGAACTCCTGACCTCAGGTGATCCACCCATCTCGGCCTCCCAAAGTGCTGGCATTACAGGTGTGAGCCACTGAGCCCAGCCAAAATTTACCGTTTTTAAAGTATATAATTAAGTGGATTTTTGGTATATTCACAGAATTATGTAACCATCAACAATGTCTCATTGCAGAGCATTTTCATCACCCCCAAAATAAACCACATCTCCATTAGCAATAACTGCGCATGGCCCCTCCCTCTCTATCCTCAGTCTCTGGCAACCACTCATCTACTTTCTGTGTCTATGGATTTGCCTATTCAGGGCATTTCATATAAATGGAGTTATACAATATGGGCCTTTTGTGTCTAGCTTCTTTCACTTAGTGTTTTCAAGGTTTATCCATGTTGTAGTATGTATCAGTACATCATTCCTTTTTATGGCTGAATAGTAACTTCCATAAAGCACATTTTGTTTATCTGTTCATGAATTGACCGACATTTGTTTTCACTTTTGGACTATTACGAATAGTGATGCTATGGACATTTGTGTACAAGTTTTTATAAAAACATATTTTCAATTCTCTCTGGTATATATCCAGGAGTGGAATTGCTCCACTGGGCATATGGTAAGTCTACATTTAACTATTTGAGGAACTCCCAAACTGTTTTCCAAAGTAGCTACACCATTTTACATTCCCACCAGCAATGTTACGAGGGTTCCGATTTTTCCACATCTCATCAAGCCTTGTGATGGTCTGCCTTTCTGATGATGGCCTTCCTGCTGAGTGTCAAGTTGTTATCTCATTGTATTTTTTTTTTTTTTTTTTTTTTTTTTTTTTGCATTTCCCTGATGGCTAATTTTGTTGAGGGTATTTTCATGTGCTTATTGGACATTTGCATGTCTTATTTGGAGAAATGTCTATTCAAATTCTTTGCCTATAATTAAATTTGGTTGTCTTTTTATTGTTTAGTTGTAAGAATTCCTGATACATACTGGATAGGTGATTTGCAAGTATTTTCTCCCATTCTGTGGGCTTTCATGTCACTTTCTTGATAGTGTCCCTTGAAAAGCATAAAAGCTTTTAATTTTTATGAAGTCCAATTGTTTTGTTGTTGTTGTTGCTTGTACTTTTAGTGTTATATTAGAAACCATTGCCTGGTCCATTTATTTCAGCACCACATGCTAAAAAGACTGTTCTTTGCTTCATTGGATTATCATGGAACCTTTGTTGAAAAATCAACTGATTGTAGGCTGGGTGTGGTGGCTCACACCTGAAATCCCAGCACTTTGGGAGGTTGAGGTGGGAGTTGAGCCCAGGAGTTCAAGGTTGCCGTGAGCCATGATCACACTCCAGGGTGCACTCCAGCCTGGGTGACAGAGACCCCGTCTCTAAATGTAAAACAAAACAAAAAAAAAGAAAAGTTGATTAGATTTCCAGACTCTCAGTTCTGTTCATCTATATGTCTGTCTCTATGCCTGAACACCCAGAGTTGATTAGTGTAGCTTAGTAAGTTTTGACATAACAAAGTTGGAGGACCCATACTTCTCTATTTTTCAAGATTGTTTTAGCTGTTCTGGATACCTCATATTTCCATGTAAATTTTAGGATTTCCATATAAATTTTAGAATAGCCAACTGGGATTTTGATAGGGATTGCACTGAATCTGTTTATCATTTTTGGCAATCATGCCATCTTAAGTCTTCTAATCCATGAACACAGATGTATCTTATTTACGTCTTTTCTTTCGATGTTTTGTATTTTTCATTGTATAAGTCTTACATTTTTTGTTCAATTTATTCCTAAGTATTTTGTTCTTTTGGTATTATTGTAAACTGAAGTGTTTTCTTAATTTCATTATTGGATTCTTCATTATTAGTGTATAGAAATACAATAGATTTGTGTCGATTGATCTTATATCCTAAAACATTGCTGAATTTGTTTTTCGTTTCTAATAGTTTATTGTGAATTCCTGAGGAATTTTAATTTGAGGTAGAGTCTTGCTGTTGCCCAGGCTGGAGTGCAGTGGTGCGATCTCAGCTCATTCCAAGCTCCACCTCCCGGGTTCACACCATTCTACTGTCTCAGCCTCCCGAATATAGCTGGGACTACAGGTGCCTGCCACCATGCCTGGCTAACTTTTTGTATTTTTAGTAGAGATGGGGTTTCACCGTGTTAGCCAGGATGGTCTCGGTCTCCTGACCTCATGATCCGCCTGCCTCAGCCTCCCAAAGTGCTGGGATTACAGGTGTGAACTACTGTGCCTGGCCTCCTGAGGAATTTTTTTGTTTTAAAATTATTGCAAAATATACATAAAACATAATTTTAAACATTCAAAAGTGTGTTAATTCAATGCATTAAATACATTCAAAATGTTGTACAACCATCACCATTATCAGTTTCTAGAACTTCTATCATCCCAAACAGAAAATCCATACCCACTAAACAATAATTCACTTCTATCACTAACCCCTGATATCTTCCATTCTATTTTCAGCCTCTATAAATTTGCCTATTCTAGGTACCTCATGTAAGTGGAATCATAACAATATTTGTTCTTTTGTGTCTGCCTCATTTCACTTAGCTTAATGTTTTCAAGTTTCCTTCATACATACAATAGCATGTATCAGATCTTACTCCTTCTTATGACTGAATAACATTCCATGGTACCTATGTAACACATGTTATCTATTCATCTGTTGGTGACATTTGTGGTTTTGCCTCCTTTTGGCTATTGGAATAATGTTACAAACCAATGGTGTACAAGTATCTCTTTAAGCCCCAGATTTCAATTCTTTTGGATCTATACCATGGAGTGGAATTGCTGGATCACACAATACTTTCTTGTTTTTGTTTTGTTTTTTTGAGATGGAGTCTCACTGTGTCACCCAGGCTGGAGTGCAGTGGTATGGTCTCGGCTCACCGCAACCTCTGCCTCTGGTTTCAAGCAATTCTTATGCCTTAGCCTCCTGTGTAGCTTGGATTACAGGCATGTGCCACCATGACTGGCTAATTTTTGTATTTTTAGTAGAAATGGGGTTTTGCCATCTTGGCCAGGCTGGTCTGGAACTCCTGGCATCAAGTGATTTGCTGCCTTGGCCTCCCAAAGTGCTGGGATTACAGGCATAAGCCACTGTGCCCAGCCTTTTTTTTTGAGACAGGGTCTCACTTTGTCACCCAGGCTGGAGCACAGTGGTGTGAACAGGGCTCACTGCAGCCTTGACCTCCTGGGCTCAAGCAATCCTCCTGCCTTAGCTCCCACCAAGTAGCTGGGACTATAGGTGCATACCACCATACCTGGATAATTTTTGTATTTTTTGTGGAGATGGGGTTTCGCCATGTTGTGCAGGCTGGTCTTGAACTCCTGAGCTCAAGTGATCCTCCCACCTTGGCCTTTTAAAGTGTTAGGATTACAGGTGTGAGCCACTGTGCCCAGCCTTGGATCATATAGTACTTCTATGATTTTGAGGAACTACCAAACTGTTTTCCATCGTGACTTCTCCGTTTTACATTCCCATCAGCAATGTACAAAGGTTCCAATTTCTTTTCATCCTCACCAACACTTTTCTGTCTTTATTTTAAAAATTATACTCATCATAGTACATATGAAGTGGTATCTCATTTTTTCATTATTGAATAACAGTTTTGCTGGATATAGAAATCTTGGTTTACAGTTCTTTCTTTGATCACTTCGAATATGTCATCCGATTGCCCTCTGGCCTTCATGGTTTTTGATAAGAAGTCAGTTGCTAATCTTATTGAGACTCCTTACATGTGATGTACCAATTTTCTTTGCTCCTTTAAAGATTCTGTGTCTTTTAATGGTTTGACTGATACATCCAAGTGTGGGTTTTTAAAAATTTTGTCCTACTTGGAGTTCATTGAGGTTCTTAGATACATAATTTAAAAAAAAATCAAATTAGGGAAGTTGTTGGCTATTATTTTTTCAAATATTGTTTCGGACCATTTCTCTCCCTTCTCTCCTTTTGAGACTTCCATTATGCATATGTTGGTATGCATATGGAGTGCAGTGGTGTAAACATGGCTCACTGTAACCTTGATGTCCTGTGCTCAAACAATTTTCCCATCTCAGCTTCTTGCGTAGCTGAGACTACAGGTGCATGCCACCATGCCTGGCTAAATTTTTAATTTTTTGTAGACACGGGGTCTCACCATGTTGCCCAGGCTGGTTTAGAACTCCTGGGCTCAAGCATGTTCCTGCCTTGGCATCCCAAAGCACTGGGATTACAGGTGGGAGCCACAGCGCCTGGCCTCATTCTTCATTTTTTCTTTCTGGTTCTCAGGCCAGATACTCTCAATTGAGTCTTCAAGTTTTCTGATTCCTTTGCTAGTTCAAATTTGTCAAGTCCCTTTAGTAAATGTCTCACTTTAGCTATTGTACTTTTTAACTCTAACATTTTTATTTTTTCATAATTTCTCTGATCTATTTGATAACTGTTCATATATTTTAAATTCTTTAGGCACAGGTTTTTTCTTTGAATATCAAAATATTAGCTGGTTTAAAGTCTTTGTCTAGTAAGTCCAATGTTTGGTCTTCTAAGCAACATTTGCTATTGACTCCCCCCACCATTATATGAGCCATATTTTCCTGTTTTCTTTGACTGTTTTGTATATTTGTTGTTGTTGTTAAAAACTGGACATTTTAAGTAGTATGACAATTCTGGAAATCACATTCTTCCTTTCCCAGTGTTTGTTGTGCTCTATATGTCCAGAAGTCTTGAGAAATCAAAGGGTTTCTTGTCAGAAGATCTCTCATGACAGTGAAAATAAAAGGATGGAGGGAAAAATTGACCTAATTTTCTGGCCATAAAAATAGAAAAATACTTCACAATGGTCTATAAAAACATAATTATAAGGATCATTTTCATATATCTAAGGAAGTTTAAAAAAAAAAACAACCTATTTCTTGAATTGTAGCAATTAAGTCTTGTCCTAAGACTCAAGTTCAAATGCTAGCTCTGTCTCATACTACTACTAGAATAAATGATGTAATTTCTCAGAGCTTGTTTCCTCATTTGTAAAATGGAGATAGTACTTGCTAGCACTGTTGTGTGAAGAAGTGGAATATAGGTGTGAAAGTACTTTTTAAAAAGTAAAGTGCCATGCTCAGCATATGCACATGAGGGTTTGAGTTGTGGGTTATGGAGAGAGTTGTCAAGTGACTTAAATAAATTCTTATTTAAACAAACTCTTATTTAAATAAGGGCTAGAATATACCTAGAACATTTAACATGGAAATATATTTACAAATAGAAAACACTTAATAAAATTTCATCTTGGACTATGTAAATTCTTTCTAAAAGTTGATTTGCTTTAAAAATTTTGTCTGAATAGTTCATAAGTCAAAACAATTTTTTAAAAGAGGACACATCAGAAGTCTCTCGTGCCTGTCCCTTTCACCTTGTTCCCTTGTCTTGCTCTCTGCCACAGTTTTGTTTCCTTTCCTGTCAATATTCTTATCCAGATATGAGAAAATATGACTGTGTACCCTCTGTTTTATTTGCAATATCATTGTAAAATAAATTCTTATCACCCTTTCCTTGCTCATCAGTGGCCAAGATAATAAATTGGTCACTTACACAGCAAATAGCAGGCCTAGGACTCAAGTCCAGGCTTGCTAGTACCAGGGTACCACATCTACTTTGTTTTGCTACGTTGTGAACTTTCTGTGAAATAGGGTAAATCTTTCAGAAAACTGTGTATAGAGCTGTGTTCTTAAAAATATCTGCCTTTCAGATTGGTGGACCAGACAGTTCCCGGCTGACTTCGCGTTTGGGGAATGAGTATGTCAACGTGATGAACATGCTTCTTTTCACACTCCCTGGAACTCCTATAACTTACTACGGAGAAGAAATTGGAATGGGAAATATTGTAGCCACAAATCTCAATGAAAGCTATGATATTGTAAGTTGAATACAACTTGACTATTCATCACAGCTATAAAACCAAGTACTCATTTTTTATTTTTTGCCAAATAGAGAACTTACTATCTCTCTATTCCATTGCTGAAAATCATGGTTACTTTGCTTTTCTTTCTTACTGTTAGTAAGAATTCTCAACTTTCTTGGTGGTCTGAGAGCTTATTTTAAAAATGCTTTTGGAGCCACACAACTAAATTTCTTGGGTAGACCATTTTAAAGATGTTTTCTACCTGATAAGCACATTAAAATTTATTTATTTATTTTGCCAGGAATACTGTGTTGAGAGGCACACTTAAATTGGAGAACCATTGGTTTAGTTTAGAATATTATTCATTTCCCTCTACTTGAAATGTGGAGTTAGGAACACTTATTTCTTTAGTTCTCATTTGTCCTGTTTGTTTGGTCTCGAGTGACCACAGCACAAGGACCCTTTCTTTTCTGTCATCAGGTACAGTGCACAGCCTCAGAATTAAGCAGTTTTTATTTTGTAACTACAGATTTCAGAATTGTGTTGCTGGGTAGACGACGATCTTGCAACTTTAATTTGCCTGGTTAGCTTTCAATTGTATGAGATCCAATTTCCCTAATATTTGATTAAGGTGAAGCTTTTTTTCCTCTATCAGCTCCTACATTTGTGTGTGTACACTCGAGCAATAACCAGGCTGAATAAATGAGTAGGAGGGAATTCACACTCACTTGTACATGGCAGTGTTCTTAAATTCACCATCACTGTACCATAGTAGAAGTCTTGTAAACTGGCAATAGCACATTTTGAAATCCTGTATTATTGATTTTTAGGAAAAAGCAGCAAAGATTTCAAGCATGTATTAAAGTTCGATTAGTATTGTCTATTCAAACTCAATGTTATTAGGTACTTTCTAGTTAAAAGGGTGAAACTGGTTTATGTACTGAATGTTAAGCCTTTTCATCACAAATGCTAATGAGTACAAACACTAGCTAAGAACTATAGGAAATTAAATAATTATGAAGTAAATCAGGACCAAAGTACATTTCTTTGAATAACCAAACCACTGTTTTCCCTTTTGGGTCTTTTGACATAGAATACCCTTCGCTCAAAGTCACCAATGCAGTGGGACAATAGTTCAAATGCTGGTTTTTCTGAAGCTAGTCACACCTGGTTACCTACCAATTCAGATTACCACACTGTGAATGTTGATGTAAGTATCAGTGAAAATTTTATGTTGATTCTAGAAACAAGAAATGGGTTTCTACTGAAAGTACACACTCACCCTGAATGTGTCTAAACCTTAACGGGTACTCTTTAAATCAATCACAGACTTCCTTGCAGTTTTCAATTTGTAAGGAGTTTGTAAATCATGCCTTTGTGAAAATACAAACTGGTACAAATCTACCAAGTGAAGTGATGTATCATACAGAATATACAAGTCTTCATTGCAATGACCTTTACTAAGGCCTTTGAGCTACAAAGGAAATTTTATGGAAGTTTTTTAGCTAGCCCAGCGACCCTTCCTCCTCTCTTCCCCTCAAAAGGCAGGGAGAGAGGCGGGTGGATAGGCAGCCACGCAGGCAGGAAGGAGGATCAATCAATCAACCCAGAGCAAGGCTCAAATCCACACTACTGTGCTGAAGAAACAGAAGCCATACATGATCCTTAAAGTGGTTGCTCTTGCATACTAATACCACTTTGGCTTTTGCCCTTTTTTCTGTTCCCATAGTGATCAAGCACTAATGTCATTCAATAGTGAAAACTTCACTGGAAAACACACTAAACCAATTTAGGGGAAATGAAATTATAGATGCCACATGGAGATACTTAAGAAATGCATAGCACCCCCCCCCCCCCCCCCCCCCCACACACACACCATGCCCCATCCCAGTCTACTGAGTAATCTGAGGAAACTCCCCAGGATATTCAGATATAGAAAGCCACACAAACCCTCCTGTTCCCACAGCTCCCTGCTACAAGCACCACTGAGAATTCCTGGATAGCATAAGCTTTGTTTTATATAGTTGCAGGTCTTGAAGACACAAAATATATATGGGTTGAATGCCTCTTGATTCTCATTATGTCTAAAATATTCCCATAGGCCAATCTGAATACAGTAGGTAGGAAGTCCTACATAAAAATGCATGCCAGCAAAGATGTGGAAAATGCAAATTAAAACAGTGAATTTTTTTTTTTTTTTTTGAGATGGAGTTTTGCTCTTGTTGCCTGGGCTAGAGTGCAATGGTGTGGTCTTGGCTCACCGCGACCTCCACCTCCTGGGTTGAAGCGATTCTCCTACCTCAGCCTCCCAAGTAGCTAGGATTATAGGCGCCCGCCAGGCGCCTGCCACCATGTATGGCTAATTTTTGTATTTTTAGTGGAGATGGGGTTTCACCATGTTGGGCAGGCTGGTTTCAAACTCCTGACCTCAGGTGATCTGCCCACCTCAGCCTCCCAAAGTGTTGGGATTACAGGCGTGAGCCACTGTGCCCAGCCAACAATGACGCTTTTTTCTATCAGATTAACAAAGTCTTTAAAAATGATCATGAGTGATGACAGATACTAAGTCATAAATCCCAGACAATGCCATTTTAATAAAATACATCCAAATGACCCTGGAAAGGAACAGAAAATTTAAGTAATTTCTAAAATATATAAAGTAAAATTAGGGCTGGGCACCACGACTCACACCTGTAATCCCAGAATTTTGGGAGGCAAAGGCCGGAGGAATGCTTGAGCACAGGAGTTTGAGACCAGCCTAGGCAATATAGTGAAACCTTGTTTCTACCTTCCCCCTACCCCCGCCAAAAAAAAAAAAAAAAAAAAGGGAAATTAGCTGGGCCTGGTGACATGTGCCTGTCATCCCAGCTACGCAGGAGGCTGAGCCCAAGAGATCAAGGTTGCAGTGAGCTGTGATTACCCCAATGCACTCCAGCCTGGGTGGCAGAGTAAGATCATCTCAAAAAGAAAAAGCAGAGAATAGAAGTGGGAGTCTAAAACATACAGGAGAAAAACAGTTCTAACAGAGAGAGCACTGTAGGAATTTCCTGAACTCCTGCAATTTGCCATGGCATAATTTCCCTAAGGAAAAAAAAAATCCACAACTGTTTGGTGATCACATGCATGGTAGAATTAGTAGAACAAAGCCTGAAGCTTCTATAAGTGCATCAGAGGAAAGAAAAGAAGGAAAACAAGACCTAACTCTAAAGCTGTCCCCTGGCGAGAGTTCACTGTGGAATGCTCTCAGAAATGAGAACTTTTACTACTCAGCTCAGAGTCACAGAGGCCAGGAGAAAAAAGGTGGGAATATAGCAAGCTTATCACCTTCAAGTAGGAGAAGAACCCTACATCCCAATGTCCCAAAGACAAGTGAGACCCACATTCAACGTGGCTTCCCATTATGAGAGGCAGGCAACCAAAGACAGGCAAACAAGGAAGGTCAAAACACAAAAGCAAACAGATCAAGAATCACACAGTATCTGAGAAAAACCAAGGCCATGAAAGGGAGACACCATTCCTAACAGAACACTGTAGAAAGCAGAGAAAATATAGCAAACATAAGACTTAAATATAAGTATAAATACCCCCAGAAGATTGCTGTTTAATGGAGCTCCTTGACATTCTTTCAAGAAGTGATTAGATATCTCAGAAGTATAAAAGATTGTCAAACAATGAAATAGAACATAAGTGCTAATTAGTGTGCTGAAAAATTGATCCAGGGGCTTGTCCAGAATGTACTGAAAAAGACAAAGAATTAAGAGCATAAGAAAAAATTGGGATACATGGAAGATAGATACAGAATTCCAACATGCAGTAACAACAATTGCACAGGAGAACAGACTGGAGGAAACATACAAAGAAATAAAACACATAACCCAGAGATAAAGGAAGACGTTATCTTCTTTCAGAACAGCTAGGATAAAGAGAACTCCAAAACTACTCAGAAAGAAACCAAATCTGAAAATAGATTGCCTGAGAAAAGGGTTGAGAACTGGACTAGCATCAGACTTCTCAATTGGATACTACACCACATTAGAACTCTATTTTCAAAGTTGTAATGGAAACTGAGTTCTATATCCATTCAAACTAGCATGTAAGAGAGCAACACAGATGGAAAAGCAAGGACCCACATTTTACCATGCGTGGCCACTTTCTGAAAGAACAGTCAAGGGACTATCCAACGAAACAAAACATAACAATTCTAAGAGATACAATGTATTAAAGAAGGAAAAGGAAATAATATAACTTGATTTAAATAATTTTTGATACACAATGTAAAACAAGGTATTCTGGAAAAAAATCTTAGTGATTTGATTCTATACGGGAAATGTTAGCAGGGAGGGTGTGTGGGTGGGAGGGGGCACACAGGAGCATGCAAATAAGAGAGCAGTGTTTGTTTTGCACAAGAAAAAGAGTAACTCTAGATTTGAGCTGTTCAGTAGCCATTAACCACTGTGACTATTACATTAAATAGAATTAAACATTTAGTTCCTGCTGGGTATGGTGGCTCAAGCCTACAATCCCAGCACTTTGGGAGGCCAAGACTGGAGGATCACTGGATCCTAGGAGTTTGAGACCAGCCTGGGCAACATAGTAAGACCCTATCTCTTAAGAAAAAAATTAGCTGGGCATCGTGGCACACACCTGTAGTCCCAACTACTCAGGAGGCTGAGGTGGGAGGATCACTTGAGCCCAGGATATTGAGGCTGCAGTGAGCCATGATCACACCACTGCACTCCAGCTTGGGCAACAGAGGGAGATTTTGTCAAAAAAAAAAAAAAAAAATTCAGTTCCCATGTCATAGTAACACTTCAAATGCTCATTAGCTGCCATATGGGATAGCTCTGATATAGAACATTTCCAGCATTACAGAAAGTTCTATTGGCCAGCATTGTTCTAGACACTGAGAAAAATTAAAGTAGTCATAATTTTAATGGTAAAATTAGGACAGACATAAAAATAATTTTCAAAGAATTATTTTCAAAGAACACGACATAAAAATTTTCAAATACTAGAAGAAAAAAATTAGTCAATCCAATAACAAGCTTAATAGAAAAAAAAAACCCAAATAATAATATAACTACAGATAAAATACGGCTTCAGAATTATGTCTACATAATACAATAATTACAAATATGAATGGGTTAAATTAGCCTATTAAAAGATAAAACCACTCAGATAACAAAAACAGACATAAACACTAACACAAAACACACATAATTAAAATGAAGATGCTATATAGATGCAAATAGAAAGCTTGCAACCCAGCTATAGCTATAAACACAAAAAATGAGGTTATCTTTTGACCTAATAATTCCATTCCTAATACTTAGAAATATTTGCACATGTGCACAATAATACTTAAAGGATCTCAATACTTTTTTTTTTTTTTTTTTTTTTGAGATAGTCTTGCTCTGTCACCCATGCTCGAGTGCAGTGGCGTGATCTCTGCTCACTGCAGCCTCTGCCTCCCGGGTTCAAGTGATTCTCCTGCCGCAGCCTCCCGAGTAGCTAGGATTACAGGTGCATGTCATTATGCCTGGTTAATTTTTGTTATTTTTTAGTAGAGATGGTGTTTCACCATGTTGGCCAGGCTGGTCTTGAACTCTTGACCTCTGGTGATCTGCCTGCCTTGGCCTCCCAAAGTGCTAGGATTACGGGCCTGAGCCACCTTGCCTGGCCTGCAACACTTGTTTTTAATAGAAGACACGAGAAATGATTTAAATATTTTATCAATAGAAAACCAGTTCTATCAACTATGAGCCCAGTATGCAGCTTTTAAAAATGAGAGCTCTATATCCATTGATATGAGACCATTTCAAATATGTATTCAATAAAGTATAGAATGGTAACATGTCACCAACTGTGTAAACAAACATGTTTGCATAGGCACAGAATGTATCATTTCATGTGATACATAAAAACAAAAGAACATATATAGTGCCTGTTTCTGCAGGGAACTGCGAAGCTATCGGAAGGTGTTGAAAACCTTTTTATAGTATGTATTCTTCTTGTAATTGAACAAAAAATAAAATGACAAAAATCAGGCTTGGAAATATTTAATAGCAGACAAAATATAGTTCAATATGAAAAGCATTATATGAGACAAAGGCAATTTTCAAAAATTGATAAAACGTTCCACTAAAAATCATGACTGCATCTAACAGCTTCAAAATATAGAAAATACTCAAATGCAAAATCAACAAATCTGCAATTACAGAAAAAGACTTCAACATACTTCTAGAAAGTAGTAATTCAAGTAGACAATAATAGCTAACACTTACCGGGCACTTCTTATGTGAGTGGCACTGAAACATGTGCTTTCATGCATTACCTAAGGCTAGAGAAAATGTTAATAACCTTGACAAGTCATACATGTATCATAAATATCTTTGTAGCTGACAAACAGCATAAACATTTTTTTAAACACCATTAGATAATTATTTAAAGACCACATATTGGGAACCTACCCCTAAAGAACAATAACAACCACAATAACAACTACCACCCCAGTAAACATGGCTGGCAAGAGTACAATTAAATGAACATTATCACTGATTTGGCAACAGCTCTTATGAAGAATAATTTGGCATTATGTATCAAGTGCCCATACTCTTTGACAAAGTAACTGTCTTTCTGATTATCTAAAATAATACAAAAAAGGGGGGAGGGGAATAAAAATAGAAAATATTAGAAACACTAATGTCAAAATGAAAAGGCATGGTTAAGTATGGTACAACCATTCAACAGAATATTGTCATTAAAAACATGGAGGCTATCTTATATAGTCAATAACAAAATACTTGAAGGGTTAGAAGTACATAAACCCAAATCATCTTTAAGGAACACGTACTATTATGGTAAAAAAAAACCCTACAATTTCTAACTTTCACCTTGGGCAGCTTTTTATTTTGCATCGTTTTTTCAACTTTCTCTTCTATTAGCTGTGTAAGAAATACATATCTGCTAAAGTTACGTTATCTTCACACAACAGCAACCTACACATTAGTCTACAAAGGGGAACAAACCCAAATTCCTCACAAGTCTGAGTCCACTGTTGCTTTCCTTCTGGCCATCTGGCAGTTACAATACAGCACAGAGTGACTTTATGCAAGTTAAATATTCATCATCTTAGACATGGACATTTGTTTTGGGATTCCTAAAGTGGAGTCAAAATTTGGTCTCTACGGAAGCTCTACAATGTAGCAGAGCACTGTGCATACTTACTGACTCCCAGACAAGCTGAAACCCTGAATTTATCCTTTCTATCAGTTTTTATATAAATTGTTCTTACCTACTTATTGATGCTTACAATTTGGCAATTATAAGGGGCAAAATTGGAGCAAGTGTTTTGGGTAAATAACTCCTTACAATATATTAAAAATACTTACAAACAATTCTTAGAATCTAACACTTATGTAAATACTTTAAAAAAATAGGTCCAAAAGATTCAGCCCAGATCGGCTTTGAAGTTATATCAAGATTTAAGTCTACTTCATGCCAATGAGCTACTCCTCAACAGGGGCTGGTTTTGCCATTTGAGGAATGACAGCCACTATGTTGTGTACACAAGAGAGCTGTATGGCATAGACAGAATCTTCATCGTGGTTCTGAATTTTGGAGAATCAACACTGTTAAATCTACAGAATATGATTTCGGGCCTCCCCGCTACAATGAGAATAAGGTTAAGTACCAATTCTGCCAACAAAGGCAGTAAAGTTGATACAAGTGGCATTTTTCTAGACAAGGGAGAGGGACTCATCCTTGAACACAACACGAAGAATCTCCTTCATCGCCAAACAGCTTACAGAGACAGATGCTTTATTTCCAACCGAGCATGCTATTCCAGTGTATTGAACATACTGTATACCTCGTGTTAGGCACCTTTATGAAGAGATGAAGACACTGGCACTTCATTGGGATTGTAAGCATTTGTAATAGCTTCATGTACAGCATGCTGCTTGGTGAACAATCATTAATTCGATATTTCTGTAGCTTGAATGTAACTGCTTTAAGAAAGGTTCTCAAATGTTTTGAAAAAAAATAAAATGTTTAAAAGTAAATTATCACTTATAGGAGCTTATAACTTTATTCAGATAGCATCAATTAGGGATGACCAGAACACATTAGGACCCCAGATTATTCAAAAACTTTAACGAATTTTAAGGGGAAGAATTTTATCTTTTCCCTTAAAATGCAGTCATAGAAATTAGAGGATGACTCACTGCCACAGTGTCTAAAAGCATTTGCTAGCAAAGAGGCAGGACACTGATTTGTAAACTGCTCAACTCTTCTGACTGGGAGCCTAGAATTCTGCTATCACCAATCCTTCCCTTCCCTCTACTCTATGTCCTTCTAAGGAGCATGATTTGAAAACTACTTTCCTAGGTTAATGGACATGTGCATCAATGGAGAGAACAGTATAAGCAAGTGGGATGTAGACTAAGCAAAATTTAGATGGAGAAGCACATTTTAAAAAATTAATAACTTAAAAATCTCAAGTTAATTTTTTTTTTGCTAACTCAATTGGAAGTAAGACTATGAAATATTTCAGTGTGTTTCCAATTCCAAGTTGAATGTAGTGTTTCAGAATTTCAGGTATTTCTTAAGATCCTCGAAAACACTGGTGCTGTCAAGTCCAAGTTCCTCGTACAGGAATTTAATTTGGGCTGTAATCTAAAAGAAACACATTTAAAAAATTAAATAGAAGGCCTTTGTAAAAATGCCACTGTTTAAGCTTCTCTTTATCCATCTTTACCTAACCCTGAAGTCAGCAATTTATGGCAAGAATACTTTCATTCGGGACAGAGGCAGAAGGCTTCTAACAAGATTAAATTATTTTCTTTAACAGAGCTCACTTATCAAGTACAAGAGAGAGACATTTCTCTTGATTGACACAGTGTCCCTCCCTCCACTCCTGGGTCTCACCCATAGATAGGACATTTGTGAAGTAGCTTTGTCATAAACCCTGCTGCAACCACTGAAAACGTGAAAACAACATATATCTAGTTCAGGAATCTGTCCACTGAGAGGGCCTTGATAACATACCTTTTTGTGAGAATCCTCAATTACATGATTGCCTCCAGGCTGAATATCTAGAATAATATTAGGGGCCTGATAGCCTGAAAGAGTTAACATACAGAATTAGAAGATTGTATGGGATCTTCTTTGGAAGATCGAGACCCATTCCTCCCCTCTTCTTTGAGTACTCAGTTCAAATAATAGTAAAGGAGTAAAAAGCAAAAACCACCATCATCAACAAAAAGATGGGAGAGGACAAGCAGCAGAAGACAAACTTCTGACACAGGGAAAGCAGGAAGAGGCCGTATGGAAAAGACTATACGGTACCACACCGAGAATGCTGAAACCCAGGAGATCATCAACCTGCCCTGTGGAATCTGAGAGTCTTATGCCCTGAAAACACCAACTACAGCAACGGATGGGAGTGACAAATGGAGATGAATACAGGGAGACTGACTTGGCATATAGTTTCAAGGCAAAAAGGAGGGATTCTAATCTCATAAAGCTGAAACAGTTAGCTAGAGGAAATTCATGCAGCTAAACAGTTTGGGCACTGATGGCCCAAAACAAAAATCTCAATCTGTCTTTTAGAGATTCCCAAGAATAATGGCTCAATAAATATTGTTAAATGAATTAATAACTGTATGGCAGTGCATCTCCAAGTTATATTTGATTCTTAAATTTCCTGTTTCCTTTGTGTCCTGCCTATTTTAATACTGTTCTTTGAAAAAGAGGTGAGGCGGTGTACGTATAGTTATGTAGTTACATACACTTTAACTGGGGAGTCAACACAGGAAAATAATTGTTTGCCCTAAATCCTGGGCAGATGATTTGGCTGCAGCCTGAAATAAATTCCTCTGAGCAGTGTGCTATGGGTAGCAGTCTGTTTGGCCATGTTCCCTGCTTCTAGGGGGTCTCCTACCTTCACCTGTGTCCTTTGCATGCTCTGCGATGGCTTCCTTGAGTTTCTCAGTATAGCTTACAATTCCTTTCAGAGGTACACGTTCATCGTTTTCATATGCCGTTATGTGAATTGAAGGATAATGCTGAAAGAAAATACATGCACAAAGAGTTTACATTATTTCTTATGGTCCCTTTCTACTATAGAGACTATGAAAAATAATTACCTCCAATTTTTTCCCTCTAAGTGCTCTATGCTTTTTCTCACTTGCTATCTTGAGAGATCCTCAGTATTACAGTAGTAGACGACTTGTTATCTGGAATAGCCTATTCTTGACTAAAGGACCTTAGCTAATTTAGTAATTAAGGCATGATAAGTCTATTCCCCTGAGGTATTAAACATGGAGCACGAGCAGAGATAGTGCTGAAGATATTTGGGCATCATAAGTAGAAACATCTCTAAAGCTCCTATTTTTGCTTCAGCTTGGATAAGTTTTTTTTTTTTTATTCTATGTAAATTCAGGATAGTCTAACACAATTGTCTTTCACTACCTGAGGTTTAATATTTTGATAGGGACAGTAACGTTTTATGTAGTTCTTTTGTTTTTCATCAGATGAAGGATTCCCCCATTCTTCTAATTCTTCTAATGTCAGAGGAAGTGTAGTGTCCATCATGGTGTTCAGAACATCCAAGAAAGGTGCCTAAAAAAAAGGCAAAGAAACTTATACTTCAAGTAAGAGGTTGGTAAGTGAGTTTCAGAAAAACATTATATTTTATGAATATACATACTGATATGAGAGAAAATAACTCAAGAAGCCATATAGATTCCTAGGAGTTAGAATGCTCAGTCCTTAACCAGGGCCTGCAATTTATAACCTACTTTTAAAGTCTTCAGACTCCTTAAACGACATACAACAAGAAATGGTTTATCTTCTAATTTCACAATATTTATTTTTAGCTTAGTACCTTTTATTCATTTATATTTTTTTGTATATAAAAGCAATAAATGCTAGTCTCATACCAATTAGGACGATTAGTTATTATATTAAAGAAAAAAAGTATTGGCAGTAATGTGGAGAAACCGGAATCCTGATACACTGGTGGCTGGAATGTAAAATGGGGCAGCTGCTATGGAAAACAGTATGGTGGTTCATCAAAAAGTTAAGCTTAAGATTACCATACGATCCAGCAATTTCACTCCTGGCATATAATCCCCAAAACTGAAAGCAGGGTCTTAAAGAGATCTGCATACCTATGTTCACAGCAGCATAGTCACAACAGCCAAAAGGTGGAAGCAACTCAAGTGTCCATTAACCGAAGAATGAATAAGCAAAATGTGGTATACACATACAAGATTACATGGAATATTATTCAGCCTTAAAAAGGAATAAAATTCTGGGCCGGGCGCGGTGGCTCATGCTTGTAATCCCAGCACTTTGGGAGGCCGAGGCGGGCGGATCACGAGGTCAGGAGATCGAGACCACGGTGAAACCCCGTCTCTACTAAAAAATACAAAAAATTAGCCAGGCGTGGTGGCGGGCGCCTGTAGTCCCAGCTACTCGGAAGAGGCTGAGGCAGGAGAATGGCGTGAACCCGGGCGGCAGAGCTTGCAGTGAGCTGAGATTGCACCACTGCACTCCAGCCTGGGTGACAGAGCAAGACTCCGTCTCCAAAAAAAAAAAAAAAAAGGAATAAAATTCTGATACATGCTACAATATGGATGAACCTCAAGGATATAATCTAAGTGAAATAAACCAGTCACAAAAAGATATCTTTTGTATGATTCCACCTATGTGAGGTGTTTGAGTAGTCAAATTCACAGAGACAGAGGCTGTGGGAAGAAGCAAATGGAGAGCTGTTTAATCGGTACAGGGTTTCAGTTTTGTTAAGATGAAAAGCGGGTTCTGGAGATTGGCTGCATAAGCCTATGAATGCACTTACCACTACTGAACTATTCACTTAAAAATGGTTGAGATGGTAAATTTTATGGTATTTTACCATAATTAAAAATTTTTAAATGAAAAAAACACACAACAAGGTCTTTTTCACCAGTTGGACGTTCTATATTAAAAGCAAAAAACACTAAGTAAAGAAACTGGAAAATATCCAAGATGAAAGAAGAGAAAACAACCCATTGGCTTATAATTAGTGTTACAAAATTTAATAAAATGAAGGCTGGGTCGCACATGGTGGCTCATGCCTGTAATCCCAGCACGTTGGGAGGCTGAGGTGGGCAAATCACTTGAGCCCAGGAGTTTGAAACTAGCCTGGGTAACATGGTAAAACCCCATCTCTACAAAATAACAACAACAACAAACCACAAAAATGTGCAGGGCATGGTGGCACATGCCTGTAGTCCCAGATACTCAGGAGGCTGAGGTGGGAGGATCACCTGAGCCCCAGAGGTCGAGGCTGTAGTGAGCTGTGTTCGTGCGCCATTGCATTCCAGCCTGGCTGAAAGAGCAAAACTCTGACTCAAAAAACAAAACAAAACAAAACAAAAAAACAAAAACCCCACAAAAACAACAAAACAAAAATGAAGGCTGTATTTTTCACTTAGCTTTATTTTCTTCTGTTAACATACTTTTTAGCTTTCTCTCATATTAACATTAACCAAGTATAGTGAATCATCTGTAATTCTTTTTGGCTGCCTACCATCTGAACTTTTTTGCATTTGAAAAACCTCCAACCTTATCAGCTAGAGCCTGCCTCTCACTGTAGAGATACTAAATGCTAGACATTCTCTTTCCCATTTTTCCCTGCAGCTTGGGAGTAGCTGTGTGACCCATGTGTGACTTGGGTCTATCAACCAGACACGTGCTTTACACTCTGCATGGTAAGTTAGTGATTCAAAGAAGCAGTGATCACAGATAATTTATTCTGGCAAAAGTGTCACAGCTATATCCAGCTCTAGAAGTAGCACTGGCAGTGTGAGGTGATTTGTGCTTGGCAGTGGTGGCAGTAATAGTTTCACTGGGCCAATTCTATGCCTTTGGCTCTGAAGCCTGTAACACTGGTCTGAACATACCTACATTTTCCTAATGCCCTTTAATCCCTTTTCTGCTTAAATTGGGGTTGATTTTTGGTGCTTACAATTAAGAATTTGACTTACACATGTATAAAAAGTTGTCTCCTAGTCTTTACTATAATAAGCAACCTAGGATAAATATCCTTCTTAGTATTTCCTTTTAAATTTCTAAAAGTCAAAAGCTAGTTGCTTTTTAAACTGTAAATAATTCTGCCATTATTATCTTTGTGCATAGGTTTTTTATTATCCACATTTTTCTGTTTTTAAAAAATAGACTTACAGATGACTACTATTTAACCCTTATTTACAAGCCCACAGTATAAACTCCCCAACCTCAAAAAATCCTGAAAATAATTTACTCTCTCCCATCTCAGTCATTATTTTTCAGAGTAACCAGGAAGTAGGAGAATGATAGCAGTGAAACCAACTGCTATAATGTAACTTCATAATTTCTGACACTGGAAAAAGATAATCATTTTCAGAACAGGGTAAGATATTTCAATTAAAATACAGAAAAACTATGCCCAAACGACCATTAAGAATGGACTATCTAAAAATAAAGAGCCTATAAATCTAGGACTGAAATGTTGATGGGCAGTAGCCTGTCAAGGTGACCAGGAGCCAAAGGACTCAGTGCATTCCAGAGTCACAGCATGCTTTGCCTGGCTTTCTCAACTGGGACTCATATATGCTTCAGTGCTTTTTCACCAATTCTAAATGTGCTTACAAATACAAATGAACAATGGAAATAGCCATTAATATCTTTCAGTGGAAAGCCTTAAGGATAATAAAGAACACCGTCAGAGAAGAATAAGGGTTAATAGTTGGATTAAAATAACTTTAGAAGTTCTCCTCAAGCTATAATTCTGAGTTTAAGACTTAAAAGCTTTGTTATATTCCTATGCTATGGTAAAACTAACAGAAATGTTTTTCTTTCCTTTTTTTTTGACACGGTCTCACTCTGTTGCCCAGGCTGGAGTACAGAGGTTCACTGCAGCCTCAACCTCTTAAGCGATCCTCTAACCAACAAGCCTGGGCAGTTTTTTTTTGTTTGTTTTTTGTTTTTTTTTTTAATTTCTTGCAGAGACAGGGTCTTGCCATGTTGCCCAGGCTGGTCTCGAACTCCTGGTAAGCAATCTGCCTACCTCAGCTTCCCAAAGTGCTGGGATTACAGGCATGAGCCGCTGCGCCAGCCCAAAAATGTTTTTCTTAGTAGCCTATGGCTTCACACCTCCCCCATTCCATAAACAGTAGAGACAGAACGTACTCACCTCCAAAGTCACCGCTCTCAGCAGCTCTGGATTAGAATTACACAATGCTCCCGCAAGCACCCCTCCAGCACTGAAAGCAGTCAGGGTTGTTAGACTTGGCTGAGAAAAGCCTTGGCCATGAAGCGTCTTAATGCAAGCCTCTAAGTCAGCAAGGCCATTGAGTTTTTTAGTTAGGCGGCCATCAGCGTGCCACTGGAGGCCTAACTCACCACCACCCCTGAAATTGAAGGGCAAAAAAGTTTTAGTGGAAAAAAAAAACGTTAATGATGTAGGCTGGGGTCAGCAAACTACACCTGGAGGCCTGTTTTTGTGTGGCCCTGGAGCTAAGAATGGTTTTTGCTTTTTAAACGTTGAGTGAAAACAAGGAATGTGCAACAGAAACTGTATGTGGCCTGCAAAGCCTAAAATGTGACTTTAGAGAAAAAGGTTTGCCAACTCCTGATATAGACAATCCAGAATTGATTCAATAAATATATTCTGAGTGTCTGCCCATTTATTAGGGATTAAGTACAGACCTTAAAAGTAGAAACAAACAAAAATCCCCTACCCTGGAGAAGATAGTAATTTTGTGGGGTAAGAAAATAATGACTTACCCAGCATTGTGGTCACTGCCATAACACAAGTGTATTTAAGGTATTACAGGAGCAGAGGAAAGAACATCCATCTGCCAGGTGAGGGGTATATATACGAGTCAGGAACACAAATGCTTTTAAGGAGATGATACCTAAACTGAGTTGTGAAGGAAAAATTTGAGTTTCCAGAAGGCAAAGAAAAGGCATTAAGACACAGATATGGCACAGCATGTATAAGGGCAAGGAGGTGACAGAGCATGTCATTTAAAAGACATGACTTTGCGGGGGCTGGGCCTAGTGCCTCACACCTGTAATCCCAGCACTTTGGGAGGCTGAGGTGGGCAGATCACTTGAGGTCAGGAGTTTGAGACCAGACTGGCCAACATGGTGAAACCCCCGTCTCTCCTAAAAATAGAAAAAATTAGCCAGGTGTGGTGGTGCATGCCTATAATCCCAACTACTCAGGAGGCTGAGGCAGGAGAATTACTTGAACATGGGAGGCGGAGGTTGCAGTGAGCGGAGATCGCGCCACTGCACTCTAGCCTGGGAGACAGAGTGAGACGCCGTCTCAAAAAAATACAAAACAAAATAAAAAAAATAAAAGGACATGACTTTGGAAGGCTGAGGCGGGCGGATTGCCTGAGCTCAGGAGTTCGAGACCAGCCTGGGCAACAGTGGAAAACCATCTCTACTAAAATACAAAAAAATTAGGCTGGTGCGGTGGCTCATGCCTGTAATCCCAGCACTTTGGGAGGCTGAGGCGGGTGGATCACTTGAGGTCAGGAGTTCCAGACCAGCCCGGCCAACATGGTGAAAACCCATCTCTACTAAAATTTCAAAAATTATTCGGGAGTTATGGCACGTGCCTGTAATCCCAGCTACTTGGGAGGCTGAGGCAGGAGAATCGCTTGAACACTGGAGGCAGAGGCCGCAGTGAGCCAAGATCATGCCACTGCACACTCCAGCCTGAGTGACACAGCGAGAGTCCATCTCAAAAAAAAAAAAAAAAAAAGAAAAATCAGACGGTGTGGTGGTGTGCGCCTGTAGTCCCAGCTACTCAGGAGCCTGAGGCATGAGAATCACTTGAACCTGGGAGGCAGAGGTTGCAGTGAGCCAAGATTGTGCCACTGCACTCCAGCCTGGGCGATAAAGCAAAACTGTCTTAAAAAAAAAAAAAAAGGATCTGATGATAAGTGCCACTACAGAGATTAATCAGACCATTAGGAGTATTACACTGGGGAATCTGGACTTTGTTCTAGAGATGGGGAGGTGGAGAAGAATTTTAAGCAGAAATACAAAATAATATTTGTGTCTTGAAAACAGCTGAAATAAAATGGAAGTTAAATGGAAAACAGGAGTTCAGATTGAGAGGCTACTTAAACCTAAATTCAGGAGAATTGAATGGAAATAATATTACTAAATAAGTACAGTCTGGTACCTCTACGCAAAAATCCTAAAAACCTATCCTTTTGCTTTTTGGATCAACTAATCTGTTACACAATCAAGTTTCACCAGCACTGGTTTAGGAATACATAAATTGAATAATAAAAATGAAAAAAGTAAGCTTTTGTTCCCTGATATATTGCTATTCTTGACATCTGTCACAATGGTCTAGCACTTACATGCCAGGTAAAATATACTGACTCACCGAACATGGCAGTATGCTAATATCCATCCATCATCCACCAGGACCCGCCTCTCAGGCCTGAAATTCATTTTCAAATCCATTCCATAAGCTCCATATACATGCACCAAGAGAGGTTTCTTCTGCAAGTCCTCAGAGTCAGTTTTGTGGAAAACAGTCATTGGCACTAATTTTCCATCCTAGAAATGAAGAATTACTACGTATGTAAAGAAGAGTCTTTCATAATAACAGTTTTATCCCAATTTAAAATACATTGAGGTGCACTGTCCCCACTTACGTGCTACCTGTTGATGTTGAGCACAAATTTGTGTAAGAAAAAGAATTACGGTCTCTAAAAATACATCATGGCCTTTGGTTTCAGCTACCTTGCTGTCCTACAGTATTAACCAGAAAAGAGCAGCAAGATTTAAATGCAGCTTTTCATGACGATAATGTAATTTTAAAGCATTCTTCACTACCTACTATAATTTTAAATTTTCAGATGAAACCAAAATACTTACCAAGGTTAGAAGTCCTAGTATAGCATCCTTCCTATGCCTAAGAGCTAGATACTGGCATTTCTCACTTTTGAGTATCTACAAATATGCTGACTAAAGTCTCATCAGCTCAATTTTCTATCCTCTATAGTTGGAATTCTCAACCATCAACACTTGAAATCTTACTGATGTTACTGATAACTACCACAATCCTCTTCAAAGGCCCATTTAACTTTATTAAAAAAAATTTAAAGTGGTTTTAAAATTTTTAGGTAAAATTCTTTGTAGGGTTAAAGTAAGTTAAATTATTTGTAGAGTTACTAAGTTACTGGTAGGTTATGTAACCATCCCCCAATGTAGCTAAAACTCATCAATTCCAGTTGACTGAAACTAGGCAGTCTCTGAATAGACAAAAGAACTAATTCTGATCTACCTTTCATAGAAAACAGATAAAGAAATTGGTTTTCACCCTGCTTAAACTAATGAAATAGCACTAGTTTACATAAAGAAAATAAATAATATAACCAAGTCACTCTTCGTATTTTCATTCTCATTTTGAAAACTTCACTTTGGGGCAATAACTGGAGACAGCAAAATGTTATCAAATAAGGAGGAAATCCTCCTCTCATTCTTCTTTAAAATACCCAAGTTGTTATGACATTGTTAACTTTCACTTTTAGTAAGATTCACTTTTATAAAACTTGATGTAGATTAATTTCTATAAAACGATCTTGGTCTTTTCATCTCCCACCTCTTCCCCAACTTCAATTATACAATCAGAAAAACTTGCTTGTTGAAAACTTGAAAGAAAGAGGTAAAATACTCCTGTGATGGGCTGGATCTGGGTTTGCCAGCAGTACTAAAATGCCTGTGGAAAGGTATAGCGCTTCCATTCAGCAGCTGCTTCCCTTCTCCCCTCTTGGCTCTCCAAGAACATGGCACTTAACTGTTCTTTCCATTTCGGGTCCAATAATTACAACATTTTGATAGACTAGTATAATTCCATGTTTGTAAAACCAAACAAAACCTATCTAAAAGATAATACACTAAGTGGGTAACAATGATTATTTCTAAGAGGTGCAGCAAGCAAATGGTACTGAGAAGTAGTCATTTAAGATTTATTTGTTCTGAATTTTTGCATCTGTTCAACAAGCATGTATTGCTTTTGTAATATAAAATATTAATATTTACTTAGATTGTCAGAGAAAAATAAATGAATTAAAGAAAAAAATTCCTAAGCATAAAAGGCTTGTGTTGTAATTCATTGTGTCAGCACATGTGAAATTATCTGATATAAGGTATTCTAAAGTCTGAAGTTTCCTTAAATTCAAGGCTATAAGTTTATATATTAATTTGTTCCCTACTTGCATAAATTTGTAAATTCTGTATATTCAGTATACCTGGAATATGGATATTTGTTATTTCCTTTTCTATGTCTCATCTCTCTCTACTCACCCTGCCAATCTTCCCTCTTTTACTTGATTTTGGCCATAATGGCCTCCTTTATATTTGTTTTTTTTCCTGAGTCAGGATCTTACTCTGTCACACAGGCTGGAATGCAATGGCGCAATCACAGCTCACTGCAGCCTCAATCTCCTGGACTCGAGCAATCCTCTCACATCAGCTTCCCAAGAAGCAGGGACTACAAGCATATGCCACCATGCCTGGCTAATATTTTTGGTTTTTGTAGAGATGAGGTCTCACTATATTGCCCAGGTTGGTTTCTAACTTCTGGGCTCAAGTGATCCTCCCAGCTTGGCCTCCCAAAGTGTTGGGATTACAAGTTTGAGCCACTGTGCCTACCCCTACACTTCTTCTGTAGGCTGGAGTGCAGTGGCGAGGTCTTGGCTCACTGCAACCTCTGTCTCCTGGGTTCAAAGGATTCTCCTGCCTCAGCCTCCCGAGTAGCTGAGATTTCAGGCACCTGCCAACACGCCCAGCTAATTTTTGGTATTTTTAGTAGAGATGGGGCTTCACCATGTTGGCCAGGCTGGTCTCGACCTCCTGACTTTGTGATCGGCCTGCCTCAGCCTCCCAAAGTGCTGGGATTACAGGCGTGAGCCACTGTGCCCAGCCAGCCCTACACTTCTTGAATTGTATAATTTCTCCCCAAATTCAGGGCCTCTATACAAAATGGAATCCCCTGTCTCCTTTCCAGTTTACTCTGAATCATCCTAGTGGTCTTACCTGAGACATAACTTCCTTGGAGAAAACTTCCCTGAACTCTCTAGACTAGGTAAAATCCCTTTGCTCTACGCTCCCACTGTACTCAGTATGTCCTCCTTTGCAGCGGTCAGTACATTATTAATGACTTTTTAAACATGTCATCTTTCCTGCTAGATGTAAGCTCCACGAGTGCAGGGACTGTATCAGTCTAGTTTACTCTAGTCAACTACCACCTTCACAATTTTTGCCATAACTACATACCAACTCTATTAATTTTTTCCTAAAATCAACTTTAAAAAATCAGACAAACATGTAAAATAAAAGCTTGACATGCTATAAATTTTCTAATCCATGTTAAAACAAACATGAGTATTAAGGTTGAAAAAAATTCACGTACCCCTAAAGTCATTTGGGTATTACTATGGTCTAAGAAATCTACATTAGGAAACCGTGCTAATGTAACTCCAACAACTGCACGGCATCTGGCAAACGGTATGCTTTCAGTAAATGGGAGCTGAAAGTGAAGATTACAAGACCTACCTTGCTTTTGGCTTCTAGACGTAAAACACGACTAGTCTTTGTGATTGGGTCTTCATGCCCAGTTTCCTCAAACAGTTTGCCTTCTGCAAACTTGTATGTGTAATATTTTGGGGGACGTATTGGAGAGCAAAGTTGAAAGGGGCAGTTCTTTGGGTCAGAATTTGTATCCATTATGAATCCACAGGCCCAAGGAGGGAGCTAAAGAAATAAAACAGCTATTTTTATTCTTTAGGCCACCCAGTATCATTAATTAAATTTCTATGTCTTCTCCAAACAAGATGACGTGGATATCTAGTTTATTTTTTGTTACCACACGATGCCTCATTCAAGGATTGCTTTATCACAACAACATATATTTCAAGTAAAAAACAAAACTGTACATTATGACCAATAAAATAAGACAAACTATAGGAAAATGATTTATCACAGTTCTAGCTTATGAAATTGCCTTTAACATAAAAGTTTATTTTGGGGTATAATCTTGGATAATAAAATAGTAAAATGGAAGAATAAGAGCAAATCAAATAGTAATTCCAGAACCCACCGACACTGCCAAGATCTCTGTTCTCAAAGAACATGAAATCCCTCACATGCCTGTGTTTTTCATAATTTACCCACTAGTCCTTACCCTGCTGCCTGGACAGCCACAGTGATGACAGTTATTATTTCAGGGCTATAAACGGGCTCAGCAGCATCAAGGCATTTGCAATTTGTTTCTAACTTTTAGCTCCTAGGCTAACCATTGTGCAGAACAAAACCTCTTCTGGCACATCTACTCTGAGAGACTCACAGCTATTATACTCAAGGTTCTTAACTTTAAGAAAAAAGGAAAGGAATCAAAATTTATTCTCTTAGAGCAGCAGGGTCCAGCTTCAAGCCTTGCACTAACATCCCTCTTACACCTTTTAAAGAACTCTGGTAAGCAGGTTGACAGAGTGTTAGAAATGGTACTGAGAGGCAGAACATCAAAAGAAAATTGCCTTTCTTTTCCTAATTGTAGAAAGAGCAAATTCCTTAGAAAATCAGAGGCACAGAAACATCACTGGTGGGCACTATTGAAAAAGGGCAGCCGGGGATTTGTGCATAAAGAGGATACCATTCCAACTGCAGCAACTACAGCCAGAGTTTACGTTCTCTGAGCAAATTTCTTATTAATAAAAAAAAATCTATTTTCATGAAACACTAATAAGGACACACATCTGCAATCTCTAAAAGCTCCTAATGTATGCTTCTCACATTGAGGGTTGTTTTAAAGGATAACTTGTCTATTTAAATTTAAGCCATAACTGGAGAGTAAAATGTAAACAAAAATTGAGAAATCTGGTAGCATAGTTAAAAGCAAGCAAACTGAGACTTGAGAGGGAAAAAAAGGAAGCACTGCTACAAACCTCATAACCAGGCCTCAGAGCGAGGGTACAAGGTTCCTTAGCCCATGGAAGCTCAAGTTTTTCTGCCCTTTGGTGAGACTTCAGGACAGTCTCTATGTGACCCATGTAGTAAGCTGTCTTAGCTTTAGACCAAGTGGTTCCAATAAATCAAAAAGTATTTTTGGTGTTTTTCTAAAACTAATGGGACCAACATTAATGTTTTAATCATAATAAAAACTGTTTCAAGGCTATGGACTTTTAAAAGTTCATCCAGCTAATGCAGATATAAGTATTAACTAACTCAAGGATATCTTAAGCCACATTTCTTATTGAGATAAGCCTGCAGTGTATCTGTGTATATTAACAGACAGCACCAGAGAGTAAGTAGGCTAGGGGATAGGGAGACATTCCTTAGATACTTGACAGAAATGGGTTCAGTTTTAGCACTCTACCAGCAAACTATAGTTATTTCATCATCAAAAGAATAAGACATACATGCCGAAAGAAAATTGGTCTGAATATGCAGACTCCTCCTCTAAATAAAACTGTTAGCATACAGCAAAAAACATCCCAACTGGCCTAAATTAAATATCATAACTTCTTTTTGTGACAAAAAAAAAAAAATACTTCCAGAAAATACTGATGGCATGATGACCAAGGATAGGAGGCAAGTATGTGAAGGGTTTTACATTTCTATTGCTAAGATATAATTTATTTATTTATTTAGAGACGGAGTCTCGCTCTTGCACCCAGGCTGGAATGCAGCGGCGTGATCTCGGCTCACTGCAACCTCCACCTCTTGGCTTCAAGCGACTCTCCTGCTTCAGCCTCCAGAATAGCTGGGACTATAGGCGCCTGCCACCACGCCTGGCTAGTTTTTGTACTTTTAGTATTTTTTGTATTTTATATTTTTTGTATTTTTAGTAGAGACAGGGTTTTGCCATGTTGGCCAGGGTGGTCTTGAACTCCGGACCTCAGGTGATCCGCCTGCCTTGGTCTCCCAAAGTGCTGGGATTACAGGCTGAGATTGAATTTAAAAAGATCTTTTAATCAAGTGCCCACCAGGCAGAGATATTGCATATAGAAATATTTTATAATGCACTCACGCTTTGGTTAAAGATTTTGTCTTTTGTGTATGGCACTGTCTATGGATATTAATTAATATTATTCAGGTTCATAAAAAGGGTCTGATCTATAAAATTCTCTTTATTATATACCAGGTACTAACCAGAAAGATCAAGTAGTATTTAATTCCATTTGATGATGACTAGAACATTATAAAAGTCGTAATAGGTACTATCATTTGGGAAGGGTCAGAAAATGAAGAGATAAAAGATACAGAATAAATTAAAGACATAACGTTTGTTCCAATGGAATTTAAAACCATGGAAACTGGGGCATATCTTTAAGAATACTTACAAAAAATATAAAAGGTCATATTTACTTAGAAGTCAAATCATATAGCAGAGTAAACTCCACATGACATTTCTAACTTTCCTGACATAGAATTTTGTTGTAACAAGTGCATTGCTAGAAATTACATATTCTCTCCCATTCTTATTCATACAGATTGAAATAACAATAGATGCTCCACCAGTTTCCCAATTGAAGATGTCTAAATTTGGCACCAGTTAACATGTAAATGGTTAGCCATAGGCAGAAGATTGAAAACTGGACCCCTTCCTTATACCATATATACAAATCAACTCAAGATGAATTAAAGACTTAAATGTAAAACCTAAGACTATAAAAACCCTTGAAGAAAACCTAGGAAATATAATTCTACGCAAAGGCAAAGATTTTATGACAAAGATGCCAAAAGCAATTGCAACAAAAACAAAAATCAGCAACTGGAAACTAAAGAGCTCCAGCACAGCAAAATAAACTATCAACAGAGTAAATAGACAACCTACAGAATGGGAGAAAATATTCACAAACTATGCATCTGACGAAGGTCTAGTATCCAGAATTTATAAGGAACTTAAATTAACAAGTAAAACAAACAAACAAAAACAGAAAAAAACCCCAACACCATAAAAAAGTGGGCAAAGGACATGAACAGACATTTTTAAAAGACATACATGCAGCCAACAAGCACATGAAAAAAATGCTCAACATCACTAATCATTAGAGGAATGCAAATCGAAACCACAATGAGATACCATCTCACATCAGTTAGAATGACTGTAGTTAAAAAGTCAAAATATAACAGATGCTGGTGAGGCTGTAGAAAAAAGGGAAAGCTTATACACTGCTAGTGGAAATGTAAGTTCAGCCACTGTGGAAAGCAGTTTGGGAATTTCTCAAAGAATGTAAAACAGAACTACTATTTGACTCAGCAATACCATTATTGGGTATATAACCAAAGGAATACAAATCGCTCTACCATAAAGGCACATGCACACATTATGTTCATCACAATAGCAAAGACATGGAATCAACCTAAATGTCCATCAATGATAGACTGGATACAGAAAATGTGGTATATATATACCACAGAATACTACGTAGCCATAAAAAAGAGATAATGTTCTTTGCAGCAACATGGATGAAGCTGGAGGCCATTATCCTAAGCAAGCCAACAGAGGAACAGAAAATCAAACACCACATGTTCTCACTTATAAGTGGGAGCTAAACATTGTGTCCATATGGACACAAGGAAGAGAATAATAGACGCTGGGGCCTACCTAAGGGTTGAAGGAGGGTGAGGATTGAAAAACTACCTATTGGGTACTATGCTTATTACCTGGGTGACAAAATAATAGGTATATCAAACCCCTGTGGCAGACAATTTATCTATTAAACCAACCTGCACATGTACCCCTGAAAGTAAAAGTTTAAAAGAAAAAGAAATGCTATTTAAAATAATAATATTAAAAATTTAAAAATTAGCAAGTGAAAAGAAATACTTTGCACTCCGGCAGATGAAGACAATAAGGACATCCCTCAAGTCAATCGCCATTTTGGTTTTAGGACACTTACACAGTGTTCTAAGAGACTGCACATTACATTTGATCTTTTGATTTTAGGGAGTAGCTGGAGAATTTCAGTTATTTCAGGCCCTTGTTATTTCTTATTTACACCAATAACACAATCTCAAAACTAGCTTCCTGCCCCTTACTTCTTTTTGGTTTAGTGTATCCTAGTATGGCTGCCACTCCTCAAACCATTCTCCTGCTCAAAAACTTCAAATGTTACCTTTCATAATTAATAAATTCCTCATGTTGACACTCACAAAAAGTCAAATCATGGCTTCACCCCCCAGAAATGTATAGTGCTTTAATAAAACAGAACAATTAACAGTTCCCTAAACATTTTCTGAATGTCAGAGCACAGAGCTTCATTTGATGGCTTTCTCATCTTGGAATACCATCCCCTCTCCACTTGTCAAAATCCTATCTCTCCTCTCTGGTTTATTTCACATTCGACCAACTTTACCAAAAGCTTTCCTGGGCCTTCTTTCTCTAGTTTGAGCCCCACAGCACATTTTATGTTTCTGATACTACTTATTTAAATCCGTGATATACTTAATCTTTGTGCACTAGTCTAATCTTATGATTAACTATATCTTCCTTAAGGCTAGGATATTCTGCTTTAACAGCTTTCGACTCTGTAATGTCCGATACAGTATTGTGCACATAAAAGTTCAATAAAAAGCCATTGAATTGACTGAAATTGCATTTTGACAGAAGTTTTAAGAATACTGGAGTTAGGGAGGTTAAGTGGTCTATGCTGTCTGCTCATCAACTGGCTCAATAACTCTTTTCATATCGAACAAAATGGAAGCCATCCTCTTCCCTTCAGTGCCTACTACCTTAACTCACATGTTAATGCTGCTTTAAAACTAGGCAATAAGGTTGTCATTCACCAATTTTAGGAAGTGTACTTGTGAAGGCAGGTTATCTTTGCTGGTAGCCACAAGCAGTATCCACTAGCCAGCTTGCCAAGCAGTCTTGCCACTATTACCCTTCTGTGCTGCTGTGGAGACCACTACTACTCCTACGTTCAAAGAAACCGAAGTTTGCTCCCTGCATCCCCCGCGGATAAGAAAACTGGCAGAGAGAAGATGATGCAGACAAAAGCATGTAGTGGCTAAAACACAGTAGGTACCACTACTGTCCCTGTTGGGGATGTGGGATGGGAGAGCAGCAGTCAGTGTTTAGGCACTAGCTACCAAGTTTGGCCTGAGTTATTGCTATACCTAAAGTTGTAGAGATATGTGAGGTAGAGGGATATACAGAAAGAGAAATATTAGCACTTAACTCTAATTGTGAAGTCCATGCCATAAGACACTATTTTAAGTAAAACTGCATAAAAAGCAAGATCCTCTAAGTAATTCTAAGATAACCCTACTAAACCCGACAGTGGGTTTGCCAAATTCCATTTAAACTAAATTCCTTTTAAGAAATAGAACACTGCTGCCACTACTCAAAATGTGATGTTCTGTTAAGCTAAACTGCATATATATTTTGATTAACAGTATTAACTTCTGAAAATTAAACATACCTTTAGAGACCGAACTGAATCATCAGCCAGACCAATCACATTAACATAAAGGAGATTGCTGTGCTTCAGAAATAGAACACAGTGATCCTTAAACATGTCCAAGTCTATCACTTTTGTATTTCTCTTCATTGTAAAAAATAAATCCCAATTCATAATTGCAGGGGTATCAGCCGCTGTTCTCATTAGCTATGTGGAACAAAGTTAGAAGACATATAGGTAAGAAAACACGAAGGCTACAGCATCCAGAGATGCAATCACTGAGAACTAGACCACACTAGTCCTCACTGTTTTATGAAGAGCTGAAGGAACTAACTCTGCATCAGGGATAAAGTGTGACCATCAACCATATGAATGAGTCCTGACTAGCCTGCTGGGTGGCGAGACAGTATGACCCAGTGCTTAGCCAACCACTGGACATTTGTGAGGGCACTGACAGCTAGCTGAGTACAGATACATCAGAGAGCTTAGCTGATACCAGCAGAAGAACTGCCTAGCTGAGATCAATCCAAATTGCCAACTTATAAAATCATGAGTTTATAAGTTTGCTCTTTTAAGCTACTAAGTTTGATTTTGATAACATAAACTCAGGACAGAATATGTTTCATTTACTAACTGTTAGGCACAATTAAAATATGTAGAGGCATTAGCTCTAAGGGAAAAGAAATGGGATTGTTATACATAGGAAGGTGGCATCAATTTATAAAACAATGAGCTCTTGGAGCAAGAAATGTTGTTGATTCAAGTGTGACACTTCTTAACAGCCCAAATGGGAACAAGGAGCATCCATGATTACCTTAAATTCTGTAGGCTCTCCAACATTAGTGAGAATGTATAATTCATCATCTCTGTGTTCAACATAGTAAAGGACGCCATGTATTCGCTTCTGGATAAGTACTGGTGGGTCCCAAGGGCTCAGGCCATCTATCAACCACACTTCAGAAGTAGTCTTGTTCATAATATTTATGGTGAGGAAACGACTGTCTTTTGTAAGATAAAGGAAAACAAAGTAGCTAGAGAGACAGAGAGAGAGAAACATGAGATCGCAGTTTTTTCAGATGCATGCTACCTTGTTAAGGACAGTATCTCAGAGGTGGTCAGTATACATGTAGATTTATAATGCAGATAGGAAATAAAAATAATTCCTTAGTGAATATCACTTGTAACTGTAACAATTAGCTGTTATTTTTCTCATTTTCTCCTAAAGGGCATTCAAAATCATTTACTTCTAACATTTTATCATAAATGTTTTTCAAACATACAGAAAAGTTGAAAAAGCCATCTCGATTCCATCATTGCTAACATTTTGCTATATTTATCACATATCTATGCATCTATTAATACATCTTTATTTGGATGCATTTCAAGGTAAACTACAGACGTCATTTCTCAATCACGAGTAGATAATACAACTTTTTGCTGAGAAGAGGAAATAAACTTTCTATAGGAGACACAAATAGGGAATAAATGGGACACGGAGTTATTTTTATTTTCTTCTTTCTCTGTATGCATCTTGGATTTTTTTTTCCTTTCTCTCAGTTTTTTTTCTTTTTGTTTGTTTTGTTTTGCTTTGTTATCTTTCTTTTTTATTATTATACTTTAAGTTTTAGGGTACATGTGCACAACGTGCAGGTTACATATGTATACATGTGCCATGTTGGTGTGCTGCACCCATTAACTCGTCATTTAGCATTAGGTATCTCTCCTAATGCTATCCCTCCCCCCTCCCCCTACCCCACTTTCTCCCAGTTTTTACAACAAAGTAGAATAGGAAGAAAACTCCTCACAATCTTACTAACGTAACACATTTAAAACATTAACGTAGCTATTTTATTTTTTTTATTTTTCCTTCTAAGGTATATTTATATTTTATGCATGTCTTTAAACAGATGTAATTATAATATAGATACAATTTTTGATTCTGTATTTCTTACTTCATATATCAATTTTCTCCCTACATGAGTTGAAAGTCTTTGTGATTATTATTTTTAATGGCTACCTAATATTATAACAGGTTTAATGGCTACCAAATATATAATTCTTAAAAATTTAGATTTTAATGTTTCATTATAATAAACAATATAACAAGGAACATATTTATGGAGATATTTTCCCCTTCCATGATCTTCACAATCATTTTCCCAAGACAAATTTTTAGAAATGGAAATACTAATTTAATAATTTAGTGTATTTTTATGACTTGATGAATATAATCAAATAATATCCTAGAAGCACTATACTAACATACTGGGTGGATTTAAATGTTGTATTTATATTTTTCCTTATTATAAAAGTAATTTATACTGAAACTACTGAAAAATGTAAAGAATCCCAATGCCCCCAAATAACAACTGCTTATAGTTTGGTAAAATTTCTTCTGTATTGGATCACGTTACCATGTTTATTTGTCAATCGTATTTCTTTTGTGAAATGTCTCTATTTTAAACTTTGAATGTAGTTTAAATTAATAGTATGTAAATAGCTCTTTAAAAATTAAGAATATTGGCTGGGCGCAGTGGCTCACACTTGTAATCCCAGCACTTTGGGAGGCCAAAGCGGGCAGATCACCTGAGATCAGGAGTTCAATACCACCCCGGTCAACACGGTGAAACCCCGTCTCCACAAAAAACACAAAAATTAGCGAGCTATGGTGGCAGGTGCCTGTAATCCCAGCTACTTGGGAGGCTGAGGCAGGAGAATCACTTGAACCTGGGAGGCAGAGGTTGCAGTGAGCTGAGATGGCGCCACTGCACTCCAGTCTGGGTGACAGAGTGAGACTCTGTTACCAAAAAAAAAAAAAAAAAAAAAAAAATAAAGAATATTAACGTGTGTTTTTGTTGAAAGCACTTTCCTCCATTTTGTTATCTAGATTTTAACTATTTACAATAGTTTTTGTAGTTTTTGACTTGAGTTTAATATTTTAGGTAATCGAGACTGCTACTACCCTTTGTAATTTCTTATATTGATTTTATGTTTCAAAAATATTCCAACCAAGTTGAGTAAAAAGCTTATATTTTCATCTTATTAAAAAATTATTTTTCTCAATGGATTCTTTAAATCTCTTAGGAATGTATGCTGACATATACAATGATGGAAATTATTTTTTTCCAAATAGTATTTCCCATTGCATTATAAAATAACACCAATTCATTTTTCATTAGCTTGTGATGCCTTTTATCATATAAATTTTCATATATACTAGGATCTGTTTTAGAGTTATTTATTCTAGGCTCTATTATTTGTCTATCAATTTGTATTATTTTTACTGTTGCTTTATATGCTTTAATATATAATTGTAGCGCAAGTCCCCTACCCTACTTTGCTCTTTATTTTCAACACTTTCTTTGCTGTTTTTATATATTTTTGTTTGCTTGGTTTGGTGATGACAAATCAAAAATAAACTACTTGATCAAATAGTTGGTAGGTATGTGGTTATAGGAAGTGAGAACACAAGTGGCTCTAGGGTAAAATGTGTCTAAGAGAACACAAGAAATGTAAAGAACTAGAGGTTAATCTTTTTTTCCAATTATTTCTATAGACAATTATTTTTAAATTTAAAATGTATTTTCTCTATAATTATAAAAACAATAATGCTTATTACAAAAAGAAAAAAGAAAAGTAGAAAAAAGACATTGTTAGTACTTTGGGTATATTTCCTTTCAATCTTTTAAAAATGCATCTTTTTTCCTTGATACCCAATTGAAACCATAACATATATTTAATTTTTTCACCTAGCACAATAATACATTTTTGAGTTAGTTTTAATTTATAATTTAGTAGCAACACATACTTTAAATTCTTCTATATATTACTAAGAATTTAATGGTTAAAAGGTACTCAGCAATCATCAGGAACAAGGGGTTTTAGTTTGAAAGAGAGATACCTATCTAAGTACACCATTTATTTAAGCAACAGACACTGACTAAATAGCACTATACAAACCTGGCACCCTGCTTATCAATTAAGATGCAAAGGTGAAACAGACTCAGTCTGTTCACAATCTAGCAGTTCTAGGTCATCTTTAGGAATTTACATGAATGAACTATGTTGTAATTCACAAAATCAATTTGTTTTTAATAAAATGTTAGTGATATATTTGTATTTACTCTGATTTTGAATATTACCAGACTCCAATTTTGAATACAAACAACTAATAAAAGAATGATCGTTTTAGCCTTATTATTTCTGGTTCTAACCAAAATAAACATTTTAAGTCAACCAAGGTCAGTACTTCAAATAACTGAAGAAAGGTTCTGGAGAAAAAGATTTAATTATATTATTCTAGTACCTTGGGTCTTTTTCCGTGTAAAAGCGTTCATTACGTTTGTTATCACCAAAAGTGGCTCGATATACATCATGACAGCGAAGGTTCCTCTGGAAGGTGTAGAATAAAACATCTTCATCTTCCTCATCCTTTACCCATTCTGAAAGAAAATAATGAATTATACATAATCACCTACATACCATAAAAAAAAAAAAAGCACAGCACATTCTAATTTTGAATGCCAATGAGAACATGTGCAAGTTTATCCCTGGAAATCTAAATATTTGACTGTATCTAATCTGTGCTGTATATAAGCCAGAGAGCTTTCCTGAGAATAAACCACTACTACACCATTCCAAGGTTTCAAGTAGTTATCAGTCTCAGGGTACTCAAGTTTCTAAATAAGAGCTAAATGCTCAATATTTAGGAAAGACATTGGTAAAGTCACATTTGCTTTTAGGAGGTGAGTTCTGTTTCAATCTAAAACTTCAAACTGTAAGTCTGAAGAAATATTGCATCTTTCTCTCATGTGTAAACCTTTTCTGTCTGCTTTCAAGCCACAGGATATCTCCAACTACCAAACACAATTTAATGCTGATTCTTGATCCCACCAGAAGCTGTCAACAGAAGTTTGCACACAATTACATCATGACTGCCACCTGGCTGACAGTGATTTTAAGTCATCATTGTATAATATGCACCATGATTTTAAAGGTTAAAATGTACAAAATATATGTCTTAGAATTCAGTAGTTAGGGTATAATTTCAATTCACTGCAACAACATTTAGTTAAACAATGGAGAAAATGATGGCAGAAAATGAAAAGAGAGGACAAAATGTAACATATGTACCACTTAATGATAAAGATAGTTCTATTACTAAAAATGTCACAGCTTCCATTGATAAATAGGTTAGTTCAACACATACCAAGTTCTTTGGTAGTGACTTTGGGCAATTTGCTGTAACAGCTCTATAAGATAACATGAAATTTAAAAAATACATTCATGCTTAAAGTTGAATAAAATATTAAGATGCAACTTAAGTGTAAAAATTTATTCTAGATAATAATTTGGCAAAGAATTACTGATAAATCAAAATATATTGTACAACATGGACTCTAATTATAACTCTTTTAAAAACATGAGTATTTCAAAATTACCCATCTAGATATATAATTAAGTAAGGCAAGGTCTCCTGAATAAGAGGTACATAGGAAGATGTATAGTCCACAGGGATATATGAATCAGGCATTCACCTTCTCCCTCACTCACGTGGGCCAAAAAAATGTTTCAAAAGTGTTACTGTTGCCTTTTAACACAGAGGACTATTTTCGTTGGTGGCTTACCAAAACTGGACACATTTGGGAAAGAAGCTTCCATTACAGGCTGATCGCTGAGCTTTATAATTACACAGGTAGATGCTTCAGAATCCTCAGTTCTTATCTTGGCAGCCACATATTTTTCATCTGGAGCAACTCTGATACAATCAATGAAGGGCTGGTCTAACTTAAGTTCCTCCAAATTGAATAAAACTTCATAATTTTCATTGTCTGCTGCATAAAGAAAAATACGAAAGTGATAATTTCACAGGATGTACTTTAAAAAATTAAAACTGTATTTTAATGTTTTAAATTAGAATTCCCATTCTGTAAGAGGCCATATCCCAGCTTCTTCCAACAATGATGGCAGCTTAACTTGCACATAAACTGACAATAAGTTATTTAATATCACCTTATGCTATTCAATACTATTCTGTGCATCAACCTATGAGACATTATTTGATATTGTTATAGTCTAGTTTAGTATTTACAGACCATACAGAACCTAGAAATTAAGTGAATATAAATGACAATCAACAATATATGCCAAGTGCCTAGCATAGTACCTAAGACACAGCAGATGCTCAAAAAATGCTGGATGCTGTCAACATTCTCCCTGCCAAAGCTTCTGAGTCTAACTATATCTTACACAAACCCAGAGATGAAAAACTAGTCATTAAAAAAAAATTCAGAAATAATCTTTAAAAAAATCTTTTATCTTTGAGAAATTAATAAATTTCCTATAAAAATATGAAATCTGAAAATTAGAGCATGTAAAAAGAAAAATTGTGGTGTACCTTCTTCATCTTTGGAACGAACCAAGCAACAACCTTCTTGGTAATAAACAAAACCACCATGTTTAACCTGATAAAAGAAACATGCAGTTTACTTAATAGTAATTTAATTAAACTTTTCATAGTCTGACTATTCAAGATGAAGATGAAATGAAGCCTCTTATAAAAAACAGACCTGTTGAAGTACATTAATGAACACATATGAAATATAAAATTGACCATTTTTACAATATAGTTGATAAGATATGGTTTTCATATGTTCATAACCACTAGAGGGGTTTTTAATACATAAATACAAGAGGCAATAAAGAAAAGGTATAACAAAATCTGTCAGTTCTCACAACTGTACAAACCACTTCTGCTATATTTTAGAAACATCTGATACCTGTACAGTGGGAGTCAATTAACAGAAATCAAGTGGCATCTTTAAGATAATCCAAAATGATACAGATGAGGAAACTGTGGCTCAGACTAGCCTGAAAACCCAGTCAATAACTTTCTGAGACTCTTTCCTTTAAAATATATTGTCACTAACAACTATACACAGTTTTGATTTAACACAAACTATTTCACCTGCTGTAGGGTGACAAATACAATCTGAAATGGAGAGAATGAATATTACCAAAATATAAATAGTGTTCTTGTCTAATGCCTACATATTAAAGGTAATGGATTGGTTGATATGATTTCAGTGGCTTACAACACATTTATTATCTGTTAGTGGCGTAATTTGAATCTGGAGTTCCTTATTCTTAACCTACTATTTCCACTCTACTATGTATGTGATTTTCACCTATTGTGGTTCAATTTTCCAATCTTATTGAAAAATTCAGTGCATTTCTTTTTTTATTTTTTTTTTGAGACAGAGTCTTGCTCTGTCACTTGGGCTGGAGTGCAGTGGCACAATCTTGGCTCAGGGCAACCTCTGCATCCCGAGTTCAAGCGATTCTCCTGCCTCAGCCTCCCGAGTGGCTGGGACTACAGGCGCTCACCACCATGCCTGGCTAATTTTTGTATTTTTAGTAGAGATGGGGTTTCACCATGTTGGCGAGGCTGATCTTAAACTCCTGACCTCAGGTGATCTGCCCACCTTGACCTCCCAAAGTGCTGAGATTACAGGCGTGAGCCACTGCGCGCCTGGCCCTCAATTCATTTTGATTGAACATTTATGATTGTGATAACCATAAAATGGTTAAACAGATACTTGGCTTTCATGGTATTATACTATTTTAAGTGAATTCCTTTTATTAAAAAATTTAGACAAAACAATCAAGTAATTTTCAAATAATAACAAAGTATGAACTACTTCATTTGAACTTCTCCTTAGAATCATTAAAAAATTTTTAAATCAGGGCTGGGCATGGTGGCTCACACCTATAATCTCAGCACTTTGGGAGGCTGAGGTGGGAGGGTTGCTTGAGCCCAGGAGTTCAAGATCAGCCGAGGCAACATAGTGAGACCCTGTCTCTTAAATTTTTTTTTTTAAATCAGAACTGATTGTTTGCAAAAACCAGAATTAATATATTACAGTTGAAAATTCATCTTAGTTTCAATCTTTACATTTATTGAAAGATGTAAAGGATCACATGTAAAGATGTAAAGGATCACAATCTGTGAAGCCTTTGCTTTTTAAGTTTTTCAGCATATTTTAAAGGCCAAAAGCAGTATAATCTTGATGTGGATTATGTCTCTAAATCACCAGGTATCTCATTTGCATCTTGATTGGTAATATCAAAATTTTTTTTAAAAGACATGAGATATCTTACTTCCACATTGATGATTTCATATTCTTCTTGTGGCTGTGTTTCTAATCTTGTTCTCACTTTTTCAAATGCATCCATGTTTTCTGGAAGCGGTTTTTCGTTTTCTTGTTTAACAGGCTGAAGATCCTGGAAAAAGTTTTGTTATGATCAAAATATTTCAAACTAGGGAAAAAAAACTTTTGCTTTTTAAAAATAAGTAGGTCTATACCATAGACCTAACATTGTACAAAAAAGAAATAAGATTAAATAGTATGCATTTCACAGATTTTAAATGTTCTTTCCTAGGCTCATCAATAAAACGATCTCTTTTTCATTAAAAAAAGTAAACAAAGAAAATAAGATAGACATTTGATGGTTATACTATTATTTTAGATGAATAAGTCCTTAAGAAGCAGGAATACTAAGAAGCTCAGAAGAATGTTCAGAAATACTATGGGGAAAATTTATACACGATTAAGGAGAAAATAAAATTCCATGAACTTTTACATATTTAATAGGAAAGTCAGGTAGAGAAAAAAATCTTTGGAGTTTTATAAGTACTGAAGGACTTCCTAAAAGAAGGGAAATATCAAAGAAGTGGAAGACATTATCACTACTAATAAATGTTCACTATTATTTTATTCACAGCCAGAGTGATAAGAAGTATTTTCCTATTTCATTAACTATAATTTTTTACTTTTTCAATTTTTTAATTTAAATGGGTCCGAGAACCAAGGGATATAATTTTCTTTTCATGTGGGAATAACTAACCCCCAAAACAGAACTGTTTATCAAATCGAAAAGTGAACTGGCTAGGCGCAGTGGCTCACGCCTGTAACCCCAGCATTTTGGGAGGCCAAGGAGAATGGATCACTTGAGCCCAGGAGTTCAAGATCAGCCTGGGCAACATGGCGAGACCCCATCTTTATAAAAAAATACAAAACAATTTAGCCAGGTGTGGTGGCACACGCCTGTAGTCCCAGCTACTTGGGAAGCTGAGGTGGGAGGGATCACCTGAGCCCAGGAGGTCGAGGCTGCAGTGAGGCGTGATCATGCCATTGCACTCCAGCATGAAGAGTGAGACCCTGTCTCAAAAAAAAAGAAGGGGGAATTAATGCCTAATGAAGCAGAGCTTTTTCAGTTTCTTTGAGGAAAAATAATATGTTCACTTTATGAAAAGAAGAACCAGGAAAAATAATAGAAAACTAATGAACATAAGTGGAGATATAGATGAAAGCTAAATAAGCATTCACTGTGTCTTATTAAGAGTGACTAATAAACTAAGAGCTTTATTTGAGTTCTGGTAAGCAAATAAATATCATAGAAATCATTACAATTTGGATAAAGCAAAACCTTAGTTTTCAAATTTAAAAACTGTTTAATAATTCAACACTCCAATGGTTTGCCTTGTTTAAGCAAAAGAATTCTGGCCAAGATTTTTTACTTCAGCTCTCTGCCAAAGATGACAATTGTACAGTGATTTGTACCAGAGGGGGTACTTAAGTCTTTGGTAAGGATCTCCAACAGCTGGAAAGTATTTATTGCATAAATATGTCCATGATACTTTACCAACATTGTAGAGAATGTAAGCTATAAATATAGTTTATATTACAAAGAGTTTACAATCTAAAATTAAACACAAGAATATAACAGAAAAATCACCAAAACAAATTAAATGTAAAATAATCATTTTCACAAAGGTTTTCCTTTTAGATTTTTTTTGGGACACACTATTATTTGAATTAGATTAAAATTAGCAATAATGGTTGCTATGATAGTCTCAATCATTTAGCCTCTACTTACAATCATATAATTTTCTGAATTTTTTTTAAGAGACAGGGTCTCACTATGTTGTCCAGGCTGGACTCAAACTCCCGGGCTCAAGCAATCTTCCTGCCTCAGCCTCCCAAGTAGATGGGACTATAGATAGGTGTGTGCTTCCTCATTCCATAGTTAATTTTTTGAGTAATTATTTGAAGATCAAATACTGCCTTATATATTTATTTTTCATTCATTTTTAAAGCATTTCTACAACATCTATGGTTGATCTTTAAAGTGGTGAGACACGATATCTATATCAATAATCCCCTCATATCACCATCATAAGTCAGAACATGACTAAAAATCTGTCCTGAAACTGTAAAATAGCATTAAGAGCTGCCTTTGCATTTCTAGATTCAGGATTGTCTGTTCTGTAATCTTCATTAAAACTTTTGAAGTAGAGTCAGGATTATCTCTCTACTACCCTGTAGCTTCTAGCACATTCTAGGTCAGGGAGCTGGGTTCTGTCACTTTTAAATACTCATTCTTACTGACAGCCATAGCCAACACAGAGCCAAAAGCAACACAGCGGGCTCCAAAACTCATCTTCTTAACTTTACATTCCTGATTAACATTTTTTCTGTCATAAATCCAAATAAACTGAGCTTATCTGAACCAAAATAACTCTGAAAGCAATAGGATTTTTGACTGCCTTAACGAAATTCAAGCAGAACTGAACAGCTTTCTAAGTGACTCTTCCAAAGGAATTACTCCCATGGAAACTGAGATTTTATATAATATTCATTAAGTACTCCAAGTTACTTTCGGTTTTTGTTCGGTCCCAAGGATACCTGCTAAGTGTTTTAAGCTTTCATTTCAATTTCAGCCAGCAATATCATTAGGGTACACAGCTAAAGCCATCCATTTTAGCCAGGTATCTTAATACTTTAAATAGTCCAGTTGTTTCAAAGGAATATACTACCCAATGGAGCTGAGGTAAGGACGGCTTTACCTTCAGATTTTAAGAAGGTTACCGGTACAGTATAACTCCATTAGTGGTGAAAAGAAGCACTCCTTCCCACTTCCCAAGTGACCCACCACTAAATCATTTTAACAATGAAAGCTGTTATAAAATAGAAGGAGAATGATATGTGTTAACTTTATCATGGCAAAGATGCTGAACTCTAAAGATAGAAAAAATGGTGAAAGACACTGGACAGCCCTTCAGTCAAGACTAATTAGCCATTAGTAAATGGCTAATTCTAAGGCTACGGCAGGGAGAAAATACACGGTACGTTTGGGAAATCTTATGCCAGAAAATAAGGAAGTGCTCAAAGCTTAATGGAGACATGTCAAAAGAATACAAGTGTCAACTGAAGGGGTTTCTACTGGCCACATTTTGGACAATTTGAGCATCAAAAAGAATAAACAATAAATAATACATTAAAAAAACAGAAATCCACAGCAATTGAAAAACAGAATGCAATATGAAGCATTTCAATTTAGGAAAACAGAAAAAGAGTAAATCTTAAGGAAGCAGAAGAAAGGAAAGAAAATTAATTTTTGAAATTAAATTGATAAACTAAAGAGAATCAAATTAAAGGTTGGTTCTTTTAGAAACCTATTAAAAAACAAACATCGCAAAACTGATAGTAAAAAGAATGAGAGAAAAATGCATAATTACAGATACAATAGAGATTTTTAAAAATTACAATAAGCTTTATGTGAATCTATTTGAAAATAAGTGAAATGGGTGATTTTCCAGAAAGAAAAAAGAATTACCAAAATTGACTCAAGAAATAGAAAAGCTATATAAGTCACTAACTCTTAAAGAAATTAAATTGGTAACTAAGTGTCCCCTTCTTGAAAGAGACACCAAGCCCAGATGCTTTCAAAGGTAGCTTTCTTGGATCTTCAAGAAACAGCTAATCTTTTCATATATCAACTATTTAAGAAAATAGTAAAAGAGGTAAAACTACTCATTTTATTAGGCTAATATAACCTTGACATCAAAATTAGACAATGATGATATGAGACAATTAAAAAAATCAATCTTATTCTAAAATAAAATGTGATAAAATCAATTAATTTTAAAAAGCACAAAATAAAAACAGTAATAGTAATACTAATTAAACTTAATGTGACCAAGAAGGATTTTTTCCTAAGAATGAAAGGATGGTCCAACATCAGAAAAAAATCTATCAATGTAATCTAACACAAATAAAGGAGATAAACCTTAAAGCCATTTTTGATAAATGCAGGGAAAAAATAAAAAATAATCACCATGCTTTAAAAAAATGATAAAACCTTAAATTAGGAATAGAGAGGAACTTCCTTGACTTAATAGTTTCTGTCAGTTATGTTACACAGAAATATACTAAATCTGGAATCAAAATACCTGAAATTAATTCCTATTAGCATACATGGTATTTAGCAACCATGAAACACCAATGAGATTTCCAAAATTTTAATTATGTTCATGTAAAATAACTAATTGTATTTGCTGTTAACTCATTTTTTTTTTTTTTTTTTTCTGGAACAGGGTCTCGCTCTGTCACCCAGGCTGGAGTGCAGTGGCGCGATCTCGGCTCACTGCAGGCTCTGCCTTCCTGGTTCACACCATTCTCCTGCCTCAGCCTCCCGAGTAGGTGGGACTACAGGCGCCCGCCACCACGCCCGGCTAATTTTTTTGTATTTTTAGTAGAGACGGGGTTTCACTGTGTTAGCCAGGATGGTCTCGATCTCCTGACCTCGTGATCCGCCCACCTCGGCCTCCCAAAGTGCTGGGATTACAGGCGTGAGCCACCGCGCCCAGCCTACTCATTTTGTTTTTAAAAAGCAATTGTTAAATGAAGGAAACTTGTTCCTTTCATCTTCTGCCTCCAACTCTTCTCCTTACCCCTTCTCTAGAGCCCAGACTTTTGCCCTTCTTATGCCACTGACTGCTCCTGTCAAGGTTACTGAATGGCCACCACATTGCAAAGTGCAGAAGTTAATTTTCAGTATTCATATTACTTGACCTATCAGGATCATGATACAATTGATCACTTCCTCCTCCTAAAAACACTTTTCTTTACTTGGCTTCCAGGACACCTCATTCTCCTTGTTTTCCTCTTATTTCACTGGCCCTCCCTTCTCAGTATCTTTAGCTGGTTCCTTCTCAACTCCCTGGCTTTTTTTTTTTGAGACAGGATTTCAGCTCACTGCAACCTCCGCCTCCTGGGTTCTAGTGATTCTCCTGCCTCTGCCTCCTGAGTAGCTGGGATTACAGGCACTCGCCACCACGCTGGCTAATTTTTTTTTTTTTTTTGTATTTTTAGTAGAGACAGGGTTTCACCATGTTGGCCAGGCTGGTCTGAAACTCCTGACCTCAGGTGATCCACCCGCCTCAGCCTCCCAAAGTGCTGGGATTACAGGCGTGAGCCACTGGGCCCGGCATCTCTCTGGCTTTTTAACACTGGCATGGCTCAGTTCCTGCACTAAGTACTTCTCTTCTTTGCAGTCTGTACTAATTCCCCTGGTGATCTCATCCAGTCATGACCTTAAATACTATTTATATGCTGAGGAGTCCCAAATTTACAGCTGTAGCCCGAACAACTCTGAACAAGTTGAACTTGTATATCCAACTGACTACCCAACGTTTCTACTTAGATGTCTAATATGCCAAAAAATGTCCAAATCTGAACTTTAAATCTCCCCATATATCCCTTGCCCTTTTAAAAAAACAAAACCCTGTTCTCCAGGAAATCTTTCCAATTTACATAAACGACAAATCTGTCCTCCCAGCTACTTAGGCTTAAAAGCATTAGAGTTGGCTTTGTCTTTTTCTGTTGCCACAAACAAGTGGTCTGCTAAATCCTATCAATTCTACTTTCAACATATATCTAGAATCTGACCACTTCTCACACTTGGACTGGACTACTCGGCTAGTACCGTCATCATTTCTCCCTTGGATTACTGCAAAAGTCCAAAAGCTTTCTCTGCTTCTGTGCTCGCCTCCCGGTCTATTTTCAACAAAGGAGCTTGTGTGAGTCTAAAGTCAGATTATGTTACTCCACTCAAAACCCTCCAGTGGTTTCCCATCTTGCTCAAGAGGAAAAGCAAAAATTCTTACAATGGTCTACAAAGTCCTAAAGAATCTTGTCCCATTACATTGCTGACCTAATCTACTACTACACACCAAGCCCACTTATTCCAGTTAATCCATACTTGATGTTTCTTGAACATATCAAGCTTGCTCCCACATCAGTTTCTTAGAACTTGGGCCCTATGCCCAAATACCTCCTTAAAGCTATTGCTCAAATGTCATCTTCTAAGTTAGGCCTTTCCTAACCATTTTACTAAAATAACACCCCTCCCTATCCCCACACTGCCTATTCACATCTTCCCTGTCTTTTTTGTTTTCTTCTTCACCATACCTATCGCTTCTGACACACTTTGTATTTCATTCATGTAATTCTTTTTATTTTTTTGAGAGATGAGGACTCGCTTGTGTCCACCTCAGTTGGAGTGCAGTGGCATGATCTCGGCTCATTGCAACCTCTGCCTCCTGGGCTCAAGCAGGAACCACCATGCCCAGCTAATTTTTGCATTGTTTATAGAGACAGGGTTTTGTCATGTTGCCGAAGCTGTTCTTGAACTCCTGGGCTCAAGCAATGAGCCCACCTCAGCCTCCCAAAGTGTATTACAGGCATGACCCATTGCACCTAGCCTTGTTCATGTAATTCTTTATTCTTTCTCTTTTCCTTTCTCAAGTAGGATGGTAAGCTTCACAAAAGCAGCGATTGTTTATTTTGTTCAGTGTTATATCTCCAATGCCTAGAATGGTGCATAGTAGGTGTTCAACAAATATTTGCTGAGTTGAATAAAATTCAGACAGCATAAAACATAAAATAAAAAAACATATTTAACAAAAGATATCATAAAGTGAAAAGAAATATTAATAGGACAAATGTGGAGAAGATATCTACAGCACATGTAAAAGACAAAGGACTTGTAAAGAAATCTTATGAATCAGTAAGAAAAGGATAAACAATTAAAAGAAGGTCAAAAGACAAGAATAGGCATTCAAGAAGAAAAACCAACAGGATCAATAAACGTAAGAAAAGATGCCCACTGGCCATGAGTGGCAGCTCATGCCTGTAATCCCAGCACTTTGGGAAGCTGAGGCAGGAGGATTGCTTGAGCCTAGGAGCTTGGGACCAGCCTGGGCAACATAGCAAGACTCTGTCTCTATTTAAAAAACAAGTTTTGGATTTTGGAACATTTCAGATTTTGGATTAGGGATGGTCTACCTGTACTACAAGATATTAATAAAGAAAGGTACTGTGAATTAGGCTAACTTAGGTCTAATTCTGACTCTACTAGTTTTCTTAACTTTAGGCTCTGTGGCTTTAGTTTCTTCATTTGTTTAGAAAGAATTCACACGCTTCCTGGTTTTAAAACTTATTACAGGCCAGGCGTAGTGGCTCATGCCTGTAATCCCAGCACTTTGGGAGGCCAAGTCAGGCAGATCACCCTGAGGTCAGGAGTTTGAGACCAGCCTGGCCAACATGGTGAAACCCTGTCTCTACTAAAAATAAAAAAAAATTAGCTGGGCATGGTGGCAGACACCTGTAATCCCAGCTACTTGGGGGACCTTGGAAGGAGAATTGTTGAATCTGGGAGGCAGACGTTGCAGTGAGCTGAGATGGCACCACTGCACTCCAACCTGGGTGACAGAGCAAGACTCCATCTCAAAAAAATAAATAAATAAATAAAACTTATTACAAAGCTATAGTAATTAAATGTGTAGTACTGGCCTAACGACAGACATACAGAAAAATGAGATAAAAGTGAGAGGCGAGAATAAACCATTGAATTTATGGTCAGTTGATTTTCAGAAAGGACACCAAGACAATTCAATGGAAAAAGAACAGTCTTTTCAACAAACGTTGCTCAGACAATGGATATCCACAAGCAAAATAATAAAGTTGTACCCCAATCCCTTGCACTATAAACAAAACGAACTCAAAATGGGTCATAGGGCTGGGCATGGTGGCTCACGCATGTAATCCCAGCACTCTGGGAGGCTGAGGCAGGAGGATTACTTGAGTTTAGGAGTTTGAGACAAGCCCGCATAACAAAGTGAGACCCTGTCTCCACAAAAAAAAAAAAATCAAAAAATTAGCTGGGCATGGTTGTGGGCCCAGCTACTTGCAAGGTAAGGCAAGAAGACAGCATGAGCCCAGCAGGTTGAGGCTGCAGTGAGCCATGTTTGTGCCTCTGCACTCCAGCCTGAGCAACAGAGTGAGGCCCCCTCTCAAAAAAAAGTATCAAAGACCTAACGAAAGAGCTCAGACAGGATGATTTCTAGGGTATGTTTTCTAGCAATAAAATGTATGGTTATATGAAAAGAAAAAATGCATTCATTTAACTATTAATTCATTCTATAAACACTTATTGCTTATCTACGATGTGGCAGTCATTATGCTATGTGCTGGCAAGACGTGTATTATAAAACTCTTGTCTTTAAGGACCTCCCAATATAATGGGGAGACAGCAAAAGTTTAAAATGATGTAGTAATAGCAGAGAGGTAAATATAGTGATATGACTCCTATGGCTTCAACTGCTATCTATATGTAACAACTCTCCCCAAATTCCAGACTCATATATCCAACTGCTACTGAAATCTCCACTTTATTAGTGAGTTATATTTATCCTTTCCCCTTCTTCATCTTTTTTTTTTTTTTTTTTTTTTTGAGATGGAGCCTTGCTCCCATCACACCAGGCTGGAGTGCAGTGGCGCGATCCCAGATCACTGCAATCTCCACCTCCCGGGTTCAAGTGATTCTCCTTCCTCCACCTCCCGAGTAGCTGGGATTACAGGCGTGTGCCACCAGGCCCGGCTAAAATTTTTGGACTTTCAGTAGCAATGGGGTTCTGCCATGTTGGTCAGGCAGGTCTTGAACTTCTGACCTCAGGTGATCCACTCGCCTCAGCCTCCCAAAGTGCTAAGATTATAGGCGTGAGGCACCACACCCGGCCTTCTTCACCCTTAAAATCTGAATATCAGTAAGGTTACATACATGACTGTGAAATAAGTCCATCTCAAACATAAAGATAAACCAGATATGTTTTAGAATTTTGAGATTTTGGAATGTTAACTGGGTACCTTATCTCAGTTTACAGGGGAACAACACCTTGTAATCAAATGCAGTAACATTTTAGAGCTAAACATCTACTAATTGGGATAAAGATCATAATAGCTTTGTGTCAGTTTAGGTCAGGTTTTGCCCATTCTCAATACCCTCCAATCAGTTAAAAAAAATCATTTCTTTTCTAAGAGGCTTTTGGATTTTAGAATCCAAAGAGATGAGGAATTATCACTCAAGCTCTCTAGTCTTCCATTAAGATGTCGCAAATAAAATGTAATCAGGGCCAGGTGTGGTGGCTCATGCCTGTAATCCCAGCACTTTGAGAGGGCAAGGCAGGTGGATCGCTGGAGGCCGGGCTTCCAGAACAGCCAGGCCAACATGGCAGAAACCCTGTCTCTACTTAGAATATAAAAAAATTAGCTGGGTGTGGTGGCACATGCCTGTAATCCCAGTTACTCAGGAGGCTAAGGCACGAGAATCACTTGAGCCTGGTAGGTGGAGGTTGCAGTGAGCAGAGACTGTGCCACTGCACTACAGACTGGGTGACAGAGTGAGACACTGTTTCCAAAAAAAAAAAAAAAAAAAACCAATCACCCTGTAAAGACTCTCATCTTCACTCATCTGAGTTACTAACAAGGCTTCCTACTTCCAATTTATTCTCTATTCTGTCAGAGTGATTCTTCTAAAATGCAAATCTGATTGCGCCTACATTTTTCAATAACATTCTATTGCTTAAAAGGATGTAGCTCAAACTTTTTGCAAGATATACAAAACTACATCTATATATATATATATATATGAATATGAGACTATTGCAGGAGCTGCTAATCTGTATTGTAGAAATAGGCAAATGACAGGTTTAACCAAAGGATTTAGTCTTCTCTCTTTAATTATTCAATTTTGTTTTTGTATCTTGTTCAAATTATCACTATTAAAGATTTTGGGAATTCTTTTTTAGGCAGAGCAGAGCAGGATGATGTGGAAGACAAAGAAATGTGATATCTGGATGGATGCCAGTCTTTGAATATCACTAGCTGGCTTGTAAGTGTAATAGAGTAAGTTCATCTTGCCATCTGGCTAATGTAAAATGGAAAGCTGAGGTACTTGCTAATGACAACTGCAGAACTGAATGAATTCAATAAGGTTTAGATCAGCAACACCTGATCATCAAACATTTCCAGTTTCTAAATACAGGTCCACTGTCAGTCAAGTTGTGAGTTCCAGAATTACCTGATGAACTTCAAAAAACAGCTCTGGGACTAGGCATGGTGGCTCACGCCTGTAATCCCAGAACTTTGGGAGGCCGAGGCAGGTGGATCACCTGAAGTCAGGAGTTCGAGACCAGCCTGACCAACATGGTGAAACCCTGTCTCTCCTAAAAAATACAAAAAAAATTAGCTGGGCATGGTGGTGGACGCCTGTAATTCCAGCTACTTGGGAGCTGAGGCAGGAGAATTGCCTGAATCTGGGAGGCAGAGGTTGCAGTGAGCCGCGATCATGCCATTGCACTCCAGCCTGGGCGACAAAGCAAGACTCCGTCTCAAAGAAACAAACAAAAAACAGACGTGTAGGCCTCAGCCATAGAGATTTTCATTACGCAGATGTGGGGTGAGATCCAGGAATCTGCATTTCTAAAAAACTCTCCAGGACTTCTGATATACAGTTAGACTGCAGAGGTTGATACTGAAGAGTCCCCAAACTTATAGGTAATAATTTGTTGCTAAGGTAACAAGACAGAGTTATAGAATCACGAAATTTTAGCACCTGTAAGACTTTCTAGAGAATGACAAGTTGAAACTCCCTATTTTTTTTTTTTTTTGAGACAGGGTATCCTTCTGTCACCCAGGCTGAAGTGCAGTGGTACGATCTCACTGTGCCTGAAGCTCACTGCAGCCTCGACCTCCCAGGCTCAATCAATCCTCCCACCTCAGCCTTCCAAGTAGCTGCGATTACAGGTGTGCGCCACCACGCCCAGCTAATTTTTAGCCTTTTTGGTAGAGATGGGGTTTTGCCATGTTGCCAAGGCTGGTCTCGAATTCCTGAGCTCAGGCAATCTGCTCGCCTCGGCCTCCGAATGTTCTGGGATTACTGGCATGAGCCACTATGCCTGATCAGAACTCCCTATTTTTTTCAGTCAGGAAAATTAGGAGTCCTGATTAGTTCAGTCACACCAATCATTGCTACATCTTTTGCCTTCTAACGTTCCCATGACACATGCTACTTTCTGTTCCTTAGTTAACTTATATAGGTAATAGCTCTTTAAGCAGACATATTTTAATTTACCTAAAAGCATTAACTACTTTTTCTACTTTATTGCACCCTATAAAAGTGGACAGGGTTGGAACTCAGTGGATGCTTGCTGAAAGAAGGAAATGTGCATTCTTGTCTACAGGTGTTTTCACAGCTGCAGGGGCATCTTTATAAAGCTTCCTCAGGTCTCAGTGATAAAGACCATGGCTTTTATATTACATCATTTGTCATAGAGGGAATGGTTGATACATGACATGTGAAAGCAGGATTACTTTATCAGGTAAAGGAATTACTAAAAGAACTATTAATACTTGGAGTCACTGAGTCAGGTTAAAGTTTCCAGGTAGTGGGAATCTATAAAAGAGAACTGAAAAGTTGCTTCAGGGACAAATGGAGGGAAAAAATAGTCAACCTTCTGTTTAGAATGTGAGCTAATATCACAGCTGTTACTCTGATGGTAATTCCTGCCTACTATTTATAAACTGTTAAGACAAAGTACGACATGACAAAATGTTCTAAACACAATGCAAAACAAAATAACCTAAAGGTCCAAAATTTAGTTCAATAGGTGAAATTAAAAATTTTATCTTTCTAAAGTAGGAAAGATGTACAAAAAACACAAAAATGAAATAAAAAGAAGATATAAAGAATTTCTAAATGAGTAAACAAAGTACTAAACTAAGGCAAGACACTATGAAAAGGAAAAGAATTTCAAAGACTAAAACATAAAGAGTAGAAGTCTAGGAAGACTAGGGGGCTAACATAGAAAATGTTAAAAGCAAAAGAGACACGCACAACACCTAAATAGGTATCAGCTAAGATAACGGCAAAAATTGAACAAAAACTAGAAAAACTGAGTAAAATTAGATTGAAAAGATAGTTTCTAAAATGAGAAGAATCTGCCCAAGTGTCCATCAATTAGAAGAATGGATAAACAAAATGTGGTTTATACATACAAAGGAATATTATTCAACTATAAAAGGAAATGAAGTTATGATACATGCATACAACACAGATGAACTTTGAAAGCCACTGAATTGCATACTTTAAAATGGATCAAGTGGAAAACTTTGTTATACATATATTTTACCCGAAGAAAGGAGGAAGCCAAAACAGACTAAAAGAAAAATCAGTGACAAAAACAGAAATTAGAATAAAAAAATATATTAAAATCATAAATATGTGAAACTATTGCCAAGAATACCACCCCCAAATATCATTAAGGAACCTAAGGAACATAAGAAGTAAAAGGTAGGAGAGGGATGTCAAAGCAGCAGCAGCACAAATAGATAATTTAATCTCAAGTAAGTAGGATGACCATATAATTTACCATTCTAACCAGGACACTTTCGAGAGGAAAGGGGACACTATTAATAATTACACAGGGACAACAGGTGTAGGCTGGAGCTGTCCCAGGCAAAAGTGGATATGTGGTCGCTCTCTACATAAGGGCAATCAGGTCCTCAAGGTTGAGTTCATGCCCACAGCTTGGGGTCTGGCAGAAGTACAATACTCTGATCGTGTCTTCCTGAATGACTCAAGTGGTCAAAAATGCCAAGAGTATTTTTCATTTTTTTTACAGAGAAATAAAATACAGTTCACGGCCTTTACTGAAGTTTACTGATTCGTGATTCATAAAACAATTAGCATATCATTAGATTTTATTAAGAGCTATAATTTAGTGTTCTAGGAATTTTAGAAGGCTGAATTATACTTTTTAATGCACTGGCAGGCATATTAAGGAAGTCCTGAGGTGAATCATCTTTTACAAACCTACATTTTTATATATTACATTAGAGCCCTATAAATATATGTGTACAATTTTTTTTTTTTTTTTTTTTTGAGACAGAGTCTCCCTGTCACCCAGGCTGGAGTGCTGTGGTGCGATCTCAGCTCACCACAACCTCTGCCTCCTGGGTTCAAGAGATTCTCCTGCCTCAGCCTCCCAAGTAGCTGGGATTACAGCTGGATGCCATGACGCCTAGCTGACTTTTGTATTTTTAGTAGAGACAGGGTTTTACCATGTTGGCCAGGCTGGTCTTGAACTCCTGACCTCAGGTGATCTGCCTGCCTCGATGTATATACTTTTTTATACTTACTTTTGACTAGAGACAATTGAGACTTGAAAATTAGAAAAATCAAATTAGAATGACTGAGAAAATTAGTAGCTCTGATATTCTACCCATTCTTTATTTTTAAACTAAAATTAATCTTAATGACCTACAAATAGGTTAACTTAAACAGTCCATACCTTACATGAGAAGCTCCGACTTGGGATGTTTCTTGCTAACTCTGATATCTTGGGTTTATTCTGAAGACACTTGGTTAGGTGATAGTTTTTCAATTTTATTCTATTGTAATAATGATCAGCGAAGTTATAGTGATTCAAATGCTGTTTCTGCATGCATTTTCCAAGGTGAGGAATACTACACTTCAAAGCTTGGAGAAATAATTTGGTCTTCTGCTGCATGATATCAAAGTCCCTGGTTTATGCTCCTTTTGGGGCTGCCAGTACACGAATGATTTTATAGGTATGATTACAGAGTAGCGGGTTCTCAGAGTATCTAAGATCAGCAGTTCTCATCCCTCCTTTTCAGGGCCATGCCCCGCTTAGGTTATGAATAACTTCAGACAGCTGATAACTTAGGCTAACTAAATCTAAAAACCTGCGTAAGTTAAAGTTTCATTCAAATCATAATTCTTGGCAGATGTGACTTAAATGTCTCATTTGTAAAGTTAATCCTCTCAGGTTCAAACTATGCAGCACTGATTCTGGCACACATAGGGGCAAACTAAAACAAAAAACAAAACAAGAAACAAAATACAAATTTGCAAATAAGTACACAGACTTAATGGGGTATCTCAGGAACTCAGGGCTGTAAAAGGTAAAAAGCCCTTTGGTCTTACATAATTATGAACATATCTTTGGTATATATGTGGAAGGTAAACTGGAAAAGCCTAATTATTTAATAAAGGTTGGGGAGGGAAGATTAATTATTGTTGAGTGTTAACTAAGTGCCAGGTGCTTTTATCTTCCTTGTCTAATTTAAATTTTACATGGACTTGATAAAATAGATATTACAATGCACATTTTACAGGTTGCCAAACTGTGGCTGTGGGAGGTTCTAAGCAACTGTTCCAGGTCACTTGGACAGTAAGCTGTATAGCAAAAAATCCAATTTGGTTTGGTTCCAAATATTGGACATACTCAACTTCGGATTTTTAATGTTAAAAAGGTATTTAGCGCTTTAATTAAAAACAACAAAAAAACCCATGCAAGATGCACAAATAAAATGTAAGGCCATCTCTGGTTTGTCAGGAGTTAGCTTTTATTAACCTTGATTGCCAGTAAGTAGTTAAGAGTCAGACAGACCTGGGTTGAGGTCTTAGCTCCTACACTTAACTGTGTCTCTGGGCCTCAGTTTCTTTATCTGCAAAAATGAAATGATACCATTTACCTTCTAGGGTTGTTGTTGTAAAGACAAAATGAGACAGTTTAATGTTAAGACCATACAGTGCCTGGCACATAGTGACCACTCAATAAATGGCAGTTGCTATTTTAACGACAGAAATAATCTAGGTATGTTGCACACCGCTGAACGTCATTATGGACGTCTTTCACAAAATGCCCCCTGGTATCAAAGGTAGAATGCTGCGTCAAATTTACCATAGATCAGATGCGCTACGACGCCCCCGCCCCCCTTAATCCCTTTCCATGTCGCAACAAAATAATGGGCGACTGGGGGTAGGGGAGCAACACTAGTTTACTAGCCGACACTAGTAAAAAAAGGGGAAAAAAAACTCGAATAACAAGGGCCTGCAAAGGTCGTGCATCACCAGGTTCCCACAGCCTTTATCCATCCATCTTTCATCCTCAAGGAGAAGACGGTATGCAAGGCTAGGATGGGGGTGGGGTAGATAAATGGGTGTTCTCAGGAGAACCTATTCGTTTTCCCCGTGCAACTCTCCATCTCAGGGATAAGGCGACCTGAATACAACAGAGAGAGGGACCAGGTGACACGCACGCAGTGCCGGGACATTAGTCAAAAAGCGAGGACCTGGGGACTGAGGGGTGGGTGGCTGGGCGGGGGGAGAAAGGGGAGAAGGAAAGAGATCAGCACACCCTCCATACGTACGCAAATTGAGAGAATCAGTCCGGCTCTGGACACAAACCAGTGAAGGCAGGCCGGAGAACCTGAAGCTCTCAGAGAGGAGCAGGTGCCACCGCAAGCACGTCCAGCCGAAGTCTGCGTTCCGCAGTCCACAGAACGACAGCCTACCCAGAACCGCCTAGAGCTGGTTTGCAGCACGCCCATCTACGTAACCTCAATCTAGCACGAGCAACAGGCAGATTTCGCCATCTTTGTTGTGGTCAAGGATTCTTCTTGGGTTTCTGGGTTCTTTAGTCTCGAAATATATAAGACTTTTGGTTCTTTGCTAGTCTTTTGAGCTCGAGATGAAGCACATAAGGCTAAAACAATGAGGGACAGCGTTCCAGTAGCCCTGCCACAGCTCTCTCATCCCCTGGTCCGCCCTCACTCAAGATGGCTACCAGCAAAATGGTGCAATGACGTGACAGCGCGGCCCTGGTTGCCAAGGAGATGCGAGTACCGGAAATGCGGAATTCGGGGAGAGCGCGCATGCCTGGTCCGGTGTCGGGGGGGGTGTAGGGTGAGGGCTGGGCCATACAGGTCCTGACAGGGAAGAAGTTGGCAGGTCCTGGCAGGGGACGAGCTGCGGCGGCGGCACCTCCGGGTATGGAAGGCTCCAGTGAGATGGAGTCGCGAGTCACGGACGCTGGGACCGGCGAGACTGCGCGAGCAGCGGGCGGGGGTCCGGCAGTTGGCTGCACCACTCGGGGGCCCGTAGTCTCGGCGCCCCTGGGAGCCGCCCGGTGGAAGCTCCTGCGGCAGGTAAGGGAGAACCTGCTCGCGTCACCTTTGCCTCTGGTCACTCCTCTCTCACGTACCGGGGGAGCAACTGTTCGCAGCTCTTTCCTCTTGGCAGCTCTGGGAGACCCTTCTCAGTTTGCCGGGAGCCACCTGCGAAGCTCCCCCTCGCTTCACCTAAGCGTCCCATCCAAGAGGAGGAATCATGTGGGGTTGGGTGGGGAGCGGGACAGCCAAGGCTGAGCTCCTGGGAAACTCAGTTGGAAGTAGAAGAACCCCTTCTAGACATTTTTGTGCGTCTGGGGGACTTTTCCCCTTCTCGCCAGTCTCTGGTGCGCCCGCCGCTCCCCACTGTTCTTTTCCTGCTTCTGTTTTGCCTCCTTCCCCAGGTTTCTTCTAGCTTAACTCCCAGCCTGGTTCGAGTTACCGATATTCGTCAGCACCCTCTGGCCCCGTCTTTTGCCCAGCGTGGTTGCCTGTGCCGGGACTGAGACACGGCACGCGTTCCCTCGGCATCTTCCGTACAGCGGAGCGTGCAAGGAGTAGGAAGAGCTGATCCCCTCTCTCACTGAGTTCTCAAAGTTAAATGATTATCTTGTAGTTTGTATTGATCAGCGAGATTCTCCGTGTCCAAGTTGGGCTAGTCAAAGTGTGTTTGTTTTTGAATGATGGTATCTGCTGGTACTTCAAAGTTTCTGCTGTTACTTACAACTTCACTGGTGCAAGCTTGACGGAAGTTCTGATGTATGATCACTCACATTCTTCGCTCACTTCTTGAAGTGAAGTCTGGTTATTGTTTTTACATACTAGTGTTATGCCTCTGCCCGAAGTTTTCTACCGAAAACTTTACTCAGGAGGACATTTTTCCATTTCTGACAGTTGTGTTTGGAAAAGAGTTTCCCAGCTATTGCCACTTTACTTGAGATTGTGCTTTTAGTATTTTGGGGGTAACTTTGTTTGCAGTTGCCTTGAGTCACCTTTTCATACAGGGGTCTTTTAGTGCTTTTAGAGTTATGAGTTAAGTAGATCATCAGAGTTAATTAAGATTTATTTGCTGATACATTGACAGTCTTTCCAGACCAGTAAAATGATCTGGTTTTGCTATTGTTACAAATGGTATTACAGGATAAGAAAATGCATGTCCTCACAGATCATCATAGGAAGTATCTATAATAAAGTAAATGTCTAATTTTTTTAATAGTGACCACTGAAATGAGATCTTGCGTGAGCTGGGGAGAGTGGACTCAACCCCCCTTCCCCCCTCCTTTTTTTTGCGATGGAGTTTCCTTCTTGTTGCCCAGGCTGGAGTGCAATGGCTGTGATCTCCGCTCACCACAACCTCCGCCTCCCGGGTTCAAATGATTTTCCTTCCTCAGTCTCCCCAGTAGCTGGGATTACAGGCATGCACCACCACGCCTGGCTAATTTTTTTTTTTTTTTTAAGTAGAGACGGGGTTTCTCTATGTTGGTCAAGCTGGTCTCGAACTCCCCACCTCAGATGATCCACCCACCTCGGCTTCCCAAAGTGCTGGGATTACAGACATGAGCCACCGTGCCCGGCACCCCCCCCTTTTTTTTTTTTGATACAAAGTCTTACTGTGTTGCCCAGACGTGAGTGCAATGGTGCAATCTCGGCCCACTGCAGCCTCCGCCTCCCTGGTTCAAGCAATTCTCCCGTACTCAGCCTTCTGAGTAGCTGGGATTACAGGTGCTCACCATTACGCCCAGCTAATTTTTGTGTTTTTAGTAGAGAGGGAGTTTCGCCATGTTGGCCAGGCTGGTCTCGAACTCCTGACCTCAGGTGATTCACTTGCCTCACCTCCCAAAGTGCTGGGATTACAGGTATCAGCCACCGTGCTTGGCACACCCACCGCCCCCCCCTTCCTTTTTTTTTTTTTTTTTTTAATAAGATAGAGTCTGGCTTGTTGCCCAGGCAGGTAACTCCTGGGCTCAAGCAATCCTCCCACCTCAGCCTCCTGAGTAGTTGGGATTACAGGGGTATGCCATGATGCCTGGCTTTCAGTGATTCTCAGTATAGTAAAAACTACAGCACTTATGTTCATTCTAAATTGCGGTCTAAATGAAAACAGTGACAAGTTTCAGCCGTGGCTGTTACATGAACTCTCCACACGTTCTGACATCGAAACTTTTGATATACATCTGCCTGCTTAGAGTCTTTTTATCTTCTCTACTTGGTGAATGATTGTTCATTCTTCACACTTCCATTTCAAACTACTCTTCTGTGAAGCCACCCCTAATGCCTGTGGGCTAAGTTAGACCCTCAGCCCACTCTACCAGTGAGCCCCTTATATTATTTTATGATCATGTGATCAGGGTCTCTCTTTCTTACTAGAATGGGCATTCTCCCTGGGAAAAGGTGATGTTTTATTAATTTACTTCCTCTGCACCTAGCACAGGGCCTGGTTAATTGGTTTTTAGTAGATGTTGTTAAGTGTCTGTGGAAAGCCTGAGAGTAAGGACAGTCTTTAAGTGGCACATAGCACCTAGTCCTTAGTGTATTTTATCAGTAAGCTATTACTAATTAAGAACTGCAACATCACAGTGGCATACAACAGTTAGTATTTATTTTGTTGGTGCATCTGGGGGCCACCTGGGAGCTGACCGACGTAGGCTGTAGTCATCTGGGTATCTCTATGATGCACGTGTGGTCCATATGTCTCTAATCTTTGGACTAGTGGGCTAAAGTCCTCATGGTGATAGCAGAGGTATAAGAGCAAGCCCAACCACAGAAACACATTTTAACCCCCTGCTCACATCATGTGTTTATTTCCTATTGGCCAAAATAAGATATTTGGCAAAGGCCAAATTCAAGGGGCAGGGAAATACAACTCCTTCCTTGGAGGTGACAAAGAGGAAGTGAATCTTTTTCTATTATAATTTAATTGATCACATATATTAAACATTTATAAGCTCTTAGTAAATGTATTTCAAATGAATGAACCATTCCTATCTTATATGCATCTAGTACTGGAAAACTGTAAGGAATCTAAGCAGTGCTAGAGATATGTGACTCCTTTTCTCTCTCGTGGGACATCTGACGAACATCTGCTCTGTCTACTTGTTTTTTCCTTTAAAATTCTGTCTTTCCATTGCCCTGTAGAGCTCCAATGCTGTCTCATGGCCTTTTACTTTATGTTAACTATTCAATATTTTCTGCGTTTTGTAATTAACAAAACACAGGTTTTGAGAGAAAACCTGGTTGACCTAGTGCATCATTTGGTTCCAGGTTACATGGTAAGTTGCCAACATTTGAGTCAAGCGAGTGCTTAAATTAGATGAGGTCTGGAAGTTTATGAATCAATATCAGTAGAGGTTATGGATGTTCTATTTTCCTCTTTGTTGAGTCATTACATGTTGACGAAGATGGCCACTGGCAACTCCAGGCGTTCATATCCATCCACCTAGTAATCCAGAAGAAATAACTCTTTTCCCCAACATCCAAATCATTTCCTCCAACGGACTCTGATAGGCCAAGGTTGGACCAGTTGCTATGTCCAGAATGGGGCACTTTGGCTAACCTGGGTCATCAGCCCACCCTGTGGCAGGTAAGGTAACAACCTCACTAGAATTACATAGAGTGGGGGGGGGGCAGTTCCTAAAAGGAGGCGATGAAAAAGTAGCAATGACTGTTACACACGTATTTACAAACCACCTATCGAATGAAAAATCTTGCCTAGAGGTGTGAATACTTGGCTGAAGAATCTGATTATGGAATATTTCACAGTTCAGTTTATATCAAAGCAGGATGCTTTTACCTGGATTGGCTAATGGAAAAAGTTGGTTAAGAGGTAAATTGTAATAACGATACATATTCCAAGTGAAGTTATTTTCTGAGTGTCAAATCTTTCTAGATATTTATAATTCTTCAAATGTTTATAGTTGGCTTCCAACACCTAAATTGATAGTAAACTTTTAAGCGACTTACCTTTATCTTTCTCAAACATTCAACTTGGCTTTTAGGGTAGTGATAACTCCCTTTCAGCTCTATGTTATTAGTTTTGTAATATTTAATTAATGACAAGTTAAATATTTAATTGATGACAAATTTAATTTGTTATTTTGAAGAACAAGTAGAATAAAAAGGTTTGTGAAGCACAGTTAACTTGGCAAGCATACAACTTGACACTGGCATCAGATGCATCTAAGTCTTGATCCAGTCCTAGGTCTACTACCACTTACTGGATGCTCTTCACTGATCTATGTCAAGTATTTAGATTGTTTTGGAATGTATTTTTGTTTCACCTTTATTCTTGACTTTGTTTTATATTCTTACTTTTGCTTTCTCTTTTTCTTCATAAATGTTATCTTGTTGTATTGTTCATCTTTTAAAGCCATCTTAAATCCTTTTGGTAATAGGTGTGATATAAGTCTTCTGTACGTTGCCGGAATTTGGACAGCTTTTTACTTTCTAACCTCAGTTTTCTCTTCACTTAATGGGAGTGATAACACATACTTTGGAGGGTTGTTTTGAGTATTTGAGATAATATTTGTAAAATGCTTAGCTTGGCATCTGCCACATCATAGACTCAAAATAAATAGTAGCTATTATTATTATTATTATTATTATTGTTATTATTATTATTTGAGACAAAGTCTCATTCCATCACCCAGGCTGAAGTGCAGCAGTGTGATCTCGGCTCACTGCAACCTCCATGTCCTGGGTTCAAACGATTCTTGTGCCTTAGTCTTCCGAGTAGCTGGGAGTACAGGTGCACACCACCACACCTGGCTTTTTGTATTTTTTTTGGCAGGGATGGGGTTTTGCCGTGTTGCCCAGGCTGGTCTCGAACTCCTGAGCTCAAGCAATTTGCCCACCTCAGCCTCCCAAAGTGCTGGGATTACAGGTGTGAGCCACCGTGCCCGGCCTGTTGCTGTGTCTTAAAAACAGGAAACACTATAGCTTCCGCGTGTAAAGGATAAGGTTTTCTGGTTTTTACTTGCATCCCTGAGCACAGATTCATATATAGTAGGGATTCAGAATTCTGTTAACTGTCCTCTTAACTGTAGGGTAACTGGAATTGGCCATTTTTTTTGGGTGGATCCCAAATGTCAGTATTTACAGGTCTTTTTTTCTTGTTCCAATATCCCAGAAAGGAAACCAGGTTAAGCATCCCTAATACAAAAATTCAAGATCTTAAATGCTTCAATATCCGAAACTTTTTGAGAGCCGACATGTTGCCATGAATGGAAAATTCCATGCTTGACCTCATGTGACAAGTTGAAATTGAAATACAGTCAACTTTGTTTTATGCATAAAATTATTTTAAAAATTATATAAAATTGCCTTCAGGCTATGTGTATAAGATATATATGAAAAAATAAATGAATTTCATGTTTAGACTTGGGTCCCATCCCAAGCCTTCTCTTTATGTTTTGCAAATATTCTCAAATCCAAACAAATCCAAAATCTGAACAAATTCAAAATCCAAAACACTTCTGGTTCCATTTTGGATAAGGGGTACTCATTCTATATTGCAGTCTCCTCTCTGGCAGATGTAAGACTAGCTGCCTCTTATCTGGAAGCTAAGTGAAGGAAAGGGATATTGATCAGAATGAAGAGCCTGTTATACTACTTTAAGCTGTACTTGATGTTTAAGGTCAGAACTGCTACTCATCTTCTCTAGAAATGTACCTATCAAAGTTCCATTGTGGGGAAGTGTAGTTGCCTGGTGTTGATGATGTAATCAGGGCATCTAGCTACTCTTCTAAAAGATTTTCAACCAATACTTTTGTATTTAGCCTTACTCCTCTACCCAGCTGCTACATCTGGTCTTCATAAGTGTTTCTGTATAGTTATGATCAGTTTAGTTAGTTCTGGAGTAAACCAACATTTCAGGTTAATAAATGGGTCTTTGACTTTCATTGTGTTCAACTGCATATGTTGTTTACCTAATGGGTTTAGGGACCTTAGGACTTGATGTCTTTTTTTTCTTCTTCTGATACTTAATCTTTTGACATGAACTTATTTGGTATAGCATTGATATTTGACTAAATAGCTCATTGACTTACTTAGGAGAATGAGAAAATGCCTTGACTATTCCTTCACCCCAGATAATTTCATTTGAATATTATTTAATTATATAGCATGGGTATTTGAAGGAGGTCTTCTAAAAGTGGTAGATGATAAGGTTATAACTTGATGGGAGATTTGAGTATCCTCTCAGTTCATTAAGCTACGAATATTATTGATGGCCTTAAAAGAACTGAATCTTCTTTTTAAAGAAACGTCAAAAGTAATTTGACTTGATCTCCTATTGCAATTACTTTTACCTAACATGGATGATATAAGTGTCTTATTTGTTCTAAATATGTTGCCTGTTACTTTCATTGAGTATTAGCTTGTTGTCATATTGTCGATCATGTAGATCATGTTGTCATACTGTAGATCACGCAGATCATACTAAACTATGAAAGCCCCTTACAGTATTATACATATGGTGACTTAAATTATTTTTTACATTGGCGGTTTATGGTGCCATTACCTTGACATCAGAGTAATTTAGACTATTAAAAGGTGTTTACTGTTTGGAGTTTAATTGGGCAAGATTGAAGATAATTTATAATATTTACATTTTATATTTTTAAAAATTTAATACTTTGTTTTTTCCTAAGAGTAAGCTCTGTTGAGTAGTTTGTTTTTCTTCTTGTTGCCCATATTTGACAGACTATAATAAGACCCTGTATTATTATTATTTTTTTAAACAGAATCTTGCTCCGTTGCCTGGGCTGGAGTGCAGTAGTGCAATCTGGCTCAAACAATTTTCATGCCTCCTGTGCCTTCTGCCTCCCAGGCTCAAGCAATTCTCATGCTTCAGCCTCCCAAAAACCTGGGATTACAGGTGCATGCCATGCACAACCTAATTTTTGTATTTTTAGTAGAGATGGGGTTTCATCATGTTGGCCAGGCTGGTATCGAACTCCTGGCCTCCAGTGATCTACCCACCTTTGCCTCTGAAAGTGCTGGGATTACAGGCATGAGCCTCCATGCCTGACCAAGACCCTGCTTTTGATTAAGTCTTTTAAACAATTAAAAATAAATAAAACCTTCAAAGAGAGGCTACCTTTTCTGATCCTCCATTTAAAAAACTAACCTTCTAAAACTTCTACATAGTATATAAAATTTAAACATATTTTTCCTATGAGATATATTCATACTGATATGTTTTCTTGATTGTTTTGATCTCAGTTTGCCCTCTACACATAAGAATTATGCATCTTTGGAATAAAGGTTCCTTTTTTGAAAACAGAAACCACTCTAGCTACTTTAAGCAGAAGGGGGTTTAGCATAGTGAATTAAGTGCTTACAAATTCATTGGAGAAAGTCTAAGAGTGAATCCCAGAACAACAGGTGCCAGAACAGTATAAAGCTGAAACTGGCCAGCCAAGTAAAATACTGCCTCTACCACAATGAAGAACCTGAAGCTGTTTCCAGGATTACATCACTTTAGCTGTGATCTTTGGTGAACAGGAAGCTGCTGTGCCATAACTGTAGATTCTAGAAGCAAAGTATGCCATAACTATAGATTCTAGAAGCAACCAGAAGTGATGCCACTTGTGCTCCCTCTCACTCTGCATTAAATTAGAGAGTCAACACTGGGACCTCTGTTAAAGCTGCTTCAGAAAAACCAAGTATCTTTACAACTATTCTAACCAGCACAAGTTGGTTATGAATTATAGTTAACACCATCTTTCCTTCTTGCAAATCTCATGTTAGGGCATCTGATTAGTTAAACCAAAATCACATCTGAAACTCTGGCTGCTAAGGATTCTGGGAAATACAGCTTCTAGCTTTCCAACTCTATAAAATAAAAAGGTATCTTGGAAGATGGAATGGATAGGTGATGCCAGTTTATCATATTCTCTACAAGCAGAGGTGTTAAGAGTTTAGGGTCTGTAGTCAGGCAGCCTGGATTTTAACTTTGGGTTTGCCTCTTGTGAGCTCTCTGACCTTGGGCAAATTGCTTAACTGCCCTGTGTTCTAGTTTTTTCTCTCACGTAGTAGGTATCTATCCCATAGTGTTGTTTGAGTATTTAATGAAGAGTGTGGTAAGACTTGCATTAATTCTTACTCAGACATTTAATGTAATTTTCCAGTAAGCAATCTGGGCCTGGAGTTTTCTTTGTGGTAAGTTTTATATTTATGAATTCAGTCTTTGAAATAGTTTAGACTATTCAGATTTTCCATTTCTTTTTGTGTCAGTGTTAGTAGTTGTGTTTTTCTAGGAATTTGTCCATTTCATCTAAATTTTCAAAGTTAGCTTTCATAAATATCCCTTTATTATTATTTTTTAATGTCTACAGGATTTATATTATAGTAATCTCCCTGTATCACATTGATACTTCTTCCTTTTTTCTTATTAGTCTTATTAAGGATTTATCAGTTTTATCAATCTTTTCAAAGAAACAACGTTTAGTATTATTGATCCTCTCTCCTATGTTTGTTTTCTACTTCATTAACCTGTAGTCTTTTAGGCTCTATTTTGCTTATTTTTCAAATTTTTGCAATGAATGCTTATAAACTTTTGGCCTTTCTATATTTTTTTCTGTAAGTCTGGATTTAGCTGCATGTCATATGTTTTGAAATGTATTTCTATTATCATTCAATTCAAAATACTTTATAATTTTCTTTGTTTTGTCGGAGATAGAGCCTCACTCTGTTGCCCAGTTTGGAGTGCAATGGCTTGATCATTGCTCACTGCAGTCTCAAACTCCTATGCTCAAGCAATCCTCTTGCCTCAGCTTCCTGAGTAGCTAGGACTACAGGCACACACCACCACATCCTACTAATTATTTTTATTTAAAAATTTTTTTGAGGCCGAGTCTCGCTGTTGTCACCCAGGCTGGAGTGAAATGGCACAATCTTGGCTTACTGCAACCTCTGCCTCCTGGGTTCAAGCGATTCTTCTGCCTCAGCCTCCCCATTAGCTGGAATTACAGGCCCCCGCCACCACACCTGGCTAATTTTTGTATTTTTAGTAAGGATGGGGTTTCACCATGTTGGCCAGGCTGGTCTCAAACTCCTGACCTCTGGTGATCTACCCACCTCAGCCTCCCCAAAGTGCTGGGATTACAGGCGTGAGACCCTCTGCCCAGCGTATTATTTTTTGTAAATATGGGGTCTTGCCATGTTGCTCAGGCTGGTCTGGAATTCCTGGCCTCAAGCAGTCCTCCTGCCTCAGCCTTCCAAAGTGTTGGGATTACAGGCATGAGCCACTGCACCTGGCCTATAGTTTTTATTGTGTGTTCTTTTTCTGATTCATAGGTTATTTATAAGTACATTGCCTAGTTTCCAAATATATTTGGCTTTTCAAATATCTTTTTCTTTATTTTTGTTTGCTTATGAGTCCGAAGTTATTTTATATCTAAGATTTTTCTATCCTGGGAAATATCAAACATATATAAAGCTAGAGAGAAGAATACAATAATCATTCAGGTACTGATAAGCTTCAACAATTTTAACTCATGAACAGCTGTGTTTATTCTCACTTCTCCCATTGCCCCCCACCATTATTTTGAAGCAAATCTCAGATGTCATTTTTTCTTTAAATATTTCATTATGAACATATAAAAATGACATTAAAAAATCATAATACCACATCAACCCGGAATAATTAATTGATGTCATGAAATATCTGATCAGTTTTCAAATTTTCCCCATTTTGTCATAATTTTTCTTTATAATTTGATTATTTTGGAAGAGGATCCAAATAAAATCCAAACATTGTTATTGGTTGATATGTCCCACACTTAAAAACCTGGCTTTCAGCAACACCAGCAAAATTATTCATTATGCTAAAACATACATACCTTGCATACTCAATATACCTCCCCATTCCTAGGTAAGCTTTGAAATTCAACTTTTTTCTCCTAGCTCCATAGGCTGTTAAAGATGCAGCTTATCTTCTTGGTTCTTTCTTTTGGAATTGATAAATATCCCCAGGAGAAAAGTGGTTGCAAAAGTCGGAGTAACCTTTGTAGGTTTTCTCCTTTTAAAGATATAAGACTGCAAGCCAAGTGCTGTGGCTCACATCTGTAATCCCAGCACTTTGGGAGGCCAGGGTTGAAGATCACATGAGCCCAGGAGTTTGAATCCAGCCTAGGTAACACAGGGAGACCCCATCTCTACAAAAAATTTAAAAAATTAACCAGGCGTGGTGGTGCATACTTTTAGTTCCAGCTGCTAGGGAGCCTGAGGTAGGAGGATCACCTGAACCCAGCTGGGTGACAGGCTGGGTGACAGTGAGGCTGGGTGACAAAGTAAGATCCTGTCTCAAAAAAAAAAAAAAAAAAGATACCAGACTTGTAAATCTTCACTGTCTTTGCTCTCTGATGTCTTCAAGTAATGTTTTAAAATATTTTGTTCATCTTTTATAGTTATCTTCAATAGGAGATATATCTGAATTATCTAATCTGTTGTTATTGGAAGGGAAAGTCCCCTTAGCACTTAAATTTTGAACATTTTGAAGACAAAACTTACTGTGTGTTTAGATAACATGACTGCAATATTTGGTTTTATTTCAAAGGTTCTGAAGCAAAAACACCTGGATGATTGCCTGCGACATGTATCTGTAAGAAGATTTGAATCATTTAATCTGTTTTCAGTAACAGAAGCCAAAGAAAGGGAAACTGAAGAGGAGGTTGGTGTATGGGTGCAATATACAAGCATATTCTGTCCTGAATACAGTATCTCCTTAAGGTAACCATTATTCTAGTTAAGATTTGTAAACACTAGATTTCTCTTGGATAAGAAAAACAAATCTAATAAGAATCATCATTATTTATTCTATTGAGTTTACGGGCAATCTTTTTCAGAACTTAGGTTTTACAACTTGTTTTAGGAAATCCTGCTATTTTAACTGGGTCTTGCTGTATTGTCAGACTGAAGGAAAAAAATTCTCACAAATGTAGTGACATTTGAAGATAAGGTGGTTGCAAATCAAAGGGTTCATTTAAACATTCTGTCATAGCATTTGTTTATGACAAAAAGCCATGTTTGTTTTGAGGCAAAGAAGGGGCTGAAAGTGAAAACAGTTTTTCCAAACTACCCTTCAAGTAGTAATCCGAAAAATCAAGCTTTGGTATTTTTTTCATTTATTTATTTTTTATTACTTTCAGAATAGAATCAATCTTAAGACTAGAGGAGAAAATTCAACTGAAAACACTGATATTGTAAGAAGCATATGGACTGTTCTGACTTTAAAAATCATTAGAAAAGAGACAAGAGAGTTACAGACTGCAATAACAAGATACCATTTTACTGAATTAATTTTCTCTCACAGTTATATTCTAGCATGTTGCAATATTACTGTAGGTGTTTGATTTTATAAAATCTGCCTTTTCTGACAGGATTTCACATTTTGAAAGGGAGGGAGGAGCACATTTACAGTAATTGTAAGAAGAGCAAAAAACATTTTAAGTGTAAATGTGACTGAATAAGGTTTAGGTGAGGCTAGGAATAATTTTAAGAAAAAATTTTCATAAAGGGTATCTATTTATAGTATATGTTTCTCGAGCTATTTTAGTTTAGAATATCTAAGCTTTAAAAGATATCATAATAGCCAAAAATTTGGTGTTTGGATGAAAATTGACAAGGTTGGGCAGGAAAGAACAATTAGAATCTGGTTTTATAATATTATTTTACTGAAAATGCCGGCTGGGCGCAGTGGCTCATGCCTGTAATCCTAGCACTTCAGGAGGCCAAGGTGGGTGGATCACTTGACCCTAGGAGTTCAAGACCAGCCTGGGCAACATGGCAAAACCCCACCTTTGCAAAAAATACAAAAATTAATTGGGCATGGTGGCATGTGCCTATAGTCTTAGCTACTCCGGAGGCTGAGGTGGAAAGATTGATTGAGCCTGGGAGGTTGAGGCTGCTGTGAGCTGTGATTGTGTCATTGCACTCTAGTCTGGGTGACAGAGTAAGACTCTGCCTCAAAAAAAACCAAAAAAAAAAAAAAAACAAACAAAAAAACAAAGTAAAGAAAATGCCAAATAAAACATATAAACTTACAGACTTTTGGGTGTACCTGTACATTCATTATGAGATTCTAATTAGGATACCCCAACTGCTTTGCATTTTGATGGAGATAATCAGTTTTGTCCTTAGTTAGAAAGGAAAGAAAGGTATATGCTTACTCTGTGTCAGGTATGGAGCTAGGTGTTTTGATGTATTCCATTTCAAGTGATCCTTACAATAACTTTGTGAAGCAGGAATGGAAATGATTAAACAGTTAGAAGGAAATGAAAGACAAGAAAGGACAGAGTGATCCAGTAGGGGTCTTTAGGTATAAAGTTCTAAAACTTATCTTCTACATCCACTGGTGAAAAGAGACAATAAGTATAAATTGTAGCAAGAATAATTTCCTGACATCTTCAAGGCCCTGGTAAGGGTTAGCCAGTGAGAATGTGAAATAGTATCTTCTTGAGATCTTTCAAAGCAAGTCATGGTTATCCACTTGTGGAGATGATCCTCATGTAGTACTACCCAGAGCCCAGGCTATAGAGTAAACTGGGACTCCTCTCCAACAGCATTGTTCTTTGTGATATATCTTCTTGTGATATATGAAAGAATAAATGTATGTCTATATAAATATGACATTGAGTTGGAAAAAAGACAGGTGACTGAGCTAAAATTTTGGCTTCATTGGCTGCCAAGATTTTTTTTTTTTTCAAACTAGTTAGTATCTGTCCACATTAGTGCAAAAATAACAGTACTTTGGGAGGCCGAAGTAAGAGGATCACTTGAGGCCAGGAGTTCAAGACTAGCTTTGGCAACATAGGGAAACCCTGTCCCTACAAAAAATTTTAAAAATTAGCCAGGGGTGGTGGTATGTGCTTGTAGTCCCAGATACTCAGGAGGCTGAGGCAGGAGAATCCTTACAGCCCAGGATTTCAAGGCTGCAGTGAGCCATGATCATGCCACTGCACTCCAGTTTGGGTGATAGAGCGAGACCCCTTTAGGGATTACAGGCTTGAGCCACCATACCTGGCTAGGGTTTCTGTTTTTTTTTTGTTTTGTTTTTTAATATTACTTGCAATAGCCCAAAGTAGTGGTTTAGAAGTAGTTTTGAAATGGAGTACTCTCATCTTCCTCTATGTTTTTTAAGTTTGTTTAATCAGCAGTAATGATGATTGAAAAAAAAGTGATGAATAGTGTTAAATTCAAACCAATAAATATTTAATAGCACCTTCTATATATATATAAACAGAAAGAAATATAGATATACAACACTATGCTCAAGGAGCTGAAATAGATAAAAGTTAAATAATAAAAATAATTAAATAAGGAAAGTTAACTATTCAGTCTAAGAACTCTCACCAGGCTGTGCATAATTACTTTCAAAATGAGTGGAATACTCACACTTAATAGAAGTTTAGAGGTAGGAGTGATTTTTGGAAATGATTTTTAAAAAAACGGGATCTGGAAGTACTTGATAGTTCTGGGAGAAGGGGATGCTCAGATGATGGCAAAGGTACTAGAAAATACACAGGGTGAGAAAGAGCAAGACAGAATCATCAGAGGCTACTGAGAAGAGGCCATTGCAATCTTTAGCTGGAGGAATGATTATCAATACATATTATATGGTGGATCTGCTCCAGGTTCTTGGTGTTTTTCTTTTTTGAGAAGGAGTCTCAATCTGTCACCCAGGCTGGAGTACAGTAGCCCATTCTCAGCTTACTGCAACCTTTACCTCCGGGGTTCAAGTGACTCTCCTGCCTCAGCCTCCTGAGTAGCTGGGATTACAGGTGTGTGCCATCACACCTGGCTAATTTTTTTGTATATTTAGTAGAGACAGGGTTTCACCATGTTGGGCAGGCTGGTTTTGAACTCCTGAAATCAAGTAATCCACCTGCCTTGGCCTCCCAAAGTGCTGGGATTACAGGTGTGAGCCACCACGCCCAGCCTGCTCCAGGTTCTATTAAGGGCCTAAGCATTGGAGATGTTGGGCTGGGCACTGTGGCTCATGCCTGTAGTTTCAGCACTTTGGGAGGCTGAGAAGGGTGGATCACTTGAGCCTAGGAGTTTGAGACCAGCCTGGCTAACATGCTGAAACCCTGTCTCTACTAAAAACACAAAAAAATTTAGCTGGGCATGGTGGTTCATGCCTGTAATCCCAGTATCCCAGTTACTTGGTGGCTAACACATGAGAATTGCTGGAACCTGGGAGGTGGAGGTTACAGTCAGATGAGATTGTGCCACTGAACTCCAGCCTGGTGACAGAGTGAGACTCTGTATCAAAAAAAAAAAAAAAAAAAAAGACACTGGGGATGTTACAAGTTCCTCACAAATCATAGCTGTAAACCCCATTTTCACTTTCTCAGTTCTTATCACCTAAGATCACCTGCCACAGCTTAACAGAGATAACACACACAGGGTGATCAGCACTTGTTATCAATACTTATTAGTTTTGTCTATCTTAAACTTTTGCTACCCATTCATTTCTGTCTCCTTAAAGTTTTATTCGAGTTGAAATGAATACCCCCAAGAGGGTTAATACCTAGGTATTTGTGAACTAAAAATACCTAGTTGTATCTTATTTATATAAGTAGTGACCTTAATAGAAACTTTGACCATTCTTTTCTGTCAGCCTTATATGATAATACTTAAAATGAAGGAATAATTTTCCCTTAGTGACTTTTCATCTGAAGCTAAAGTTTAAACAATATAAAAGTTAGGTTACAAAATTCCCAAGGTTTGTTGTCGTCTTTGTCTACCTGTGGATGGTCGACTCTTTTGTTTCAAATTAAGTGTTGAGAGTTATGAAATGAAAATCCAGGGTATGACTCCTGGATTTTGTTCCTTGACAAAATATTCTTGCCTTTCTGGTACTTTCTTTCTTTCTCTTTTTTGAGACAGTCTCACTCTATTGCCCAGGCTGGCGTGCAGTGGCATGATCACGGCTCACTGAAGTCTTGACCTCCCAGGCTCAAGCAATCCTCCCGCCTTAGTCTTCCAAGTAGCTAGGACTACAGTTACATGCTACCATGCCCAGCTAATTTTTGTATATTTTGTAGAGATGGGGTTTTGCTGTGTTGCCCAGGCTGGTCTCAAACTGCTGGGGTCAAGGGATCTGCCTGCCTTGACCTCCCAAAGTGCTGGGATTACAGGCGTGAACCACTATGCCTGGCCTTTGGTACTTTATTTCTTAGAACTTTGCAGAAGAGGCTCTTGTTATTAGATAGATGCAAGTATATAAACTAAGAGATACCAGGAGATGTTTATACTAAAATTCTTTAATTAAAATTTCCTTTTCCCTGTCTCATAAACTGTAATCTACTGTTATATAAAGCTTGCTGTGTAAATACAAGAAATTGTTCCTATCTCCCATATTTCAACTTGATTTCAGCACAGCAGGAATTCGCATATTCTGGAAGCTTTAAATTACTTCCATTATATATGGAACCATAGAAGTGCCTGAGTTATTCATTTATAAGTGTATACATGTCTTAGGTATAGAAAAAGCTGAGAGGCCTGAACTGTCCTTCTTTCTTTGCATAAGGTTACTGTTACTATGGTAATTGCTGAATTAGAAGGCTAGAACTCTTGACTTTTGCCTTGTCCTGGGAACTTAGAATGGGCGAAAAGTCAAGAATGACTTTGTCTTTGACTGTGTTGCATCTTTCTATTATAACAAATGCACTACACTGAGATCATACCTTCCAATTCTAGGGAAAGAAAAAGACAAACCAAACCCTCACCTCATTATTTTAGTTATATAGCTTGTGAATGTTCAGTAAGTAAAAACTAGTGATTAGATGGTTTGCTTATGAAATTAGATGTATGGCAGATTGTTTTTGTGTGTGTGGTATAGCCTAGGTACGCATAGAGAGCTTGGCAAGGCTGGCATCTAAGACAAATACGAATACCTCATCTATATTTAAAAGCATAGTTTTATTGTTAGTAGTGATATTAACAACGGAAGTGAGTATTAGTAATAAAACAATGTTTTTTAGGACCTTTAAAATATGATCCATAGTTTCCAGAAAACTCTGAATTCCATTCTGTCCCATTTTTATGGATCTTAAATCATAGATATGGGCTATTATAACTTAGTTTTCTAATTTGTTTTAAATTTCATTGCAATTTTTTATGTAATGTGCTTACATATAAATATACTGTTCCAGTAAATTGAAATGTTCCCTTAAACATTTTCCAAATTCCAATATAGTACATGTAGAAACCATCTACTAATTTCCTAAAACTTGTAGATATAAGACTGGAAAACATCTCTTTAGCTATTTTTAAAATTTTTAATTTTTAACCACGTATTTTTGAAAGAACTCCAAAGCATCTAGAATTAAGTTTGTTTGTTTGTTTGTTTTGACACAGAGTCTCGCTCTGTCACCAGGCTGGAGTGCAGTGGCGCGATCTTGGCTCACTGCAACCTCTGCCTCCAGGATTCAGTCGATTCTCCTGCCTCAGCCTCCTGATTAGCTGGGACTACAGGCGTGCGCCACCACGCCCAGCTAATTTTTGTATTTTTAATAGAGACGGGGTTTCGCTGTGTTGGCCAGGATGGTGTCGATCTCTTGACCTCGTGATCCACCCGCCTTGGCCTCCCAAAGTGCTGGGATTACAGGCATGAGCCACCACGCCCAGCCTAGAATTAAGTTTTTAAAACCTTCTGAAAACCTCTCCTCTTTGTTCTTCTGCAGACTTTTAGGACCCATTCCACTCTCTGGCTTACGTGGTATTTTTGGATCAATTTTCTTTTATTCACAATACAATTTACGTAACAAAATTTGCTATTTTAATTGCTTTAAAGTATGCAGTTCAGTGGTTTTAAGTATATTTACAATGTTGTACAGCCTTCACCACTATTCCAGAACTTTTTCATTACCCTGAAAAGAAACCCCATATACATTGGCTGTAACTCCCCATTCTCCTCCTTCCCCTAGTCCCTGGCAACCAGTACTTGACTTTCTGACTCTATGTATCATCTGTTCTGGACACTTTGTGTAAATGGAATCCTACAATATGTGGCCCTTTATGTCTGTCTTCTTTCACTCAGCATAATACTTTTAAATTTAAGATTCAGCCATATTGTACCACATACCAGTACCTCATTCCTTTTTTATACCATCCCACTGTATGGCTAATGTATTTTGTTTATTTTTTCATCAGTTGATGAACATTGGGATTGTTTCTAATTTTTGGCTATTATGAATAATGTTGCTATGAGTATGCATGTACAAGTTTTTGTGTGAACATATGCTTTTAATTCTCTTGGGTATGTACCCAGGAGTGGAATTGCTGGGTCATGTGGTAACTCTGTTTAACTTTTTCAGGAATAGCCAACTATTTTTCATAGTACTGTACCGTTTTATATTCTAGGAATGTATGAGTGTTTTAGTTTCTCCCCATGCTTATCAGTGAAGCACTTGTTAATTTTTCTTCTTTTTTTAAAAATATTATAACCCTTATAGTGGATTTGAAGTGATATCTCACTGTGGCTTTGATATGCCTTTCTCTATTGTCTAATGATGTTGAGCATCTTTTCATGTGCTTATTGGCTATTTGTATTTTTTTTTTTTTTTGAGAAATGCCTATTCAAGTTCTTTGCCTGTTTTTTTTTTTTTTTTAATGTTATTTTCTTTCTAGTGGGATTTTTGCACTCCTGTCTTTGCATTTTTAATTGAGCTGTCTCTTTTTATTGTCAGTTATTTTTATATATTCTGGATATTAGACCGTATCATACATGTGATATTTGCAAGTATTTTCTCCTAGCCTGTGCATTTTCTTTTCACTTTCTTGATATGTAGTATCTTTTGAGGCACAAAATTTTTAATTTTGATGAAGTCTAACATATCTATTTTTTCATTTGTTATCTATAATTTTAATGTCATATTTATGCACGGCTTGCTTTTCACCTCTAGTTTCAACCTCTTGGCACGTTTAGGCTTCAGATTTTTCCTCTAGCAGCTTTTCTTTTTCCTTCTTCAAATAATTATCTGCCCCAATGACTTGTTCCTCAGTCCTTACTCAGCAGGCCATTTTTAGGAGGAAACTCAAAGTTCCTCAGTTCTAGGATAGCTTTAGGTGCTTGTGAAAAAAATGGTTTGGCCCTGGGGAGAAGAATCTGGCCATTGTTTATGGTTTGGGATAAAGCTTTGAAGTTTAGAACAAAGATGGAGTGAACTTTTTATACTCTGAATATGTTGGCAAAAAATTGTCATTGTTATATAACATTAATTACAAGTATAATGCTAAGACTGAAGTTTTTAAGAATTTAAGTTTGAGAAGTTTCTTTAGTTATAGGCATTACTATCGAACCACAGAGATCAGACAGGACCTAGGTAAATAGTTGAAAAACTAAGACTAGACAAGAGCTTATAGAGTTGACGCTTGAATAAAATAGATGACTCAGTGAAAAAGAACAGCCCTTAAGTTTGGAACAAATGAAATGGAACTTGAAGTAACCAAACTGAATTTTTGTCATACTACATTGATAGCAGTTTTCCTAGAATTAGAACTACCTTCTTATAGTTTTGAAAATAGTGATTATTAACATTATTCTTTCATAAGATGCCATCTTTTAGGGTTTTTAAACCCTGGTAATTTCATGGATAATTGATTTTATTTTTATAAGTATCTTAGAGGTATAGGATGAGGTTTACTGTTTCTCCACTGCCTACCCCCTTAAAAAGGTCCGAGGGTAAGCATTCTGTTTCTTTGCTTTAAGAAACAATGCTTTTGGCTGGGCACAGTGGCTCACGCCTGTAATCCCAGCACTTTGGGAGGCCGAGGTGGGCGGGTCACGAGGTCAGGAGTTTGAGACCAGCCTGGCCAACATAGTGAAACCCCATCTCTACTAAAAATACAAAAATTAGCTGGGTATGGTGGCGGACACCTGTAATCCCAGCTACTCAGGAGGCTGAGGCAGGAGAATCGCTTGAACCCGGGAGGCAGAGGTTGCAGTGAGCCGAGATCGTGCCATTACACTCCACCCTGGGCGACAGTGGAAGACTCCATCTCAAAAAAGAAATAATGCTTTCAAGAATGACAAGTTTTGTTTCAGTGATAAGTTGAAATCAAATTTTTTATTTCGAATAGTGTTTTTAACTTTTAAAACATGCACTTCACTTCTATTATCTCAGTTTGTTTTTTAGAAATATAAAAAAATTACCATTATTACAAAATATGTGCATGTTATTTCTACTTGTTTCAGATTTAATTACAAATATTTATTTCATCCTGATAGAGAGAGAGAGAGAGGTGCAAGAGGAAGAGAATATTCTTGTTAAAATTAGGCCATAAAACAATTCCCCTTTTAGCAATTTATCTTAAGTAAACAATCAGAAATAGATTTGATGTTTTCCACAAGAATGTTCACTGCAGCAGTGTGCACAATAGCACAAAATTGGGCACAGTCTTCAAATCCAACATAAAGTTCTGGTTCAATAAATTATGGTGCAGACATCCATTGAACTTGGCAGCCATTAAAATCATGTTATAGGATATTACTTAATGATGTGGGAAACTGTTTATAATACATAATTTGTTATAATTGGTGAATAACAAATTGCAAAACAATATGGACAAGTGCTTTCAGTTCTTTAATAAAAGGAATATGTCAACATAGAATAAGATTTGAAGGCTGCGTACTGAAATTCTCATGTTATCTCTCCATGTTAGGATTATGAGCAGTTTTTTCTTGAAGGAACCGTATATTGCTTTTGTATTAAAACTTTTTTTTTGGATTTCAATACTGTATTGTTGATAATTTTAATAGTTTAATCTTACTTTTTTTTTTTATTTTTTTGAGATGGAATTTCTCTCTTGTCACCCAGGCTGGAATGCAATGGCACGATCTCGGCTCACAGCAACCTCTGCCTCCCAGGTTCAAGCGATTCTCCTGCCTCAGCCTTCTGAGTAGTTGGGATTACAGGTGCCTGCCACTACACCCGGCTAATTTTTGTATTTTTAGTAGAGACAGGGTTTCACCATGTTGGCCAGGCTGGTCTTGAACTCCTGACCTTGGGTGATTCTACCTGCCTCAAATCCTAAAGTGCTGGGATTATAGGCGTGAGTCATCTTGCATTTTGGAGGTTAAATATTTTGCTCCTTTTCGTCTTTTCTCAGTATTTACTGTAGTTTTCCTTATTAGTGTAAATAACCTCATCTATACCTAGAATCTTATAGGCCCAGAGAAGACAATCATTATGTTATTATGATTGTTTTATTTGCGATTGGTGACTTTGTTTTTTTAGATTATGATACTTTGGGACCTAGTGCTTATTTGGTCAGTCAGATTGCAAATAACTTTTTCTTTTTCTTTTCTTTTTTTTTTTTTTTGAGACATAGTCTCGCTCTGTCACCCAGGCTGGAGTGCAGTGGTGCGATCTCCACTCACTGCAAGCTCTGCCTCCTGGGTTCACGCCAGTCTTCTGCCTCAGCCTCCTGAGTAGCTGGGACTACAGGTGCCTGCCCCCATGCCCAGCTAATTTTTTTGTATTTTTAGTAGAGACGGGGTTTCACTGTGTTAGCCTGGATGATCTCGATTTCCTGACCTCGTGATCCGCCCGCCTCGGCCTCCCAAAGTGCTGGGATAACAGGCGTGAGCCACCACACCCGGCCAACTTTTTTCATCTCATTTAATTACCTTGTGAAAGAACTGGGTCTCTGTGGCAGAAATAAAGAAAAGCTCTATTTTTATGGAAAGGGTAATACAATTTACACGTATTCTCTTACTATTGTTTTAGTTTGCTTGGCTGCCAAAACAAAACACCACATACTGGGGGGCTTAAACAACAGAAATTTAGTTTCTTGCAGCTCTGGGAGCTAGAAATCTGAGATCATGGTGTTGGCAGGTTTGGTTTCTTCTGAGGCCTCTGCCCTTAGCTTGCAGATGGCCGCCCTCACACTGCCTTTTCGAGGCCATTCCTCTGTGCATGCACGACCCTGATGTCTCTCTGTGTCCTACCTCCTCTTTTTTTTCAGTTGATAATTTATTTTATTTTATTTTATTTTTATTTTTTGAGACAGAATCTCGCTCTGTCACCCAGGCTGGAGTGCAGTGGCGTGATCTTGGCTCACTGCATCCTTCACTTCCCAGGTTCAAGCAATTCTCCTGCCTCAGCCTCCCGAGAGGCTGGGTCTATAGGCGCATGCCACCACACCCGGCTAATTTTTGTATTTTTATTAGAGATGAGGTTTCACCATACTGGGCAAGCTGGTCAAGCTCCTGACCTTGTGGTCTGCCTGCCTTGGCCTCCCAAAGTGCTGGGATTACAGGCATGAGCCACTGCACCTGACCCCTTTTTTTAATTTGTAATTTTAATTTTCATTTTTTTCCATAAGTTATTGGGGTACAGGTGGTATTTGGTTACATAAGTTCTTTTGTGTTGTTTTGTGAGATTTTGGTTCACCCATCAGCTGAGCAGTGTACAGTGTACCATATTTGTTTATCCCTTGTCCCCCTCCCACTCTTCCCCGCAAGTACCCAAAGTCCATTTTATCATTCTTATGCCTTTGCTTCCCATAGCTTAGCTCCCACATATCAGTGAGAATATATGATGTTTGGTTTTCCATTCCAGAATTACTTCATTTAGAATAATCGTCTCCAGTCCTATCCGGGTCACTGCAAATGCCCTTAATTCATTCCTCTTTATAGTATTCCATTGTATATATATACCACGGTTTCTTTATCCACTCGTTGATTGATGGGCATTTGGGTTGGTTCCGCGATTTTGCAATTGTGAATTGTGCTGCTATAAACATGCGTGTGCAAGTGTCTTTTTTGAATAATCACTTATTTTCCTCTGAGCAGATACCAAGTAGTGGGATTGCTGGATCAAATGGTAGTTCTACTTTTAGTTCTTTAAGGAATGTCCACACTGTTTTCATAGTGGTTGTACTAGTTTACATTCCTACCAGCAGTGTAGAGGTGTTCCCTGATCACAGCATCCACGGCAGTATCTACTGTTTTTGACTTTTTGATTATGGCCATTCTTGCAGGAGTAAGGTGGTATCGCATTGTGCTTTTGATTTGCTTTTCCCTGATCACTAGTGATGTTGAGCATTTTTTCATATATTTGTTGGCCATTTGTATATCTTCTTTTGAGAATTGTCTATTCATGTCCTTAGTCCACTTTTTGATGGGATTGTTTGTTTCTTTCTTACTGATTTGTTTGAGTTCATTGTAGATTCTGAGTATTAGGCCTTTGTCAGATGTTTAGATTGTGAAGATTTTCTCCCACTCTCTAGGTTGTCTGTTTACTCTGCTGACTGTTCCAAAAGCTCCTTAGTTTAATTAGGTCTCAGCTATTTATCTTTTTTTTTTTTTTTTGCATTTGCTTTTGGGTTCTTGGTCATGAAATCCTTGCCTAAGACAATGTCTAGAAGAGTTTTTCCAATGTTATCTTTTAGAATTTTGATAGTTTCAGGTCTTAGATTTAAGTCGTCAATCCATCCTAAGTTGTTTTTTTATAAGGTGATATGAGGATCCAGTTTCATTCTCTGCATATAGCTAGCCAATTATCCCAGCACCATTTGTTGAAAAGGGTGTCCTTTCCCCTACTTTATGCTTTGTTTACTTTGTCGAAGATCAGTTGGCTGTAAGTATTTGGATTTATTTCTGGGTTCTCTATTCTGTTCCAATGGTCTATGTGCTTATTTTTATACCAGTACCACACGGTTTTAGTGACTGTGGCTTTATAGTATAGTTTGAAATCAGGTAGTGTGATGCCTCCAGGTTTGTTCTTTTTGCTTAGTCTTGCTTTGGCTATGCAGGCTCTTTTTTGGTTCCATATAAATTTTAGAATCGTTTTTTCTAATTCTGTGAAGAATGATGGTGTGGTATTTTGATGGGGATTGAATTGAATTTGTAGATTGCTTTTGGCAGTATGGTCATTTTCACCATATTGATTCTACCTATCCATGAGCATGGATGTGTTTCCAATTGTTTATGTCATCTGTGATTTCTTTCAGCTCTATTTTGTAGTTTTCCTTGTAGAGGTCTTTTGACTCCTTGGTTAGGTATATTCGTAAGTTGTTTTTTTTTTTTTTTTTTTTGCAGCTATTGCAAAAAGGGTTGAGTTCTTGATTTGATTCTCTACTTGGTTGCTGTTGGTGTATAGAAAAACTATTGATTTGTGTACATTAATCTTGTATTTGGAAATTTTGCTGAATTCTTTTATCAGTTCTAGGAGCTTTCTGGAGCAGTCTTCAGGGTTGTCAAGGTAAACGATCATATCATCAGCAAACAGTGACAGTTTGACTTCCTCTTTAGTGATTTGGATGCCCTTTATTTCTTTGTCTTGTGATTGCTCTGGCTAGGACTTCCAGTACTGTGTTGAAGAGCAGTGGTGAGAGTGGGCATCCTTGTCTTGTTCCTGTTCTCAGAGGGACTGCTTTCAGCTTTTCCCCATTCAGTATTATGTTGGCTGTGGGTTTGTCATAGATGGCTTTTATTACATTAAGGAATGTCCCTTGTATGCCAGTTTTGCTGAGAGTATTAATCATAAAGGGATGCTGGATTTTGTCAAATGCTTTTTCTGCATCTATTGAGATGATCATGTGATTTTTGTTTTTAATTCTGTTTATGTGGTGTATCACATTTATTGACTTGTGTATGTTAAGGCATCCCTGCATCCCTGGTATGAAACCCACTTGGTCATGGTGGATTATATGTTGTTGGATTCAGTTAACTGGCATTTTGTTAAAGATTCTAACATCTGTGTTCATCAAGGATATCAGTCTGTAGTTCTTTTTTGGTTATGTCTGTCCCTGGTTTTGGTATTAGAGTGATGCTGGCTTCATAGAATGAATTAGGAAGGGTTTCTTATTTCTTTAGCTTGTGGAATAGTGTCAAAAGGGTTGGTACTAATTCTTCTTTGAATGTCTGGTAGAATTCTGCTGTGAATCCATCTGGTCCTGGACCTTTTTTTGTTGGTAATTTTAAAATTACCATTTCAATCTCGCTGCTTGTTATTGGTCTGTTCAGGGTATCTAATTCTCATGCTCTACTGACTGGGCTAGCTGGGTGCCTCAGGGTATCTAATTTTTCCTGATTTAAGCTAGGAGCAGTTATATTTTTCAAGGAATTTATCCATCTCTTCTGGGTTTTCTAGTTTATATGCATAAATGTAGTAGCCTTGAATGATCTTTTGTATTTCAGTGGTATCAGTTGCAATATCTCCTGTTTGCTAGTGAGGTTATTTGGATTTTCTCTCTTCTTTTCTTGGTTAATCTTGCTAACGGTCTATCAATTTTATTTATCTTTTCAAAGAACCAGCTTTTTCTTTCATTTGTCTTTTGTATTTTGTTGTTGTTTCAATTTCATTTAGTTCTGCTCTGATCTTGGTTATTTTCTTTCTTCTGCTGTGTTTGGGTTTGGTTTGTTCTTGTTTGTCTAGTTCCTTGAGGTGTGACCTTAGAATGTCAGTTTGTGCTCTTTCAGTCTTTTTTTTTTTTTTTTTTTGAGACGGAGTCTTGCTCTGTCGCCCAGGCTGGAGTGCAGTGGCGCGATCTCGGCTCACTGCAACCTCCGCCTCCCGGGTTCACGCCATTCTCCTGCCTCAGCCTCTCCGAGTAGCTGGGACTACAGGCGCCCGCCACCACGCCCGGCTAATTTTTTGTATTTTTGGTAGAGACGGGGTTTCACCGTGGTCTTGATCTCCTGACCTCGTGATCCGCCCGCCTCGGCCTCCCAAAGTGCTGGGATTACAAGCGTGAGCCACCGCGCCCGGCCTCTTTCAGTCTTTTTGATGTAGGCATTTAGGGCTATGAACTTTCCTCTTAACATCACCTTTGCTGTATCCCAGAGATTTTGATAGGTTGTGTCATTATTGTCATTCAGTTCAAAGAATTTTTAAATTTCTATCTTGATTTCGTTTTTGGCCCAGTACTCATTTAGGAGCAGGTTATTTAATTTTCATGTATTTGCATGGTTTTGAAGGTTCCTTTTGGAGTTGATTTCCAGTTTTATTCCACTGTGGTCTGAGAGAGTGCTTGATATAATTCCAGTTTTCTTAAATGTATTGAGGCTCGTTTTATGGCCTATCATATGGTCTGTCTTGGAGAAAGTTCCATGTGCTGTTGAATAAAATGTTTATTCTGCAGTTGTTGGACGAAATGTTCTGTATATATCTGTTAAGTCCATTTGTTCTAAGGTATAGTTTAAATCTATTGTTTCTTTTTTTTTTTTTTTTTTTTTTTGAGGCGGAGTCTCGCTCTGCTGCCCAGGCTGGAGTGCAGTGGCGCGATCTCGGCTCACTGCAAGCTCCGCCTCCCGGGTTCACGCCATTCTCCTGCCTCAGCCTCTCTGAGTAGCTGGGACTACAGGCGCCCGCCACCACGCCCGGCTGATTTTTTTTTTATATTTTTAGTAGAGACAGGGTTTCACCGTGGTCTCGATCTCCTGACCTCGTGATCCGCCCGCCTCGGCCTCCCAAAGTGCTGGGATTACAAGCGTGAGCCACCGCGCCCAGCCAAATCTATTGTTTCTTTGTTGACTTTCTGTCTTGATGACCTGTCTAGTGCTATCAGTGGAGTATTGAAGTCCCCTATTATTATTGTGTTGCTGTCTATCTCATTTCTTAAGCATTAGTAATTGTTTTATAAATTTGGGGTCTCCAGTATTAGGTACATAGATATTTAGGATTGTGCTATTTTCCTGTTGGACAAGGCCTTTTACCATTATATAATGTCCTTATTTGTCTGTTTTAACTGCTGTTGCTTTAAGGTTTGTTTTGTCTGATATAAGAATAGCTACCCCCGCTAGTTTTTGGTATCCATTTGCATGAAATGCCTTTTTCCACCCCTTTAAGTTAAGCGTGAGTCCTTATGTGTTAGATGAGTCTCCTGAAGGCAGCAGATGGTTGGCGAGTTCTTATCTATTTTGTGGTTCTGTGTCTTTTAAGTGGAGCATTTAGGCCATTTATATTCATTGTTAGTATTGAAATGTGAGGTACCCTTGCATTCATTATACTCTTTGTTGCCTGAGTACTTTGGTTTTTTTTGTTTCTGCTTTTTAACTTGTATTTTTGTTTTATAGGTCCTGTGTGATTTATGCTTTAAAGAGGTTCTACTTTGATGTGTTTCCAGGATTTGCTTCAAGATTTAGAGCTCTTTTTAGCAGTTCTTGTGGTGGTGGCTTGCTAATGGCGAATTCTCTCAGTATTTGTTTGTCTGAAAAAGACTGTAATTTCCTTCATATATGATGCCTACATATATGATGCCTAGTTTCACTGGATACAGAATTCTTGGCTGATAATTGTTTTGTTTGAGGAGGCTGAAGATAGGGCCCCAGTCCCTTCCACATTGTAGGGTCTCTGCTGAGAAATCTGCTGTTGATCTGATAGGATTTTCTTTATAGGTTACCTGGTGCTTTTGCCTCACAGCTCTTAAGATTCTTTCCTTCATCTTAACTTTTGATAATCGATGGCAATGTGCCTAGGTGATGATCCTTTTGCGATGAATTTCCCAGAGCTTCTTGTAGTTGGATGTCTAGGTCTCTAGCAAGGCTGGGGAAATTTTCCTTGATTATTCTCCCAAATATGTTTTCCAAGCTTCTTCCTCAGGAACACCGATTATTCTTCAGTTTGGTCGTTTAACGTAATCCCAGACTTCTTGGAGGCTTTGTTCATATTTTCTTATTCTTTTTCTCTTTGTCTTTGTTGTATTGGGTTAATTCGAAGATCTTGTTTTTGAGCTCGGAATTTCTTTCTTCTACGTATTCAATTCTATTGTTGAGACTTTCCAGAGCATTTCACATTTCTAAAAGTGTGTCTGAAGTTTCCTGACGTTTTGACTGTTTTTTCTTTATGCTGGCTATTTCCTTGAATGCTTCTCCCTTCACTTCTTATGTTGTTCTTTTGGATTTGCTTGCATTGGGCTTTGCCTTTCTCTGGTGCCTCCCTGATTAGCTTAATAACTAACCTCCTGAATTCTTTTTCAGGTAAATCAGGGATTTATTCTTGGTCCAGATCCTTTGCTGGTGAACTAGTGTGATTTTTTGGGGGGTGTTAAAGAGCCTTGTTTAGTCACATTAACAGGGTTGTTTTTCTGGTTCCTTCTCATTTGAGTAGTCTCTGTCAGAGGGAAGGTCTAGGGCTGAAGGCTGTTGTTCAGATTCTTTTGTCCCATTAGGTGTTCCCTTGATGTGGTACTCTCCCCGTTTTCCTATGGATGTGGCTTCCTATGAGCAGAACTGCTGTGATGTCTCTCCTGGGTTCTAGCTACCCAGTGAGTCTACCTGGCCCCGGGCTGGTACTGGGGGTTGTCTGCACAGAGTCCTGTGCTGTGAACTGTCTATGGGTCTCTTAGCTATGGATACCAGTGCCTGTTCTGGTGGAGGTGGCGGGGCAGGGGGTAACAATGGAGTCCTTGAGGGGTCTTAGCTTTGGTGGTTTAATGCTCTATTTTTGTGCCGGTTGGCCTCCTGCTGGGAGGTGGCGCTTTCCAGAGAGCATAAACTGTAGTAATATGGAGAGGAACTGGTGGTGGGCGGGGCCCTAGACCTGCCAAGAGTATCTGCCCTTTGCCTTCAGCTACCAGGGTGGATAGGGAAGGACCTTCATGTAGGGGCAGGGCTAGGCCTGTCTGAGCTCAGAATCTCCTTAGGTGGGTCTTGCTGTAGCTGCTGTGGGGGATGGGGGTGAGATTCCTAATACCTCCTCCTCTTATAAAGAAACCAGTCACATTGCATTAGGGCCCACCCTAATGACCCTATTTTAACTAAATTACCTTTAAAACCCCTATCGCTAAGTATAGTCACCTTTTGAGGTACCAGGGTTAGGGCTTCAGCATAAGAATTTGGGGGAAGTGGGAGGCATACTTCAGTCCATAATTCTATATATCACTTATGACAAGTTTTAAATGACAAAGTGAATGTTGAAGTAAATTTTTATGAATTATCAATGGTTATTATAAACTTTTATAACATTCTAAAGAACTTCAGCTGTAAATTATATGGGAGAGAATGTAGAGGATTGTAGATGGATTAGCACTAATTTTTTTTTCCCTGAGAAACTCAAACTCTATGACCTATTGCACAATTGAGTCTACTTGTATATAACAAATAGTATTTTTCATAGGTATTAATAAAATATCAGTATCAAGTCAAATATTTAAAAGAGTTGTTAACTGAAGAGGGATTAGAATTAAAGGCGTTAGAATTAAGATTAGTGGGCAAAAGATACAAAAACTTTGCTCCCTGAAATTCATAACTGTCTATAGATGGAATAGCAGACCTGAAGATTGGCTAGTTCTTTGTGACTGAAGTTCTGAATTTTTTGTGCTGTCATAGAGTAAATTTATGTATTGTTGAGTGTGGTTCTGGAAGGTGATGATTTTTCAACTTGATTCTCTAAGTATACTGTGTGGGTTTTTTGGCTTTAAAAGGTTAAGAACTTCCCTTTATATAATGAAAATGCAACAAGTAAATATTATTTGTTAGTACTTTAAGATGTAGATTAATCATTTAAAAAGTCATTATGTTAAATATTCTGAGGACCATACTGTTACTTCTTTTCCTTCTCCCTCTAGTGGGCAGAAAATATTCTTAAAATATAGCATGGAATAGTTTATTGCTATTGGGTATATCATAATATACAGTCTCAGTCTCAGCTTTTTTGAAAACTAAAAATGTTAACATTTCAGGATCATTAAAGCAAACACTTTACTCCTTTCTAGGCATAATAGTGGATCTTTGAATGTTGAAGATGTCCTTACCAGCTTTGACAATACAGGAAATGTTTGTAAGTTATACATTCACTCTATAGAAATATATTTAGTGTTTTACAAAGTGAATTTATAGTTGATGTTTTCTTCTCACTAATATTTATTATACTCACTAAATGTATGCATATATGTATATATAATAGAAAGTTTTACTGTCTTTAGCTTCAAAATAAGCCTTGTATAAGGTACACCAACAAAATGGGATACTGCAGTTTCTACACTTTGCAGGTGTGTGTGTGTGGGGTGGAGGTGGGAGAGGGAGAGAGAGAGAATGTAGGTCAGAAAGAACACTGGACACTGAAGTACTGTCCCTTTTATTTTTGTTTCCATTTTGACCTCAGTTAATTCAGTAGTGGGGCTGTTTCTTCCTTCTTTGCTTTGTTTCAGGTGCTTTCTTTGCCATTCCCTGCTTCTTTACTTTCACTGTAGAATAAACCCAGAACATATTTTTCTTGATGCTTCTATACATTAATACCAGAGTGTTTTTATTTGATGCAGTATTACAATATTATAGAATATATTGCCTTTTCATCCAAGCTTCTGATTAAGTGGTGATAGCTTTGTCCACTGAGAAAATCACTTAAATATTTCTTATAATTCTTGTAATTAATTTCATGTGATGAAAGAAATCAGCCAAGAATACCTTTATGTCACTGAGTTAAACAGCATACCATCATAGGAGCTATGGACTTTTTATGTTTTTTGTATAGGACATTTCTCTTAAGATAGTGAATTGTCAATGAAATATGAGCATTTTAAATGTAAAAATAGTACTCATACTCTTTTTCTCAAAGAAAATTTCAGAACTGTTAACTATTGTCTGAATTTAGGTAGTGTCTTTGGCTTAACAATGCAGCTTTATCAAATGAATAGATTTGCATAGAATTATGTTCAGTAATACTCAGACAACACTTTTGTTCTTATGTCCACATTATGATAAGCTTTTGATTTTATAGAAAAATATTTGTGGTTCACTAAGGAATCTATAAATGTCCTTAAATTATCCTAAATACCTAAAATAATGTAGATTTCTTTTTTATGGATAGTGACAGATGTGCCTTTTAGTTTCTTTCTTTCTTTCTTTTTTTTTTTTTTAAATTTTCCAAACACCAACTTGAACCCGAATACCTTTTAGTTTCTCCATGTTGGCATTTAGTGAATTCTTTCCCACTTATGCATATCTCATATTTTTATTAGGTCTAGGCAAGGACTGGGCAAAGCATACCAATGATGGTTGAGGATACATACTCTTTTAGTTCTGGGGTAATGTTAAATATCATTAAGTCAGGCTTACACATTTGTAATTTCAGAAAATGATTCTAGAATGTTAAATGTGGAATTTTTGATTCAGTAATGTAAAAGTCAAGTATTGTTCCCAGTTGACTCGGTATGAAATAGGGCCACTAGCTGGCAGCATTATGTAAAATAAAAATAATTTCCTAAAGGCATCAATTACTATTTTAGGCGTGAATAACTGTCTTATCCTTCTCTAACATTTTTTCCCATCAACTTGTTCCATACCCCATGTTGTTGTTGCATGAACAGACGGAAAGATTGCATATTCAGGGTGTTTTTTCACTGTTGTCTGTTGTTTGGTAGAAAGGTTTAAGACTTTGGAATGATACTCACCTGCGTTTGACTTGTGGCTCTGAAATTCATCTTGAGCAATTTGTATCATCTCTGTGAACCTCAACTGTTTTCATCTCTTAGGACCGGCTATCTTATAAAGAAAGTACATACATACTGCATGGCTCAGAGTTGATATTCAATAAATGGAAGTTATTAATTATTACTGGCAATGAGTACCTATATAACCTCTCTTGTTTTTTTCCTAATAAAGAAGATAATATTATTAGGATTATTCTGTCTTATACTATTTTAATTGAACTAACAAGGCAGAAAAATTAGATAAAATTAGCAAAATAGCTGTTTATTAAAATGCCTCGTTATAAATATTGTCTTAAAAACCTGAATATATTGCTAAGTGATAGAAGTGGTGACAAAAATAAGACCTCTTAAAATATGTTGTTTTGTGTACCTTTTATGTTTACTCTTTTTATTTTAACAGAAAAATCTATATAGATGTTTCATTTAATGATAAATTGGTAAAGTCCTGTTCCAATAAAGTAAATATTGATTATGACTTTTATATAATCTTGGACGTAAAGTAACCATGGACTGAAAAAGTGATTTTTCACTTGATGCCTCAAAAATTTAATTTTTTTATGCCAATAGTGATATTGAGTTTGTGACTAGAAAACCCAGCAGAGGGCGCCACAATCATAATTCTTTGTCATGGCCCAATATAATTAGGATAAATAGCTCAAATAATAACCCTAAGCTTTTACCATGTAGACATATAAAGATATGTCTAAACATTTCTATTTGATTCATTTATAATATATTTAATATATACAGTAATTCAGAAATACAAAAAATTAGATTTTTCCTGGCTGATACTTTAGTTTAATTTTTTTAAAATACCAGTTTAATTTTTCTACCTCTAGCTTTAAATAAAGTACTTTTGATAGAGAGCGAAAGTTCCATACAAGAGTATCAGTTCATAAATCACCACCATGGTAGTACGTTAAAGGACAATTAGAATAAGGAAAAAAGTTTCTAATAGATGAGAGAACCAGTAGATGGAATTATCTATTTTAGGAATTTGTTTCTAGGTTAATAGTGCTTCCTAGTAATAGAAAAAACAACTTAATTAAAACATTTTCTAGTCACAAAAACCTGATATGTGTAGATACAGTAAAAAAAGGTATGGTCATGGTTTAGTAGAACCATTAATTTCAATTTTAAGTTGATTTTGAATATCAAGGAATGATTGTATTCATTGCAAATTTTCAGAGATGAAAGGATCAGTCTTACCTTCTGAATTGGTTTATGCTCTAAGTGAAAAGACATGGAAAAATCTCTTTAATTTTGGAAAATAAATGAAACCTCTAGATAACTTATTTCCTATTAGAAAAGATAATTTTTTTGTATTTACTTTTTTTGTTTAGAAGTTTTCTGATTTTAAATGTATGAACTGCAAAGTGTTTTATATTTTTGAGGTAACTTTTCATTGCTTGAATTTCTTCGAATGTTGTGGGAAGAAATTAAGAGGAATCTCGTACAGAATGAATCACATCTGCGTATTGATTTATTGTTGTGTGATATACGACCCAACCTTCTTTTTATATATTTATATTTACTATGGTGGAAAACAAACCATTTTGAAAGTGCTTACCTTTAACTAGGAATAGGTATGTATATTTCATTATTTGGTTTCTACTGCTTGAGAACCTACTTTCTTTTGAGATATCAAAGCTTCTTGGTCAGGAGGTTGTGTCTACTATTGATTCATTGTGCCTAGAAAGACATGCTGGCAACCTACCTAGGGAAAAGTATAGGATGACATCTTTCACCTCAGATGAGGTACTGGCTGCTTTTGTGTTTTCTTTGATGTGTTGCTCAGATACCTTGGGTAACGAGGGGGTGCTCTATAAGCATTGTAGCAGATTTCTTGCACCTGCTTTTGCTGTGGGCAGGGACGCATTTCTAGCTTGTCCTCTGACCTCTGGTCAAAGAAGCTGCACCATGCTGTCTCTTCCAAAATCATTTTCCTTTTCTCCAAAGTCATTTCTTTCCACTACTGAAAGGAATTTTTAAAAATGTAATTCTCAGTGCTTACTTGATGCAAATTTGGATATCATAGTATCTAATATAACTATTTGTTGTTTATAGCGTCTCGTCTTATGCTTGGGTCTGTAATTCATCGGAACATTTTTAGCACATCATCCTTTGTTGAGTAGTATGAACAGAAGTGTTAGTACTTCGTATAATTTATTATAAACTATGTACAATATAATGTATATAATCCTTTAAAGGATAGGAGGTCAGCAGTTATATCATTTCAATAATATCATTGTGAAGCAGGATTCCTGGCAAATGTTGCAGCTTAAGTCTGGGGGATGTATTGGTAAAACTTCTCTACTATTCTTTGAAAAAAATTTTTTTTTTCTTGGTTGAGCTCCATGACAGGACCCTGTGGTAGTTGGTGTCGCATTATCTCCTGGAGGAATTTGTAGACCCTCTGCCATATATACTTGTACATGTGACAATGGTGATTTTTTTTTTTTTCCCCAGTGAATTCTAAGACTGACCAGGGTTTTTTTTTTTTTTAAATGGAGTTTCACTCTTGTCCCCCAGGCTGGAGTGCAATGATGCAATCTTGGCTCACTGCAACCTCTGCCTCCCAGGTTCAAGTGATTCTCCTGCCTCAGCCTCCCGAGTAGCTGGGATTACAGGCGTCTGCCACCATGTCCAGCTAATTTTTGTCTTTTTAGTGGAGACGGAGTTTCACCATGTTGGCCAGGCTGGTCTCCAACTGCTGACCTCAGGTGATTTACCTGCCATAGCCTCCCAAAGTGCTGGGATTATAGGCAAGAGCCACTGTGCCTGACCTGACCAGGATTTTTACTGCACACAGCTGTAGACTTTGCTTCCTAGTGGTCTGATAGCAGGATCTGTTCGTCTTTTTGTGATGTATCTAAAACTGATCTCTTTTGGGGTGGTAATCAGTTATTATTGAAAGAAAGACTCTTTAAAATAAAAGTCAGGTGTGGTGGTATGTTCCTGTAGTCCCAGCTACTCAGAAGGCTAAGGCTGGATGATTGCTTGAGCCCAAGAATTTGAGGCAAGCCTGGGCAATATAGCAAGACTTTTCCTGTAAAAAAAACCCAAATATTTATCTTCCTGGTTTTTCTAGAGGAAAAAAAATTATATGTTTTCACTTTTTACTTGTATTTAGGAAACCAAAGGTAATAGTTTCTTTGGAAATATGGTCTAAATTTTTAGTTTTTCTGTTTCATTGTTGTTATGTTATAAAGTTGGGGTTTGGAATGTTGGTGAAATTATCAAAGCTTCAAGAATGTCAGCTTGGATTTTAGAATGCTATTCTTATTCAAATAAAGATGTCTATATATGTAATGCATATGTATGTATATATGTATATTTAGCTATATAATGCATATATGTAGCATATGTGTATACATATGCATATATACATGTATGTAGTATATGTGTATACATGTACATATGCAGATATATAATGCATCTATGTAGTATCTGTGTATACATATGCATTATATATCTATATATACATATATGCATTGTATATCTATATTTATATACAGATGTATACATATACACAGTACAGTAGTTTGATTAAAAAATGGAAAAAGTTGGCCTTTTGTGGGTCATTGCTCTGTTTTTAATTTAGAGTGGTTATGGAAGGTACATGGGATATGAAGTTCAGGTTTTAGCTCTGCTGGTTATTAGCTGTGTAATTGTAGACAAGTCTTTGTACAAGTCTTAACTCCTTATGTAAAATGGAATAGGAAACAATAAGTACTTTATAGTGAGGTGAACATAATATTAGATAATGTGAAAGTACAAAGTAAACTGTAAATAGTGTTTGTATTTTTTATGGTTAGTAATATCATCTGCCTCATTCTTGAATTTTTTCAGTACCTTTGTTCTTCAAAATAATACAAGATAGAAGATATTTTTGGTATGTGACATTCTGTTTTAATATCGTACATTATTTTGTTATGTGAAAACAGTGTAAAGCTACACAATTAAAATAGCGTGGCATTATTGCAGAAATACACATATAAATCAATGTTTTAGAATAAAGGGCTCACAAAGACCTAAATATATGTGACTTAACATATGATGAAGATACAATTTTAGTAAGAGAGGAAAGGATGGATTCTTCAATAAATAGTATTGGGACCATTGCCTAGGAATTTAGGAAACTAATAAAGCTGACTCCCTCCTATATACTATATGCCAAAATAAATTTAATATGGATTAAGTATTTAATTAAAAATCATAACACTCAGATATTTCAGATGAATAATTTTAATATATTGAAATCAAGAAGGTCCTTCTAAGTGTGAGTCAAACACCATGAATTTAAAGATTAATAGATTGACTAAGATTTAAAGACCCTTTATTCAAAAAGCATCAAAAAAATTGAAATACAAATTACACACTGGCAATTATTATTTATGACATATATTCATATGAAGATGTATTTTCTTTATTTTATAAAGAGCTCTCACAAATCCATGATAAAAAGACAATCTGAAAACCTGTAAGATAGAGAAAAACATAGCCAAAAATTTAAGAAGAGGTATTTCACAAGAGAAATAGCAATGTTCTATATGTACGTCAAATGGTTATTTTACAAGGAATTGAGGGAATGAATTTTAAAAGTGAGATAATTTTTGCTTATCAGGTTGGCAAAGGTGAAAGAAGTTAAGCAGTAATCAGTAAATTGTAGGGAACTGGGTATTCTCCTACACTATTGGTGGAGGGGCGGAGATAAATTAATTCTACTTTTCCAGAGGCAGTCTGATTGTATCTTTCATAATTTTAAATATTCATATCTTTCAACTAATGATTACTTTTCTTAAAAAAAAAAAACAAAAAAAACCAGAATGGGAACTGTGGCTCACACCTATAATCCCAGCACATTGGGAAGCCAAGGTGGGTGGATCACTTGAGGCCGGGAGTTCGAGACCAGCCTGGCCAACATAGTGAAAACCCTGTCTCTCCTAAAAATGCAAAATGTAGCCAGGCTTGGTGGCAGGCATTTGTAATTCCAGCTACTCGGGAGGCTGAGGCAGGAGAATTGCTTGAACCCAGGAGGCGGAGGTTGCAGTGAGCTGCGATCATGCCACTGCACTCCAGCTTGGGCAACAGAGTGAGACAACGTGTCAAAAAACAAACAAACAAAAAAACCATGGTGAAACCCCGTCTCTACTAAAAATTACAAAAATTAGCTGGGCGTGGTGGCAGGCGCCTGTAATCCCAGCTACTGGGAAGGCTGAGGCAGGGAGAATTGCTTGAACCCGGGAGGGATTGGCATGTATTCCTTTTATAACTGGAAAAAATAATGATATTTTCATTTGAAAAACTACTCTTTAACTTCCAAACTGAGTATTTTTTTTTTTTTTTTTTACCGAAAGCTATGATAAAATCTCAAATTGCTTAGGACAGCATTGTGAAAAAAAGGAGCAATTCATTTTAGCAGTGAAAAAGTATACAATATTGGCTGGGCATGGTGGCTTACGCCTGTAATCCCAGCACTTTGGGAGGCCAAGGTGGGCAGATCACAAGGTCAGGAGATCGAGACCATCCTGGCCAACATGGTGAAACCCTGTCTCCGCTAAAAATACAAAAATTAGCTGGATGTGGTGGCGTGCGGCTGTAGTCTCAGCTACTCAAGAGGCTGAGGCAGTAGAATTGCTTGAACCCTGGAGGCGAAGGTTGCAGTGAGCTGAGATTGCGCCACTGCCCTTCAGCCCGGGCGACAGAGTGAGACTCTGTCTCAAAAAAAAAAAAGAAAAAGTGTACAATATTTTGTTTTAAAATAATACTTTTCTTGAAGGAGCTCACAGCATGTTAGATGTTAATGTATTAGTCCCCCATTACACGTATGAGATAAGGAATCAGAGATCAAATCATTTTAACCCTTTTTTAGGTTGGGAAAGTACAAAGAGGTTAAAGTCAGTCAGTGGCAGAATATTGAGCTTTGGGCATAGAAAATTTATAAGTTGTGTTACAAAATAAATATTTAAGGTCATCAATGCATTATGTGGTTAGAACGCATGGGTAATGATCAGCAGCCCTGAGATTATGGGGGACCTGAAAGCCAGTGGAGCGCTGGTGGTGTGCAGCACGGCACTGGATTCTTAGTCCCTCTTTAGCATCGTAATGTACATGTAGTCTTTGATTCTTAGTCTGTGTTAGAATTTTTGGAGGTTGGCTTCGGTTGCTAGATGGTAGTTTCCCTAGCCATGTGTCTCCAACTTCTTAGCTCCACAGTTGTCAGGACAGTTTTTTCTTTTGGCTCAAAATTGGTTAAGCATGCGCCTGATTCATAAACAGAGCCCTACACATTTGTTATCAATTACCAGAGAAGGAAAAAGAAGTCTCTTTTTAATGGATTTTAAAAATTTCTATTTTAAATAAGAAACCACAGATTGGAATGATTCTTTGACAGTAAAACTTGGTGCTATCATGGGAACCAACTGAAATAAACCCTATAATCCTTTGTAGATTCATATGCCTTAATCAGTGCAATAATATAGAGAGTTAGCTCATGTCTTTGTCATAAACCTGCTAGTTTCTCCCTCCTTTAAATATCTAAAGGGATGTTTCTAATTTAGGTACTTCCAAGTTTTAGCACAAGATATGCCAAGAAAGTCTTTTTATTTTTCCCCTGAGCAAATACTGAATAGTTTTCCTTTGTCTGCCTTTTAAATATCTACCATTACTTTTGCATCCTTTACAGTATTTGTCAGGAACTTTGTAAGTACTGTCCCATTTAATAATCTTAACGACTTTACAAGGGGTGAGGAAACTGATATCCAGAACAAGGTAATTTGCTTAATGATTTAGTAGGTGGTGGCACAGGAATTTAACTAATCTACTTTATTTCTTAAAGGCTACATTTCTCCAAAATGGTGAGAAATGAATTTTAAAAGTTTGTGATGGGAATTGAAACTGAAAGTGGTAACTTGAAGGGCTAGAAAATAACTTTGGCAAATGGAATTCTGTGCAGCAGATTGTGTCTCAGAGGAGACTGATTAAAGGTCAAGAAAAATGGGCTCTCCAGGGTTTCTGCAAGGTAGTTGACAATCTAATGGAGTGGGGATTTGAGGAGTGTGGATGAGGGAGAAAGAATGCGTTTTCTTTTAATAGTCTTAAACCAAATGTGGGCTTTGTTTTACTTCAGTTTCTTTCTTTTTTCTTTTTCTTTTCTTTCTTTTTTTTTTTTTTGAGAAGTGCTGATTTTTGTAACGGTAATACAATAGTAATAAGTTATGTTTTAACATAGCCCCTTCTCTAAGGTACTTCTCAAGCTTATGGCTATGTATTTTAAAAGTACTTACATAAACATAAATCACGCAAAGAGCTCAATTAAAAGGATGTTCTTGATTTTAACAAAGTTGTTTGGATTGTGGATAGCCTTTCCACAGAGAATTGTTATATTTGACATTTATATGAACTGCGTATATTGCACTACTCTTGTTAATGCTTGGTAAGAACAAAATATTTGATGACTGAATGAATTTAGTGTTTGTGTGTATATACTCCATGTTAAAAAATTTTTCCCTTCTCTGAACTTTTACTCTGCACTCAGCCCTGAGTCTGAATATTTTCATTATATTCTGGGAGGTAGGAACAGTTTGCAGGAAGGAATAAGGAAAAGTTTCCAATAATTCTGTGTGTATGAGATTGAAAAGCTGCATGTTTTATGTAATTATAGATACGCCACATGCTCACAGTCTGCTTGTCCTAGTATGCTGGATCAGGTGTAGTCTTTGCTGCAGATGGTAAATTCATGTTCGTCTTAAGCCTTTGCCCTTCCAGGGTGTTAAAGATCAGACTTCTGTATCACTTAATGTCTGATTGATTTTCTACAAAAAAATATTGTTTGTAATTGTGTGGTAGTCAAACACAGACAAATAATATTTTGGCTAATCCTGGGCTTTGTTTTTATTTTAATACTTGGTGACTTAATCAGAATTTAGTGGGGATTGACTGGACTGCCATTAGATACAAGTAAGAAATGATATGTGTGGGATGAAAACCACAAGTTCTCCTCTGCTTGTGCGTATCCTCTGAATTTCTTTAAAAGAGGAATTAGTGTAACAAGAAATTTGTTGGGGGAGGGGGCATTGATTCGTATTGCCCTCTTTGATCTTTCTCTTATTTCCCACAGATTTGTTACCATTTCCCTTTTTTCCCTCTCTCACCTACTGCCATCTCACATTGCTGCTGGTTCTACACCTCTTAAATACAAAATAATCCAGAAAAAAAGAAGCTAAGAAAAAATTCTAACTCTTGTATCCATCATAAGAAAACTCTTGTCTTCCATTTTACCCCCTTTCCTTCTGATTTTTGTAATGATAGAACTGAGGAAGACAGCTGTCAAGGTAGGATTTTTCTTGCAGGAGATGAGCCTGGGGTAGGTAGACTGGAGGAAGAAGAGACAAACAGACCAGGTTCTTTTAGTTAGGGTGACTGTACAGCCTCATTTGCCTCCGGTGGTTGCAGTTGTTCTTATCATAATTATTAACAATGCTTACTTTCACTCCCAAAAGTGCTCTGATTTGGATGATAAATTATATGTGTATGTTTAGAAGACAAGGAAAGAGAAAGATTGGAAGCTTAATTATTTATAGTCATTTATAACTCTTTATCCCAGCATAGTACCTTTCACAAAGCCTGACCCAAGTGGTATTCAGTAAGTATGCATTGATTCATTTGAATCCCAGATCATACCCAAACAAATCTGTTGATTCTACACAAGTGTATTTATATTTGATATATTAATATATTCTGTATAACAGAGAGGTAAATCTAAGTTTCGATTTTAGAGGACATATACCACAAGCCCTATAAACTAATAGAAACTGAGTTCAGAACACATACATTTTTTATTTAGGTAATACAGTAATTTTTTAAAAATTATGACCAGCATTTAAAAATCAGAAATATTCACATAAAAACATCGATTTTTCAGTTACTTTTAGAGAAAAAAAAGTGATCTAGTGGCCGGAGTCTGAGCTCACATGGTAATCATTATATGGAATGAGCAGGGTCTTTATTTTGCCTTGGCACTCACCACTCTACCCATCGACATTCAGATTTGCAATCCCTGATGCATATTGTATATTTGCAAGCATTTAAGATGTTAAACTTTGTATATTTAGTTATCTACTTAAGATGAGCCAATTCTCATTAGTCATGTTGTTTATCAAAGCTATTTAAATGAAATACTTAAAAATTCTTTTGGTTCACGCCTGTAATCCCAGCACTTTGGGAGGCTGAGGCGGGCGGATCACGAGGTCAGGAGATCGAGACCATCCTGGCTAACACAGTGAAACCCCGTCTCTACTAAAAATACAAAAAATTAGCCGGGCGAGGTGGCGGGTGCCTGTAGTCACAGCTACTCGGGAGGCTGAGGCAGGAGAATGGCGTGAACCCCGGGGGGCGGAGCCTGCAGTGAGCCGAGATCGCGCCACTGCACTCCAGCCTGGGCGACAGCAAGACTCTGTCTCAAAAAAATAAAAAATAAAAAAAATTCTTTTGGTGATAAGCCTTTTTTTAAAAATTCAACAGGTTAATCATTAATCTTTGGGAAATATTTTTTTCCCCATACCGTCCATGAATGGCAACAGCTATTAACAAATATTTATATTATTTTATTTAATAAAAAATAAGTTAACATTATTTCAAATATTTTTCAACAGCCAGCATCTTCGAGAAAGCGTATTTTTGAAACATACTCATTTGAGTTAAAATTGTGAAATGCATTTAAAAATTGAAATTGAAAGTAGAGCTACTGGAGAAGTTTTAAATATTTGTGAGTACATGTATGTGTGTATGTGCATGTATACTTATGTGTGTATATATATATATGTATGTACATAAAATATATAGTTAACTTGATCTTCATTTGGTTCTTGTTTATTTATAGATTGGAACAGAAAGAGCAATCTCAACAAGTGTTTATTAAGTTCCTATTATGTGCTGTCCTGCATTTTCAATTCTCAAATGATTTATCAACTTTGAAGTACAAAGGAGTAAAACATTCTTTCTACACATGTTGAAGAAACTATTGCATGTTAAATTTGAATAAATATCTCAGTATCTGATGCATCCAGGTACTTAGTTGATTTCTGTGAACTATATCTGACTTCTCACCAGCAAACATGTTTTAAAAATAATACAAAGACCGGGCGCAGTGGCTCATGCCTGTAATCTCAGCACTTTGGGAGGCCGAGGCGGGTGGATCACCTGAGGTCAGGAGTTTGAGACCAGCCTGGCAAACATGGTGAAACTCCATCTCTACTAAAAATAGAAAAATTAGCCGGGCGTGGTGGCTGACGCCTGTAGTCTCAGCTACTCAAGAGGCTGAGGCAGGAGAATCTATTGAACCCGGGAGGCGGAGGTTGCAGTGAGCTGAGATTTTGTCACTGCACTCCAGACTGGGTGACAGAGAGAGACTCTAAAAAAAAAAAAAAAAAAAAAAAAATTTAAAATAGCTACATTGCTTCACCAATGAAGAATTTACCCTGCTAACAATTTTTAGAATTTTGGCAAAAAAATGGCTTGACTAACTACATTAAATATGAATTTAATGGTATGAACATATTGTCTCAGGACATGATTTTATTTGTACATTTTTAAGGTTTAATATATTTTCAGTTAAAATTATCTATATGTAGATCAGTTTCTTGCTCTTGGAGTCTTTTCTGAAGCCTTCTGACCTCTACCAGTTTGACCTCTACACCTGCAACAAACATCTTGACATCTTCTTTCACTATCATCTTGAGGATTCATTTCATTTCTTTTGTTTTGTATCTTGTTCTAAATTCCATGGCTTCCTTTTTGTTTACTCTGTTGTTTTGGAGGATTATAAACTCCAATAGCTTCCTGAGAAAGTAAGAGGAAGTAATTTTTTGAGAACTTGTGATACTTTGGTTGGATATAAAATGATAGAATTTAAAACAATTTCCCCTTCAAAGTTTTACAGTAATGTGTCATAGCTTCTAGAGTTGCATTTGAGTAGTCCAATGCTATTCTAACTTATCATTTTTATGAAACTTGTTAATTCTCTGTTGATTGAATCTTCTGTTATTCCCATTATTCCAATATTTTATGATAAAATATCTTTATGTGGCTGTGTTTTCAAACATTGTGTTGGACATTTCTTGGGCACTTTCAGTTTAGAAAGTCATATTTTTCAGTCTGGAAAATTTTTTTGAATTACTCTTTTAATGACTTTCTTCCCTCTGTTTTCTCTGTTTCTTTCAGAAACTTCCATTTTTTGAATGTTGTACATCCTGGACAGTTCTGTAATTATCTTTTCATCTTTTGTTTTGCATTTTTTTTTTTTTTTTTACTTTTTCTTTACTGTCTTTTAACCTTTCTGTTGAGTTTTTTATTTCTATTTTTACACTTTTTAATGTCCAAAAGTTCTTTTTCTCTTCTCTTAGATTTTTCCCCCATAGCATTGTTTTCATATTTCTTAATTGCCTTTCTTGCTTTTTTTGAAGATATTACTGAAAGTTTTTTTTTTCCTGTCTTTATAGTCTTTGTTTCCTTTAAATCACTTTTTCTGTTTCTTTTCTTTGGTCTCTGTCTGTTACAGTGGAGGCTCTCATTACATTTCTGATGATCCTTAAGAGTTGTGTACTACAAAACTGATTGGAAGGGACACTGATATTACAGTTTCCTCTGTGGGATGATCTGGTTGAGTTGTTTCTTAGGGAACCCTGGATGTCCATATGGTGTTTCCCTTGAGCTGGCCAGTTTATCAGAGAAAACACTTTTGAGTTTGCTGCTTTGGGCAGTATGTATACCTTAGCAGCTAGCATTTTGGAAGATGGGTAAGAAGAAGAGTCCTCAGTTACTCAACCCCCCGATTCAGTTACTCTACCCCCAATTAAAAAGTATTTTACCTTCCCTACCACCACCCTCCTTGAGCTGCATGAATGCCCTCCAGTCTGGAGAGACTAGACCTGAAGACATCTGACAGGATGGAGCAGGAGTAGTTGCACATATCTTTGGAATAAGAGATGAGATTTCAAGATCTAATTGTTTTGTAAGTAGATTTTCAACAAATTCTTCTGTGTTTAGTCCATCCTTATCTCTACTCATAGACATGTAACTCCGGTTGCTTCTTAGCTTCTCACCACTGCTGATTTAAGATTCAGCTTTTTGTGCCTTTATGAACCTTCATTTTGTTTTTAAATGTACTTACTTTTATTTTAGGTGGGGTATCAGGAAGAGAGGGAAGCTAATAGGTAGATTCACTCTAACATCTTTAGCTACCATCTTTAACACATACACACATATATGCACTCATGTACATTAATTTCACATAAATGCTATAACCACTTAAAAATAAGGTAATAAAATTTTTAGTACTTCATTTAATTAGCCTACATATGGTTCTTGTCAAATCTACACTAGAACAGCATTTCCAGTTTACATGTATTGAGATAAATCACCAAGGCTTTGCATAAATTTTAGAAATTCTTTCTTCCTTAATTTCTGAATTCTTCAGCCTTCAAGATTCAACTCAGATGTCACCTATAAAGCTTTTCCTGACTCTCCTAAGCTACAGTTTATTGGTCGTTTCTATGTTTACCTATAGACTTTTTAATTTAATATACCATTAAAACATATCACATTATGTTATAAGTATGTCTAAATCACTTACTAGACTGTAAGCTTCCAGAAGGCAGGAGTGATGTTTTGTTTGTACAGTGCCTGGCATATAATGAATACTTAATATATGCTTTGTGGATTAGTGAACTTATTATTTAAAAAAGGAAACCACACTTTAAGTAAATAAATTAGGATATGATTATTTTAGAAAATATTCACTATACAAAATAATTTACAATGCATTTAAAATTTCATTACATGGCTTTTTTTCCTCTCCAGGAACATGTTCATATTAGTGTCACTTTTGCATATGTGTGTACATATGTATGCATTTTGCATTGTTCTTCTTTAGTAGGGATGTTACTCATCTTTTAAAAGACATTTGTTTTGTTACATATTGGTGATATTTTCCCCTCCAGATATCTTTTGCTAGGAGAGCACTAAGTTGCTATTCATCTAGTTTTTTGATCAGTGCAATATATTTTAAGCAACTAGTTCAAAAATACATTCAAATAGCATGCCCTATTCGTCATGAATTACTATTTCTTTGCTTAAATTTCCCACTCAGACCACCAGCAATCCCTTAAGTACTTTTCCTACCAGCTAATGCTAGCTTTTAAAAATCTACTTAATGTTTCTCTTTTCTTTCTCTTTGTTGCCTCTGTCACTTAATATACCTGTGTGCCTGCCTGATATTGTTCCTTCTCAAGGTCTTTTTATGCTTTTAGGATGATCTTTCCTAGTTTCTTTTTCTACTGTCTTAGATGCTTTGTTTCTGCTGTTTCTCCATTGCAAAGAGCTTAGTGGAAGGAGGAAGTGAATATTAAGAGTGTGTTTTTAAAAAAAGTTGTTATGTATAATATTAACGAGAATATAAATGCTGGTGGTTACTATATAACTAGTGCTCCAGAAAGGATTTTTTTTTCATCTTTTGATGTTTTATTAAAAAAAAACTACCCACCAAAAGCAAGGCTTTAATACAATATATATTGATTTAAAGTGTTTCATGTCTTATAGAAACATATTAATACCTTTTTTTTTATTATACTTTAGGTTTTAGGGTACATGTGCACAATGTGCAGGTTTGTTACATATATATCCATGTGCCATGTTGATTTCCTGCACCCATTAACTCGTCATTTAGCATTAGGTATATCTCCTAATGCTGTCCCTCCCTCCTCCCCCAACCCCACAACAGTCCCCGGAGTGTGATGTTCCCCGTCCTGTGTCCATGAGTTCTCATTGTTCAATTCCCACCTATGAGTGAGAACATGCGGTGTTTGGTTTTTTGTCCTTGCGATAGTTTACTGAGAATGATGTTTTCCAGTTTCATCCATGTCCCTACAAAGGACAGGAACTCATCATTTTTTATGGCTGCATAGTATTCCATGGTGTATATGTGCCACATTTTCTTAATCCAGTCTATCGTTGTTGGACATTTGGGTTGGTTCCAACTCTTTGCTATTGTGAATTAGTGCCACAATAAACGTACGTGTGCATGTGTCTTTATAGCAGCATGATTTATAGTCCTTTGGGTATATACCCAGTAATGGGATGGCTGGATCAAATGGTATTTCTCGTTCTAGATCCCTGAGGAATCGCCACACTGACTTCCACAATGGTTGAACTAGTTTACAGTCCCACCAACAGTGTAAAAGTGTTCCTATTTCTCCACATCCTCTCCAGCACCTGTTGTTTCCTGATTTTTTAATGATGGCCATTCTAACTGGTGTGAGATGTATCTCACTGTGGTTTTGATTTGCATTTCTCTGATGGCCAGTGATGATGAGCATTTCTTCATGTGTTTTTTGGCTGCATAAATGTCTTCTTTTGAGAAGTGTCTGTTCATGTCCTTTGCCCACTTTTTGCTGGGGTTGTTTGTTTTTTTCTTGTAAATTTGTTTGAGTTCATTGTAGATTCTGGATATTAGCCCTTTGTCAGATAAGTAGGTTGCAAAAATTTTCTCCCATTCTGTAGGTTGCCTGTTCACTCTGATGGTAATTTCTTTTGCTGTGCAGAAGCTCTTTAGTTTAATTAGATCCCATTTGTCAATTTTGGCTTTTGTTGCCATTGCTTTTGGTGTTTTAGACATGAAGTCCTTGCCCACGCCTATGTCCTGAATGGTATTGCCTAGGTTTTCTTGTAGGATTTTAATGGTTTTAGGTCTAACATTTAAGTCTTTAATCCATCTTGAATTAATTTTTGTATAAGGTGTAAAGAAGGGATCCAGTTTCAGCTTTCTACATATGGCTAGCCAGTTTTCCCAGCACCATTTATTAAATAGGGAATCCTTTCCCCATTTCTTGTTTTTGTCAGGTTTGTCAAAGATCAGATAGTTGTAGATATGCGGCATCATTTCTGAGGGCTCTGTTCTGTTCCATTGATCTATGTCTCTGTTGTGGTACCAGTACCATGCTGTTTTGGTTACTGTAGCCTTGTAGTATAGTTTGAAGTCAGGTAGCGTGATGCCTCCAGCTTTGTTGTTTTGGCTTAGGATTGACTTGGTGATGCGGGTTCTTTTTTGGTTCCATATGAACTTTAAAGTAGTTTTTTCCAATTCTGTGAAGAAAGTCATTGGTAACTTGATGGGGATGGCATTGAATCTATAAATTACCTTGGGCAGTATGGCCATTTTCACGATATTGATTCTTCCAACCCATGAGCATGGAATGTTCTTCCATTTGTTTGTATCCTCTTTTATTTCATTGAGCAGTGGTTTGTAGTTCTCCTTGAAGAGGTCCTTCACATCCCTTGTAAGTTGGATTCCTAGGTATTTTATTCTCTTTGAAGCAATTGTGAATGGGAGTTCGCTCATGATTTGGCTCTCTGTTTGTCTGTGATTGGTGTACAAGAATGCTTGTGATTTTTGTACATTGATTTTGTATCCTGAGACTTTGCTGAAGTTGCTAATCAGCTTAAGGAGATTTTGGGCTGAGACAATGGGGTTTTCTAGATATACAATTGTGTCATCTGCAAACAGGGACAATTTGACTTCCTCTTTTCCTAATTGAATACCCTTTATTTCCTTCTCCTGCCTGATTGCTCTGGCCAGAACTTCCAGCACTATGTTGAATAGGAGCGGTGAGAGAGGGCATTCCTGTCTTGTGCCAGTTTTCAGAGGGAATGCTTCCAGTTTTTGCCCATTCAGTATGATATTGGCTGTGGGTTTGTCATAGATAGCTCTTATTATTTTGAGATACGTCCCATCAATACCTAATTTATTGAGAGTTTTTAGCATGAAGGGTTGTTGAATTTTGTCAAAGGCCTTTTCTGCATCTATTGAGATAATCGTGTGGTTTTTGTCTTTGGTTCTGTTTATATGCTGGATTACATTTATTGATTTGCGTATGTTGAACCAGCCTTGCATCCCAGGGATGAAGCCCACTTGATTATGGTGGATAAGCTTTTTGATGTGCTGCTGGATTCGGTTTGCCAGTATTTTATTGAGGATTTTTGCATCAATGTTCATCAAGGATATTGGTCTGAAATTCTCTTTTTTGGTTCAAAAAGGATTTTTGATAAACTTTTAGAGTCTTTCATGGAGACAGAAATACTAAAACGCGTTGTGTTTAAATTTCTCAGACAAGGGCAAAAGGGAGCATTGAAATTGGGCAATTGTAAAAAATGAATGATAAGTAAATGGGAGTTCATTATTTTCTATTCTCTATGTTTTTGTGCATATTAAAATCTGTCTAAATACAAGGTTTAAAAGAGGTTAAGTATCATTTTTCATTTCTTTTGACCCAATAATCCCACTTTAGGGTGTCAGTCCTCTAGCTCATAAAGACATATGAGCAAGGATGTTAAATATAGCACTATTTGGATTGGAAAGGAACATAACTTGAAAACAGTCTGACAGCTGTACTTCCATTACTAATGGAATTGTTGGATAAATTATAGTGTGTCCATACAGTGGATTATTATATAGCAATCAAAAAGAATGGATTGAGTTATATGCTATATTCTGGAGGGATGTCCAAGATGTATTTTTAGGTGTTGAGTAATGCATAAAATGTAATTTCATTTTAATAAAAAGAAACTATGAATATTGCAAAAAGCTGTGAAGGCATATATACCAATTTATCAAAGTTACTTATTTTAGGAAATTGGAACTTGAAGGAATGGGGTAGAAGAAAAATTAACTTTATCTCTATTAATCTTTGTACTTAATTTGTTTCAAGTATGTGTTACTTTTGGGGAAAATGTAATGAAGATTTGAAAAAAATGTAAAAATAAAATATTTTAAAAATGAATGTCAACTCATCCAAGATAATAACTCATTTTTAAAGCTGTAAAGAGACACAGAAAGTGATATGCATAAGAAACTAAATGATGAATTAGATCATAATTTGCCTTTGGAAAGAAACATAAATGGATTGATAGCTCATGCCTATGAAATATATATTGAACTCTGATTCTATTCCCAAACTTCTAACAGAAATTGCTGGGTAATAATTAGAAAGAAGACTTTGGCCTTTTGTATATTAATTCAGTATTCTCCTAAAATCTGTGCCTAAACTTTAAGCCTTTTTGTTAAGGTAACTGAACCAATCAATTTCATAGTTAAAGCTGCCCCATTTTCAACAGAACATATTTAACTTGGAACCAGGGGTATCTAGTTATATCAGTTAGGGTTCTTTGGTTGTGAGCAACAGAAACTGAGTCTGGCCAACTTAGACAAAAAGAAATGTAATACGGAAAGATACTAAGCAGGTAATAGAATTCATGTTTCACCTGACAGTTGGGCATTTCATTTTGTGTTTTAGTATGCCTCTAATTATATTCTCTGCTTTCAATTACAGCATTGCTCCAAATGTTCCTAACCAAGTGCCTTTGTCATTTTGCCTTAAGTCTTTTTTTTTTAAATTACCATTTTTTAAAAGGGAAATTTATGTAACATCTATGTTCAAATTGTGCCCTAGTAAATGATGAGTTTGGAGTTATAATAAGTTTGATTTATTATAAGAGATATTCCTATTCAGATACTTACATATAGTTTCAACCTACATATTTTATTTTAGAATTGTCACCCTTGAGTTTCTCTTTAATACCACCCCAGTGTCTTTGTGTGTGTGTGTGTTTAGCACATTTGTTTTGTTTATGTTTTTTTGTTGTTGTTTTATTGGTAAGTTTTCTGGGGAGATTAATTGTAAAATGTTATATTAATGTTAAATTATTATTATTTTTGAGACAAGGTCTCACTCTGTTGCCCAGGCTGGAATGCAGTGGCACCATCATGGTCTACTGCATCTGCAACTTCCTGGACCGAGGTGATCCTCCCACCTCAGCCTCCCAAGTAGCTGGGACTACAGAAGCGCACTACCACGCCCAGCTTGTTTTTTGTATTGTTTTGTAGAAACGAGGTTTCTCCATGTTGCCCAGCCAGGCTAGTCTAGAACTCCTGGGCTCAAGCAATCCGCCCACCACACCACATCTTCCTAAAGTGCTGGGATTACAGGCGTGAGCCACTGCGCCCAGCCAAATTATTTTTTTATACCTATGCTATTCTTTATAATTTCTGTCTACTTAACTGAAACACTCTCTTGTGCTTTTTAATTGGATTCCAGACATTGTGTTTAAAAGGACAGCAGGGACTAAGGTAATAAGATTCACGCCCAAAAGTGGTCATGCCTCTTCTGTTAGGTCATTAGTGTAGGAGATTAAGTCAATTTAGGCAGTAGTGAAACTGAGTTTGGTTTTGTTGTTGCTGTAGTTATCTTCAGTTGTTCTGGTGGGCTATCATTACCTTGTGCTTTGTTTAGAGCCTGGAGTCTTAGAGAGTTTTTCTCAATAATTTTGCTCCCTTCACAGCTTTCAGCAGGCTTTGCACCCCTATATGGCAGATCTCTGTGCTCCTGAGCCTCTCTAGAAGTAGACTGTTAAGTTGGTTCAAGGCTTGTGGTAGGGCCTGGAGGGCTCATTCTTGGCCACATCCTGTGCACCTGAGTCTCAAGGGTTAGACTTTTTCAGTGTTTGTGCTTCTCCCCAGATGGCATTACACTTTTGCTTTGTATTAGTGCAGGATCCTTGGCATGAGTGGGTTTTCTCCCCTTTCACAGCAGCAGGTGTCTTATGCGTAGTGTCAGGGCAGGGTAAGGATGAGGTGGAGATTGCCTTGGCCAAGTTAACCTTACGAACCTCTACAGTAAAATGGAAATGATACTACTATCAGATGTAGCAGTGAAATATTTAGTGTACTTTATTTGTTAATTATTACCTAATTAACAAACAGATGTTTGTTAATTAGGTAATATTTAATGCAGAAGGTATAGGTTGAGCCGTGGCTAAAAGGATTAGGACTTAGATGGACAGACTGAAGGCAAGAGGGCATCTTGGGTAGCTTAAGATAAAATAATGATAGGCAGCTGCAATTTGATGTGAAAGTATTTTTTCTTAAATCAGTTATTGTATACCTCAAAATGTCATTCATTCATTCAGTTAGTCAGTCATTGTCTCTTGCTGCGCTTTACTAGAAGTTGGGGCTTCAGAAGCATATGGCTCAACTGTAATAGTAAGTTGTACTAATAGATTTCCCAGTATACTGGGAATGATCAGGCAAACTTAATTGAGGCCTGGGCTGGTTTAGAGGCAGAGGACAACAGTAGAGCATGTCTTTTTTTTTTGAGATGGAGTCTCGCTCTGTCCCCAGGCTGGAGTGCAGTGACATGACCTGGGCTCACTACAACCTCCACCTCCCAGTTTCAAGCAATTCTCCTGCCTCAGCCTCCCAAGTAGCTGGGACTGCAGGTGCACACCACCACGTCCAGCTGATTTTTGTATTTTTAATAAAGATGGGGTTTCACCATATTGGCCAGGATGGTCTCAATCTGCTAACCTCGTGATCCACCCGCCTCGGCCTCCCAAAGTTCCGGGATTACAGGTGTGAGCCAACGCACCTGGCCATCTTTTACTCTTTATAGATTGCTATAAAGAGTTACTCGTAAGTAAAGTAAAGATAATGACAGTAACAGTAAAATGATAATAGTAGCTCTAGTTTGTGGAAAGGTTTCTTGTTTTTTATTGTTTGTTTTTGTCTAGGCATTGACCTCTTTTATTAAAGCCCTGCGATACATAAATTATTATTTCCTATTTATTTCTTTACGTCCACAGATGAGGAAACTGTATCTCAGAAGGGTTAAGTGAGTTGCTCAAGGCCACTCAGCTAGTTTAAATTAGAGCATGACTTTGCCTAAGGTTAGTCTAACTTCAAAGTCTGAACTCAGTTTTGTTTTATTACTCTGCCTCCCAAGACTCAGATATCTAGTAAGGAAAGCTAGTATTCAGAAACGTCCAATAAAAAAGCTCCTATATTAAATTTAATTAATTAATTTTTTTGAAACAGGGTCTCGCTCTGTCACCCAGGCCAGAGTATAGTGGCATGATCATGGCTGACTGCAGCCTCAACTTTCTGGGCTCAAGCAATTCTCCCACCCCAGCCTCCTGAGTAGCTGGGACTACAGGTGCACACCACCACACCTGGCTAATATTTGTATTTTTTATAGAGACAGGGTTTTGCCACGTTGTCCAGGCTGGTCTTGAACTCCTGAGCTCAAGCGATTTGCCTGCCTTGGCCTCCCAAAGTGTCAGGATTACAGGCATGAGCCACCACACCCAGCCTGCTTCTATATTTTTAATTTTTAGTTGTTATTTCAGCATATATTTATATACAGCTAAATAAAGACAACTAGCCAAAATTCAACGAAGTGTCCAGCCAGTGCTTTATTATGAATCCAGCATTCTTGCAGGTATGTATTATCTTAATAGTTAGTTGACCATTTGGACTCCTAGAGACAATCGTGACTTACTGGTAATATCTACCGTGACATTTGTTATGTTCTTCAGGCTCAGAAACATTTACATTTTCATATCATGTGGGGTTATATGATTTACAAATTAGATATTGGCTGGTTTTTTATCTCCTGTTGAAATTTCACATGAATCTTGGTTTGATTCTAAAAGTAGATGTTATTGTGTTATCACAAATAAGTAAATTTGGAATTTTGTTAAGTTTTTATATACTTCTTTGGCCCCAAAGCATATCTTAAAACCATTTTATAGTAAGACTAGCAACTATTATAGTGGCAGATTTGGATGGCTAAATATTAAAAAACATAGACTTGACATTGTTGTAAAAATGTGAGATCATACATTATATCTTAAGATGGTAATAGAAAACATTTTATCTTTAATTGTGGAATACTCTGTAATTTATAGAGATTTTAATAAAATAATTCATATGGAAAATCACTTTTTATAATTGTCAAAATGCAAAGAAGCAATCTGATGGAGATGTATATAAGGACTGTGTCGTTTGTTCGTTCAGTAATTCAGTTAACCAATATTTGCCATGCTAGACAATTTGTTAGGTCCTGGGGTATGAAGAGAAATAATATCTGGTCCTTGTTGTCAAGTGGTTTAGAGTTTAATGAAATAGATGAATAATTTGATGAACTATATTATGTTTTAATAAACGTAGGAAATAACTGCTGTGGAAGTATAGAGAAGAGAGCTGAGAGCTGCGTATAGTTTTTAGTACGTTTTCTTTTTGTAGCATGGTTTTTATATTTCTGTAGAAAAGTCTGAAACTGGTAGGGAGTATTTTTCAGCAGTTTCTTACCATGTACTACCAAAGAAGCAGAATGTTAGAGACCAGTAATCCAGTAGTAATATGTGTATCCTGACAAAAGTAATTAGCTTAGCATAAACCATAAATGGAAATGTCATCAGTTCAGTAGATTAGTACATACGAGTCAGGTATCAGTATATATATATATATATATATATATATTTTTTTTTTTTTTTTTTTTTTTTTTTTTTTTTGAGACGGAGTCTCGCTGTGTCGCCCAGGCTGGAGTGTAGTGACGCAATCTCGGCTCACTGCAGGCTCCGCCCCCCGGAGTTCACGCCATTCTCCTGCCTCAGCCTCCCGAGTAGCTGGGACTACAGGCGCCCGCCACCTCTCCTGGCTAATTTTTTGTATTTTTAGTAGAGATGGGGTTTCACCGTGTTAGCCAGGAAGTATATTTTACAAGACTCTTTTTGTGACTCATCAGCATACTTTCGTGCCAATGTAAAATGTGAGAGATCTTAGAATTGAGAGCTACAATCAACCCTGAAATTCCAAGTCTATTGAAAGCCCAACGTAGTCTCTGATGACTGTCATTTCACCTAAAGGGAACATACTCTAATTAATTCAAAGCAATATGTCAGTTGCCTGTTCTTTAATATGCTAAAAGACGGGTATAGTAATTTGGAGAAATAACTTCATTAACAAGTGAAGGATTGCTGAGGCAAAGAATAATTGTTTGATACTAATGGGATAGCAATATACCCAGAGATTAAAGAGTTTTAAGAGGTTAAAAACAAACAAATTCTGTTTAAGGATTGGTGAATTTTAGCTCCCCCACTCCCCATCTGAAAATGAAGCAATTACTTTTTTAAATGAAATATATCATTATGTATAAAATTAATTTTTAAAAGTAATTGATACTTCTAAAGTAATAACTTTTGGTTAAGATGTTCCTATTGGGATTATATACCTTAATAAAGGAGATGTTATCTTTTGAATACCCATCTTTAGTGTTATCAGAAATGGCCTTTACTGTCATACCCATTAGTTCCTACTTGTAGAATTTCTAAAAGTTGGAAATTGGATTTAGTTTTTTAAAATACTGTCTTGTTTGCACAAATATAATTTGCAGTCTTTATAGACAAAACCTTGTGCATTATATTCCTGGGCATCCAGATTTGTTAGGGTAGGTATTTTTGTGAGTAATATTCTGGCTGGCTGAGCATTCATTCTTTTACTCATTACATATTTGAGTGACTATTGTGTGGCAAGTACTAGGCTAAGCACTGGGGATACACAGGTTAAAAAAAAGACGTTGTCTTATAGAAAAGTCAGATTTGGTTTATAAAGTTTCTGAAGATTTAGACTCCAAGGAAATGTATACTTTATACTCAATTGCGTGTATTAGAAAATTTGACCTTGGTCATATGGTATCTCTAGATTTTAGCTCCCTCATTTATGAAGTGAATGCATCTGGATTAGGTAATCTACAAATTCTCAGAGAGATTTTAATAGTCTGTCAGTGCCTCGTGATTCTGAATAAGGGTTAAAATTAAAAAAAAACCTGAGTACCAGACTTTTTTTCATATTTTATTCATTAGTATATTGAATATGCAAATAAATATTGCCTCGGACGATGTAACATTATTGCCTTTCTTTTATATGTTGTATCCTTTCCCCAAGTTTTTCTCAAGTATTTTTGTAAAATTCCATTCATCAAACTATTTTTTAAATGGTTTCCACCAGTTGCCTTAGTTTTTTTAAAGTTACCATTCAAGGTAGTCTTTTTAATTTTTTTTTTTAAATTGGCATCCTAGGTACTTCAATTTCAGCTAAATCTTTAACCTCTCTTTCATTGTTGATTCATTGCCCAAAGTATCATTAACATTATTAAGAAACTTTGGCTTTGGATACATAGCCAATTAATACTTAACATGAACATTCTTTTCAACTTTTTTTCAGCAGACAGTATAGATTTGCACCGAATCCTCCATAATTCTTCTGCCACGACTCTTCGAGGATAAAGACATTATCAGAGAAAACACAGCATATAAAAGTAACCACAAGGAGATGGAACTGCTTGTTATGGGCATTATGTTTCAATGGATTGACTCCAATAGCTAGTGATAACCCACAAAGAGTCTGTCCATTCTGTACATCCCCTGCAATGCCTGTACATCCCCTGCAATGCCTGTTCTACTCCTGTACATACAATGAGGGTTCAAATATTTGTTAAATGAATGAGTGGATAACCAAAATAATGGCTAGCATATCTTTGACACAAATTGTTTTTGGGCCATTATAATGTTTATTTAAGTTTTTTTTGTTTCTTTTGTTTTTGTTTTTGAGACAGAGTCTGGCTGTGTCGCCTAGGCTGAAGTACAATGGCACGATCTCAGCTCACTGCAACCTCTGCCTCCCAGGTTCAAGCAATTCTTCTGCCTCAGCTTCCCGAGTGGCTGGGATTACAGGTGCCCGCCATCACGCCCAGCTAATTTTTTGTATTTTTAGTAGAGACGGGGTTTTGCCATATTGGACAGGCTGGTCTTAAATTCCTGACCTCAGGTGATCCACCCATCTCGGCCTCCCAAAGTGCTGCCATTACAGAGCCACCACACCCAGCCAGGTGAGTCTTTTGAATCAATACATTTCATTGAATTACTTACAAGCCTTCTAAAACTATTTTGACACTGAATAATTAAATAAGCACTAACTTAAGCAACAGGAAACATCCTCAAAATATCCTAAAAATTCAATTTGGAATGTAGTTTAAAAATAAAGAGGCCAGGTGCGGTGGCTCACGCCTGTAATCCCAGCACTTTGGGAGGCAGAGATGAGCAGATTACCTGAGGTCAGGAGTTTGAGACCAGCTTGACCAACATAGTGAAACTGCGTCTCTACTAAAAATACAAAAATTAGCCAGGTGTGGTGGCGTGTGCCTGTAATCCCAGCTATTAGGGAGGCGGAGGCAGGAGAATGGCTTGAACCCGGGAAGCGGAGGTTGCAGGGAGCTGAGATTGTGCCCCCACACTCCAGCCTGGGCAACAGAGTGAAACTCTGTCTCAAAAAAAAAAATAAAAAATAAAATTAATTAAATAAATAATAAACTAATGGTGTTATCCATTCTGTACAGTTCTCTGAGGGCTGCTTACAAGTCCTGAATGGCAGCATTAATCTCTGTTGTTTTTCACTTGAGTGATCCTATACATTAAAGTCATAGTGTACATTGTTTCTCTGCTTGATTTCTCCTCATCTCAAAATGTAGGGTCAAATGAAAGAGGTAGGTAGATATTTAGAGAAAAGCATTTTGATCTAAATATAACCATCATGAACTATTAGTAAAGAAATTAAGAGGCCGGGCATGGTGGCTCATGCCTGTAATCCCAGCACTTTGGGAGGCCAAGGCGGGTGGATCATGAGGTCAGGAGTTCAAGACCAGCCTGGACAACACAGTGAAACCCCATCTCTACTAAAAATACAAAAATTAGCCGGGCAGGGTGACGTGCGCCTGTAATCCCAGCTTCTTGGGAGACTGAGGCAGGAGAATTGGTTGAACTCAGGAGGTAGAGGTCGCAGTGAGCTGAGACTGCGCCACTGTACTTCAGCCAGGGTGACAGTGTGAGACTCTGTCTCAAAAAAAAAAAAAAAAAAAAAAAAAAAGAAATTAAGAAATGGATCCATGGGAAATATATACATTTGTTGAACTAAAAATTATAACACTTGGCTCATATCTACTGTGGTGTTCACTTAAAAAGCAGGCAAAATGAAGATGATGCTTTAAAAGGATTTATAGTTAGAAATTTGGAACTACCATAGTGTTCCAGAAGACTTGATTTAATATTTGGTCATGAGTTGCACAATTAATAAATTTTAGACCTCATTAAAATATATTTTCATGCCTGATTTATCCTTGATTCAGAACTCAATACAAGATTCATAGTAATATTTTAGCTTTCTAGACAGGATATTTAGTAGCCAGGCTCAGGGTGGCATTGTATTGGTATGCCAGTTGGTAGGCCTTTTGAGTATATGTTGGCAGGATAACTTGAATGATACCCTCTCCCAAACTTGTCCCACATCCTCCTATGTCTGGCAACTCTATTTTAGAGTAGTTAGCCGGAAGTGATTGCTTGTAGGGGAATATAATGGCTATTTTCTGGTTGTTCCAAAGGAAAGAAAATATTATCTCCATGTATTATTTATTGCTATATAGCACATTGCCCAAAATTTAGCAGCGTAAAACAAATATTTATTATCTAATGAAGTTCCTGAATATCAGGAATTTGGGTATGAATGGTTGCTATGGTTCTGGCCCAGGGTGTCTTATCAGGTTGCGGTTAAGCTGTCAGCTGAGGTTGCCGTTATCTCAGTGCTTGACTGGGACTGGAAAATCTTTCCAGGGTCACTCACATGGTTGTTGGCATGCCTCAATTTCTTGCTAACTGTTGATTAGATGCTTCAGTTTTTCACCCTGTGGGCCTTCCATGAGGTTCACAATATGGCAGCTTCCACTAGAGTGTAAGATCAGGGAGACAGAGAGTGGACACCCAAGATGAGAGTCATAGTCTTTTATAACCTGATTTCAGAAGTGACATACCATCATTGCAGCCATGTGGTGATCATACAGACCAACCCTAATCCCCTGAGAGAGGGGACTACACAGGGTGGAAATATGAAGATGCAAAGATCATTGAGGACCATCTTGGAGGCTGGCCACCAAACTCCTCGTGATGGATATCATCATTGGGCTATCTGTAAGTCTCCAAAGCCACACTTGAATTGTCTAGCATTTAGATTAATATAGCTAGAGGAGCTAAGTTTGAATTTTTAAAAAATCGGCCAGGCATGGTGGCTCATGCCTGTAATTCCAGCACTTTGGGAGGCCGAGGCGGGCGGATCACGAGGTCAAGAAATCGAGACCATCCTGACCAACATGGTAAAACCCCGTCTCTACTAAAAATACAAACATTATCTGGGCGTGGTGGCGTGCCTGTAGTCCTAGCTACTCAGGAGGCTGAGGCAGGAAATCACTTGAACCCGGGAGGCGGAGGTTGCAGTGAGCTGAGATGGCGCCACTGCACTCCAGCCTGGTGATAGAGTGAGACTCCGTCTCAAAAAAAAAAAAAAAAAAATTCTGGGTAGTATTCTTATTAGATATGTGTCAGATTATCAGATCACTTGGTGTTAGGCCTGGTATCTATAACTGAGTTACTAAAAGATTTCATCAAGTAGGTAGCAGATATTTAGGAAGAGTACTTAAAGAAAGTGACTTGTTTTTAAATTTTCCTTCTTTATAGGCCTCAAGTTTAATTCACTACAGAGGATAATTTTGTTTGCTTTGCAAGACAGCCAGACTAGAGGTTAAATGTTTTTTTTGACAGTATGTGGTTACAAATCAGTCTTGCCAGTCCTATGTTAATTAGTTATTTCCACTGTCTCCAGACTCTGGTGATAGTGATACAAATTAAGATAATCACATGCATAAATTAGTGGCAATAATTTCTTTGAGTCTTTTTCTTGGCCTTTAAGTTGGTCATTTTGTATTACTTGTATAAATTTCTAATGTAAACAGAGAGCAAATTGTGTGTGTGTGTATGCACGAGTGAAATCTATAATGAAATCACAGTTTAGAAAAGGAATTATACGTTTAAAGTCTTCAATTTTATGAAAACAATGATTCAACATTTCTTCAAGTGGCTGCCATAGAATGGAAATTGAAATCCCTGGGTGGGAAGTGTGCTAGAAATCATAGTATTCCTTTTCAAAGTATTTTGCATCCCCTTATACATATATTCAGTACTTCATTTCTAACCCCTACACACTAAATCATGCTGTGATTCATAATACTCTGTTATGTTTTAAATTCAAATATTGTTTTTAAAGAGAAATTGCTACTAATGTTGGCTAAGCTGCACATAATAGTTTAGTAAATGGTTGTAGGTTTGATTCTTCTCATGTCAATCTAAATGTGAACTAATATTATTCAAAATCCTTTTAAGATACTGAATAATTGTTTCAGTTAACTAAATGCTTCATCAAGTAATATCAATTTATGAAGTATAGTTGGGTTTAGGGCATTTATCATTTAAAGAAAAAAGCAATAGGTACATATCTACGTAACAATGTTAATGGATATCTTTTGAGTGCTCATGTGTTTGAAGAAAGAGGGATTTTCATATCTTAACAGAACAAGTATAGATCATTGAAAAAATTTTAAAATTATGTATGATTTAGTTTACTCATTTAATTTGTTAAAATATCAGCTTTATTGAGATATAATTTACTGAAATAAAATGCACCAATTTTGATGTACATTTTGATGAGTTTTGAAAGTTTTATACATTCATGTAACCTATGGAACATTTCTGTCACCCCAGAATGTTTTCTTCTGTTTTTTTTCCTGTCAAATACTACTTCTTGGGTAACGACTTAGCTACTCTCTGTCACTATCAATTAGATTAGACTCTTCTAGTGTTTCATATAAATGCATTCTTATATGTTCTCTTTTTTTTCCCTAACATGTTTCACTTAGCATGAATTTTTTTTTGTTTGTTTGTTTGAGATGGAGTCTTGCTCTGTTGGCTAGGCTGGAGTGCAATGGCGTGATCTTGGCTCACTGCAACCTCTGCCTCCTGGGTTCAAGTGATTCTTCCTGCCTCAGCCTCCTAAGTAGCTGGGATTACAGGCGCCCACCATCACACCCGGCTAATTTTTGTATTTTTAGTAGGGACAGGGTTTCGCTATGTTGGCCAGGCTGGTCTCTAACTCCTAACCTCAGGTGATCCACCCGCTTCGGCCTCCCAGTGTTGGTATTACAGGCATGAGCCACTGCTCCCAGCCAGCATGATGTTTTTGAGATTCATCCATGTTGTGGTATGTATCTGTTGTTTGTTTCTTTATTCTTTTCACTTTTTTTAGAGACAGGGTCTCCCTCTGTTGCCCAGGCTGGAGTGTAGTGGCCTGATCATGGCTCACCGAAACCTGAAAATCCTGGGCTCAAGTGATCCTCCTACCTTAGCCTCCTGGGTTGCTGGGATTACAGACATGTATCACCATGCCTGGCTTTGTTTCCTTTTTATTCCCGAGTAGTATTGCGTTGTATAAATATGTCCACACTTTGGGAGGCTGAGGCACGGATCACGAGATCAGGAGTTCAAGACCAGCCTGACCAACATAGTGAAACCCCATCACTACTAAAAATACAAAAAAAATTAGCTGGGCGTGGTAGTGCACACCTGTAATCCCAGCTACTCAGGAGGTTGAGGCAGGAGAATTGCTTGTACCCGGGAGACAGAGGTTGCAGTGAGCTGAGATTGCACCACTGCACTCCAGCCTGGGTGAAAGAGGGAGACTCCGTCTCAAAAAATAAAAAATAAAAAATAAAAAATAAACATGCCCACAATTCATTTATGTGTTCATCTGTTGACAGACATTCGGGTTGTTTCCGGTTTTTGGCTGTTTTGCAAAAACTAGTGTGAACATTCATATACAAGTTTTTTTGTGTGTGTGGACATGTGTTTTTCCTTCTCTTGGGTAAATACCTAGGAGTACAATTGCTAGATTGTATAAGCGTACATTTAACTTTGTAAGATATTACCAAACTGTTTTCCCAAGTGGTTGTACTATTTTACATTGCCACTAATAATGTATGAGAGTTCCAATTGCTTCACATTTTTGCTAATGCTTGGTACTGTCAATTATCTTTAACCATTCTGCTAGGTGTGTAGTGTATCTCATTGTGGTTCTATGCAGATTCCTGATGACGATGACATTGAACATCTTTTCATGTGCTTATTGGCCATTCATATACCTTCATCTGTGAAGTGTATGTCAAATGTTTTGCCCATTTTAAAAATCAGATTGTCTTCTTAATAATGAGTTGTAGTCCGGGCATGGTGGCTCATGCCTGTAATCCCAGCACTTTGGGAAGCCGAGGTGGGTAGATCACTTGAGGTCAGGAATTCAAGACCAGCCTGACCAACATGGCGAAACCCCGTCTCTACTAAAAACACAAAAAGTAGTCGGGCGTGGTGGCACGCACCTATAATCCCAAATACTCTGGAGGCTGAGGCAGGAGAATTGATTGAACCTGGGAGGGAGAGGTTGCAGTGAGCCAAGATCACGCCATTGCACTCTAGCCTGGGCGACAAGAGCAGAACTCTGTCTCAAAAAAAAAAAAAAAAAAAAAAAAAAAAAAGAATTGTAAGAGCTCTGAATACAAGTCTTTTTGTCTTTTGTCAGGCATGTACTAAGAGTATTTCCTCCTTTGTGTATCCTGTCTAAAAAATCTATGAAATTTTTTTTAATGTATTCTTCTAGAAGTTTTATAGTTCTGGCTTTTACATTTTTAGTCTATGGTCCATTTGGAGTTAATATATACATATAGCATGAGGTAGAAATTAAGGTTCTTTTGTTGTTGTTTTTATTGTTGTTGTTGTTTTTCATGTGGGTATTTGGTTGTTTTGGTACCATTGATTGAATACACTGTCATTTCTCCATTAACTTACTGTTGCATCCTTTTTGAAAATCATTTACCCAAATATGTATCGGTCTTTTCTAGAGTCTGTATTCTGTTTCATTGATCCATCTTTTATGCCAATGGCACTACATTGTCATGATTATTATAGCTTTATAGTGAGTCTGGAAGTGGGATAATGTAAGTCCTCTGAATTTGTTTTTGTTTTTTCAAAATTGTTTTGTCCATTCTAGGTTCTTGCATTTCCATACAAATTTTAGGCTAGACTTATCAATGTCTACTAAGAAGTATACTACAATTTTGATTGGATAGGACTAAATTTGTAGCTGAATTTGGGGAGAATTGACGTTTTAACAATATTTGGTCATCCAGTCTATAAACCTGATATGGTTCTCTCTTTATGTAGGTATTCCTTAATTTCTCTTAGTAAAGTTTTGTATTTTTCATTTTACAGGTCTTGCATATATTTTGTTAAATTTATTCCTAAATATTGCATTTTAAAAATAATATTTTAAATAATCTTTTAAACATTTTAATTTCCTGGTTTTTGTTGCTAGAAATAAATCAGTTATTGAAACAAGGAAATATATTTCAAGATAAATTATTAGAAAAAGCCCTTTTGATTTAAAGTATGTGCTATTTATGAGATCTGAAGAAGCAGGCAAACTAAAACTACTTTTCCAGATTCCATCGCAGCTAAGGTGCTAAATATGAATTAGGTTGTACCACTTAGATGCACTTAGATGAGATTTGAAATGTGGACCTAAGATGATGCCTTGGCCAGCTCTTTCTGCTGGAAAGCACAGTGATGGACATGTTGAATGTTTCTACGAAAGCATTCCAGTGTTTGGTCATTAGCTTCATGGGTGAAAGTGGAAGGTATGATGGCAGCTTCCTCATCCCTAAATCTCAGGTATGTATTCTTGAACTCAGCAGTTCTAGTAGTGGCCTCCTATTCCCCCATCTGGAAGAGGAAAGAAGGCAGCAGTGAGCCAAAGGATGTTCGCAGCTTCTAGAAGCTTGTAATGGCAAGGAAATAGATTCTCCTCTAGGCCTCCAGAACAGATAGCAATTTGCATACATCTTGATTTTAACCCACTGTTGTTGTTAAAAGACAGTCTCGCTCTGTCACCCAGCCTGGAATGTAGTAGCACAGTCATCACCGTAACCCTGAACTCCTGGGCTCAAGTAATCTTTCTACCTCAACCTCCCTAGTAGCTAGGACACAGGCGCATGCTAAAAATGTTATTTTTCCAAGAGGCAGAGGCTGAGGTAGGAGGATCACTTGAGCCCAAGAATTCAAAGCTGTTGTGCACTATGATCACACCTGTGAATAGCCACTGCACTCTAGCCTGAGCAATATGGTGAGACCTCACCTCTTTAAAAAAATTTTTTTTTCTTCTGTGGTTGCTAATATCTTTTTTAAAGTGCAAAGAGTCGTCTCACAGTCATTAGACATAATAGATGATGTAATGCCGTTGTTTCTTTTTTTAGTATTTAGAGCTTTTTGCCATCTGAAAAATACTCATACAAGATCGCTAATCGCCCAAGTTTAGGTGAATACTCAGGAGAGGAAATTACACAATTATTTTAGATAATTATATGTAAAGATTTATTAATCATGTAAATGTAATGTGAGTTTAATAATAGGATATAGCTTAAATCTCTGGCTTCTATTTGAAAAATTTCTAAGGATCACATCCAGGCATATGAAATAAAAAGGTGACATGTTAATCTGTGTATAATTTGTATATTTCTGCATAATTATATGGTCAAGTCTCAGACTGTTTTCTAATTAATATTTACTATTGCTTTCATATTGTTTTTATCTTTCTTTAATCTTAGAATCCAACCAATACTTTTCTCTACATTGCTAGAGGGGGAATATATATGTAGAGATAAATAATAAAGTTGACTCTTGAACAATGCAGGGATTAGGAGTGCTGACTCCTCCCTAATCAAAAATTTGCATATAACCTTTGACTATTAATAAACCTACAGTTGACTTTTATTGATGAAAATCCATGTATATGTGGACCTGTGCAGTTCAAACATGTGTTGTTCAAGAGTCAACTGTATATATATATTTTTTTCTCTTCCTTTTGTGAAAACTGCCCAGGAGTCAACTGTGTATAAAACCTGGGAGCAGTGAGGCACCTCCCAGACAATATTTGCATTATTACTTAACCCTAGAAGATAGTGTGGATAATTTGGAGCTAAAATAATTTAATTATATGTTTTAAAATATTAGTTCATAGGTTTGTACCCAGGCCTGTCATTCAAGATAGAGTATCATTTATTTCATAGCCTATATTCCACTAGCAGAAGCTTACTTTTTTTTTCCCCTTGGGTAATTTTTTTTAATTGTCTAAGGGATTAACTTTCACCTCATTATCTTTGTTAATCACTTCCAGAGCTTTTCGCTATTGTTCATCACAGTAGTCAAGAGGATCACAAAGAAAGTGCTAAATCTTTATTTACAAAGAAAATTGATTCTCAGCTTTGCTTATATCTGCTATATATTTCCTTTGAATATTTGTTAGGGTAGCAATGGTTAAAATTAAATATTTACTGAGAAGTGATTTTTTTTTTTTTTTTTTTTGAGACGGAGTCTCTCTCTGTCGCCCAGGCTGGAGTGCAGTGGCGCAAGGGAAAAGACTTTATGTCAGAAAAATATCGAATCTCAAATAAAACCATAGAAAATAGAAAAAAATCATTAAGAGACTTGACTAATGTCTCCTCAGAATGGTTTACAATATTCTGCTATTCATTTACTTTCTTTGTGAGCAGTGTTCTTGAAAGTTTTGAAGAAAGACGTTTGTCTTTTGTTAAATACTTTGGAATTTTTTTGGCAATGTGAGGAAATTTTATTTACATGTTTGATAAGAACATCCACAGACATCTCTTTTAAAGATAAAAAACTTCAATATGAAAATTGAAGTTATAAACTAAAGATCCTCTCTCAGCTAAGAATTCCTTTTTAGAAATGTATAAATACAATTATCCTTTAATAAATAAACATATCTTCAAATTTGCTCAGTAATGTGTCACTGAAACACATTAAAAGATGACATTGCTACTCACAATAACAGTACAAAATGAAGAAAATAATTGAAACATAGATCAAGGATGTTAAAGATGGGTGAAAAAATTATCTTGCTTTTTATAACTAAAGTTTACTTAATATTCATAACAGGCTTATAGAATTCTTAATTGTTCCAGGTAAAATACCTAATTTTCTTGTTTTGAAAGCATTCTCTTTTTCTTACTAAATCAAAAACAGAGAAAACTTAGAGTACACGAATCAATTATGGTTTTTAGAACAACAATGGATAAGAATGTTTTAAAGATTTAGGAATCTTAATCTCTCTGATGTTTCATCATTTCCATTCTGTGTCGAGTTTTTGGTTGCAAAGTAATAGAAACTGATGTTGAGTAGAAATAAATTCATTGGATATCAAGCAATTCTCAGAGTCTATTCTGAAGGCTGGAAAATGGGGCTTGGGAAATAAAGAGGAACCAAGGCAGGCTAGGCCCGGGAACCTCTACACAGATCAACCTGCGTGATATAGTTTGGATATATGTCCCTGTCAAATCTCACATTGAAATGTAATCCCCAGTGTTGGAGGTGGGGCCTGGTGGGAGGTGTTGGGTCATGGAGGTGGATTCCTCATGGCTTGGTGCCGTCCTTGTAATAGTGAGTACTTGCAGAATCTGGTTGTTTAAAAGTGTGTAGCACCTCCCTTGCACTGTCTCATGAGTAAAAGCTCCCTGAGGCCTCACCAGAAGCTGAGCAGATGCTGGTGCAATACTTATACAGCCTGTAGAACTGTGAGCCAATTAAACCTCTTTTGTTTATAAATTACCCAGTCTCAGGTATTTATTTATAGCAATGCAAGAATGGACTAGCACATTAATGTTGACTAACTTATGTAGAAATAAATTTGCTGAATATTGGGCAATTCTCAGAACTTGGGGAAGGCTAGAAAATGGGGCTTGGGAAATAAAGAGGGACCCAGCCAGGAACCTCTACACCAGATCAACCTGCAGGATCAGTCTTGTATGGATGCTCCTCTCAGACACACATCAGTGCTATCACTACTGGATTCTTAATGCTACTTCTGCTGTTGCTGCTGCAAATACTTTATCACCTGCATCTGTATTTTGCCTTACTCCCTCAAGATTCAAAGTCCAGAATTGGACTATCCAAATATATTGGTCATTAGTTGGGGCATAAGTTTCTTTTTTGTTTTTTGTTTTTAATTTTCAAACATCTCCAGCCAGATGGAGCATAAATTTTATCTTGTAGATCAGTGTTTTACCCTCACAAAGTTTTGTCTCCCAGTTCACACTCTAATGGAGTTTCCAGTTCAGCTTCTCTAAGAGGTGAGCTGCTTTTTGATGAAGAGATGCATAGAACCAGTGAATTCTCTGGGTTATCAGCCCATGGCTTTATTTTTATCACTGTAAAGTGAGCTCCTTGTTCAGAATCAACGTGGTATGGTATACCAAATGTCCATTACACCTTTAGTCTCAGATTTTCTTTCCTTCTCGTCTTCACTCTGTATCTTCCACCTGCAGCAGTAATAAAGATATCACAAACAGTTATTTTTTAGACTACCTCAAGAGGAATAATATTTATTCTACTGATCATCCTGGTTTCAATAGAGTTATCCTAGGAGTGAGCAGTACTCATATGCACAGATTCAGACATCAGGACTCTATTTTATTTTATTTTATTTATTTATTTTGAGACAGAGTCTCCCTCTGTCACCCAGGCTGGAGTGCAATGGTGCGATCTCGGCCCACTGCAACCTCTACCTCCTGGGTTCAAGTGATTCTCCTGCCTCAGCTTCCTGAGTAGCTGGGATTACAGTCATGCACCACCACTCTTGGCTAATTTTTGTATTTGTAGTAGAGATGGGGTTTTACCATGTTGGCCACACTGGTCTCGAACTCCTGACCTCAAGTGATCCACCTGCCTGCCTTGGCCTTCCGAAATGCTGGGATTACAGGCATGAGCCATTGTGCTGGGCCAAAACCCTTAACTCAAATAGCACTTCAAGCATCCGTTCTCTGTCTCTTCCCTTTCTGTTTTCCTGTGCTGCAGAGATGCCATCTTATAAATAATTCTATGAGCCTAGTTATCACAATGAATTGTAATTTTGTTTTGTATGTCATCTTCCCCATGGACTATGAACTGCTGGAGAGCAGGAAGTTTTAATTTGTCTTTGTGTTTTCTGCACTTAACACTACATTTGGGGCACAGTAATGGCTCAGTTTTTAAAATCAAAGTAACATATACATACGGTTAAAATAAAATATGTTGAAGGCTTTATAATGAAAATCAACAGTCTCCTTTTCTAACCTGTCCTGCTTCTTAGAGGCCAACATTTTTAACTTTTCTAAGTAGTCTTCTGGCAGTTATTTCCATATTTCTTTAAAAATATGTTTATCATGGTATTTCTTGATTCATCAATTTTAGAAAATTTATTGACCACCCACCAACACTCCTGAGATACGTATGTATGTATGTGGGTGTATGTATAGCTGTTTTTGTTTTTATGAATATTTAGCATGTATATTATTTGAACTATGCAAATTACATTAATTACAGAGCCAAGTAGTGTTCTGTAATTATATTTTCTGTCTTACACAGCTTTCTTTTCTCGTCCTCTTGTACTATTTGCTATTATATTTCCTTTCTTATACCACTTCTATACCTTGTGTATTATCTAATGTTTCTGTACCGTATGTATTTCTTAATGTTTTTCAAGCCCTCCTGTAGCAGGACTGGTCACAGACAAAACCTCCTGGACGCCGGTTTTAGGAAGGAATGGGCTTTAGTCAGCTGGGAGCATCGGTAGACTCGCATCTCAAGGTCCAAGCTCCCCAAAGTAAAGATTCCTGTCCCTTTTATGGGCTTACAACTCTATGGGGTCCATGTGAAAGGGCCGTGATACATTGCGCAAGTGGGGGCTATGTGACTGAGGGCTACATGCATCAGTGATGGGGGCTAGCAGAACAGAACAGAAAGTTTCACAGTGCTTCCTCATACAATGTCTGGAATCTATAGATAACACAAGCGGTTAGGTCAGGAGTTGATCTTTAACTACCAGGCCTGATGGAATACTACTCAGCCATAAAAAGGAATGAATTAATGGCATTCACAGCAACCTGGATGAGATTGGAGACTATTACTCTAAGTGAAGCAACTCAGGAATGGAAAACCAAACATCATATGTTCTTACTCATAAGTGGGAGCTAAGCTATGAGGATGCAAAGGCATAAGAATAACACAATGGACTTTGGGGACTTAGGGGGAAAGGGTGAGAAGGGAGTGAGGGATAAAAGACTACAAATTGGGTGCAGTGTATACTGCTTGGGTGATGGGTGTGCCAAAATCTCACAAACCACCACTAAAGAACTTACTCATGTAACCAAGCACCACCTGTTCCCCAATAACTTATAAAAATAAAAAAATTAAAAAGAAAAAGAACAGAGTGGAATGGGGACAAAACTGTAAGGTTTTAGGGATATACGTGATCTAGAACATGAAACAAAAAAGTACCCCTTTTGATAAATAGATTTCATATCCTCCTGTAATATTCACAATTAGAACACATTCAGTATTGTGACTCAAAGAATAAAATGTTGCATATTTCAGGGAGACCAGTGTATTATCTCTCTGGTTCTATGTAGGATTGTATCTTTTTTTTTTTTTTTTTTTTTTTCCTGAGACAGAGTTTCACTCTTGTTGCCCAGGCTGGAGTGCAATAGCATGATCTTGGCTCACTGCAACCTCCACCTCCCGGGTTTAAGCCATTATCCTGCCTCAGCCTCCCAAGTAGCTGGGATTACATGCATATGCCACCACGCCTGGCTAATTTTTGTATTTTTAGTAGAGAGGTGATTTCACCATGTTGGTCAGGCTGGTCTCGAACTCCTGACCTCAGGTGATCCACCCGCCTTGGCCTCCCAAAGTGCTGGGATTACAGGCGTGAGCCACTGTGCCCATCCAGGATTGTATCTTTTAAGCAGAAAACTTAATAGCTTTGTTCATGACTTAAAAAAAATACCATGAGAATCATTTTACCAAGTAATTTATACAAATAATTAGAAATTATGCTATCACTAAAACATAGTTTAAATATTTTTTAAAATAATTTAGTGTTGTTATAAAATAGAATTGGAAAAGGTGGGTAAATCAACATAATTGGTAACTGACAAAAGTTTCAAGCATTCCACCTAAGAACTGGAGCGAGACAAGGATGCCCATTCTTACCACTCCTATTCAATGTAGTACTGGAAGTCTTAACCAGAGCAATCAGGCAAGAGAAAGAAATAAAAGGCATATAGATGGGGAAAAATGAAATTAAATTCTCTCTCTTCATTGACCATGTGATTCTGTACCTAGGACACCCTGAAGATTCTGCTCAAAGACTCCTAGACCTGATAAATGACTTCAGTAAGGTCTCAGGATACAAAAGCAATGTGCAAAAATCTGTAGCATTTCTATGTACCAGTAACATTCAAGCTGAGAACCAAATCAAGAATGCAGTCCCATTTACAATACACATACCTAGGAATACTTCTAACCAAGGAGGTGAAAGATCTCTATGAGGAGAACTTAAAACACTGCTGAAAGAAATTATAAATGACACAAACGAATGCAAAAACATTCCATGCTCATGTACTAGAAGAATCAGTATCATTAAAATGCCCATACTGCCCAAAGCAATTTACAGATTCCATGCTATTTCTATGAAATTACCAATGTCACTTTTCACAGTGTTAGAAAAACTATTCTAAAATTCATATGGAACCAAAAAAGAGCCCAAGTAGCCAAAGCAAGCCTAAGCAAAAAGAACAAAACCAGAGGCATCACATTACACAATTTTAAACTAAACTACAGGGCTACAGTAACCAAAACAGCATGGAACTGGTACAAAAATAGACACATAGACAAATGGAACAGAATAGAGAATCCTGAAATAAAGCCACATACCTACAACCAACTGGTCTTCTACAATGTCAGCAATGGGGGAAGGATACCCTATTTGATAAATGGTGCTGGGAAAACTGGTTAACCATATGCAGAAGAATGAAATGACATCTACCTCTGACCATATACAAAAACTAACAAGATGGATTAAAGATTTAAATATAAGATCTTGAACTATAAAAATTCTAGTAGAAAACCTAGGAAATACTCTTCTGGACATTGGCCTAGGCAAATAATATATGACTGAGTCCTCAAAAACAAATGCAACAAAAAAATTGACAATTGGTCCTAATTAGACAAAAGAACTTCTGCACAGCAAAAGAAACTATCAACAGAGTAAACAGACAACATACAGAAAGGGAGAAAATATTTGAAAGCTACACATTTGACAAAAGACTAGTATCCAGAATCTATAAGGAAGGTAAACAAATCAACAAGAAAAAAAATGCCATTAAAAAGTGGGCAAGGGACACGAACAGATACTTCTCAAAAGAAGACATCCAAGTGGCCAACAAACATGAAAAAATTCTCAGCTTCATGAATCTAGAGGGATGCACATCGAAAACACAATGAGATACCAAACCTTAGCACCATACAATATACTCATGTCACAAACCAGCAAAAGTATCCTCTGAATCTTAAAACATGTATATGTATTTTTTTGTTAGGCTTCAAGGTAAATTAACATGGAGCCCAAGAGGCCAAAAAACAGCTGCTACAAAATATACTAGATTTGTATTATATTGAATTTGTGGCCCAAACCAGACCATATATTTTCCTGCTTGGTAAAAATGTGATAGTGAAATGGGAGAGTTCCTTTGACCCCCTCATGGGACTTGTGACAGGGGTGGCTCGTTTGCTCGGCTGCCGTGCCCAAACCCCTTGTGGGAAAGGGAGCACACAGGTGAGGAGGTGCAGTCTCTGGGGTGAATGCCTTTGGGCACTGGCAGGAACAAACCTCATACTGGCCTGTGGCAGCCTCTAGGGGTTGCCCACAACCTCTGGAGCCCCCAAGGGTGTGTGTTACAAACAATGCTTTTTTAGCATTTGACTTCTGCAGTTGGCTAAGGGTTAACCAGCTCAATGGAGGGTCAGGGTGACAGCTTTTTACACCCTGCCCTCTTGGTACCCAGGTTCTTGTCTGGTGTCCAGGAAGAATCAGATCACACGGACTTGAAGGATGGTGAATGCAGAGATTTCATTGAGTGGTGGAAGTGGCTCTCAGCAGGATGGAGAGTTGGAAATGGGATGGAATGAGAAGATAATCTTCCCCTAGAGTTCGGTCGTTCCCAGCCCACCTCCTCTTTGACCATAGTCTCTGATGTTCAGCTGCCTCTTCTCTTCTCGATGTTCAGACACGTCTTCTTTCCTTCTCTGTTCTGCTGCCCTGCTCCTCTGCCAATGGAAGTTGTGGTTTTTATGGGCACATGATAGGAAGTGTGGGGGGCAAAAAGGCAGCACTAGGGTGGGAAAGCGGAGATGTGTTCTCATTTAGGAACACGGGTCCAGGCTTGAGGGTGGAACCCTCGCCAGGGACCCCACCCTTTTCTACTCAGTATTTCCCTGCCTCCTGTCCATATCAATAGATGATGGCAATGCTTTTAGTTAACATAGTCCAAGGTTTTTCTTGAATTTTTGTACGTTTGTGTATATGTATATTTTATATGTATGTGTGTCTGTATGTATGTATATATATCTTCAATTTTCTCAGGCTTCATACCACAGCTTAGAGTTATGCAGTCCCGTTAACCATAATAACTCAAATTCCACCAGATACAACTCCAAATGCAAGTTTATGTTGACTCCATGAGTTTGTAAAACTGTTACAGACTTTCAAGGATCTCAAAGCACGGGCAGAAGGCATTTGTTTCTGGGCAATGTGCTCTGCTTGTTGGAGTGACCCAGCTAAACAGAGCACGAAGTTATTTTGCCTTTTCCTGCCATTTCTTCATCCATTTGGGGGCTTTAAGAGTGCTTTGAGTCTAAGAAATATATTTGAAATATAGGTTGTAATCATCTTTGTTCCAGTCATGTTGAACTTAAGGCTAACGTCAAAGAGCCCAACTCTTCTTACAGGGCTCCTTGAGCCCCACCAGCGAAATTGTTTCTTATCTGACCAGCCTAGACATACCAGAATCTCACTTAGACTCAAACTAACATCCCTACCCTACAAGCTATGAAGCTGACTTTGAAGCAGTGTGGAATGTGTTTGCTTTGGTGACTCAGGAGGTTTTATGTGTGTGTGTGTGTGTGTGTGTGTGTGTGTGTGTGTGTGTCTTATGGATGGTGAATTATACTGTTAATTCAAACTAATATTTCTAGATAATACATATTATATTCCTACTACTGTTTTGGTTTGTTCAATCGGGAATAGGCCTAGCTGGACCTGTATCTCTTTGCTTCTTTCCTGGTCTCTATGTTATCATACTTACTTCATCATCATTTAACATAATGGAGCTACTAATGACTCTTCCAGGGTTTTTGTTGTTGTTGTTTGAGAGTGTTACTTTAATGGGACCAAAAGAAGAACGTATAAGACAAAAGAATAAAACCTATCAGAGTTAGGTGCTAATTTACCCATAGTTATGTAGGGTCTCATTATATGATCTTGTTAAATAAAGTTTGTGATAGTGTTTATATATGATATATGGGTATATATATGTATTAAGACAAAAATCTCTAAATAATAAAAATAATTAGTCATCCAGGACTCTTTATAGAGAAGCTCTCTATAAAGATGGGAGAATTTTGGGGGGAAATTATGACTTCTTGATATTTTCAATGGGCTTTCAGCTATGAATGTTTGAGATTCTCATGGTGCTGGATTAAGTCAAAGTATTCCACCTAAAACAGTGGTACTCTTGGTGGAAGCTAAAGAATAAACTGCCTTGTAGTCTCTGATGTTACAAAATAATCTGCTCAAACATATGATCTCCGTCAAATGTAAAGTTAGGGCCTGGAATCACACCTTTCATTTTCTTTTTGTCTCCTTTAGCAGCCCTGAAGAGTTTTCACCAAATTGCAAACTGGAGTCAGGTAATAATGTTTGTTTCTGAGCTTTCAGAGGAAGCTGTTTATTTTAGTAGGCAATTTTCATGTGTGATGAAGTGAAATGTTGAGAAGGCAGCCTCTCATCAGTGGACAAACAATGCCTAAGAATTTAGCTAATGGCCCCCCTTCAGTGCAGAGAATAGATGGCAACAATTGTACTTGCATACTAGACCCAGAGCTACTTGTTTGGCTGCTAGGTGTTAATGCAAATTTGTTCTTCAGCTCATTCAACCCTGGGGCTCCCATCCTTTGATTTAATTAAATGTAATTGGTTACATTGCTCCTCCCAGGCCCCTGAGGTGTTTTTGTTTATTGCTTACTCTTTGCAATAAAGCTTCAATTCATGGCACACAATGCTGGATAAATAAGAGTCTTTTTTTCCTGTGTTGGATTTGTTGGGAGATTATTTCCTTCAAATAGTTTGGCTTTACTGTTAAAAGTAAATGACCAGTGAAATAAACTCATTGGGTGGCAAATGTAGCATATCCAGAAGCAAAGAATTAAGTAGGGTAAATTACATAAGATTAGGAAAAGATATGAAGTTGTAATGTTAAATTAGTAAAGATTTGCAAAAGTACTATAAGAGCTATCAACACTGTAAACAAAGCTTTAATAAGTGAGATTATCATTTTTGTAGCATGTTATTAAAAAGTTACTTTAAAATTTAAGTTGGCCAGGCACGGTGGCTCACGCCTGTAATCCCAGCACTTTGGGAGGCCGAGGCGGGCGGATTACGAGGTCAGGAGATCGAGACCATCCTGGCTAACATGGTGAAACCCCGTCTCTACTAAAAATACAAAAAATTAGCCGGGCGTAGTGGCGGGCACCTGTAGTACCAGCTACTCGGGAGGCTGAGGCAGGAGAATGGCGTGAACCCGGGAGGCGGAGCTTGCAGTGAGCCGAGATCGCACCACTGCACTCCAGCCTGGGCGACAGAGCGAGACTCTGTCTCAAAAAAAAAAAAAAAAAAAAAAATTTCAGTTATGAAATACTCAATTTATTTATTTTGTAATAATACATAATTCTCTTACAAATACGCAGGTGGCATTGGTTCAGGATAAAAGTGAGAATAATATTGATTTAAATTAGGTCAGCACAATTAACCTATTCTTTTTAATGAGAGATATTTTCCCTCTGAGTTAAATATATATATTTTTTCTACCTGAAGATATAAATAACATTTTTTTGGTAAACTGATACTTTTTTTCCCTTTCAAGTTTTAATCTTAATTTGAGAAGTGGGGTAAATTATCTTTGTATTAACTTCTGAGGAATAACTCACAAACTTAGGAAAATTGAGAAAATATTATTAGCACTTCCCAATTCAATTTTAAGTACCAAATTGTATAAATGACTTTTTTCCCTTTTTGTTACTGTCAATGGGATAAAATGGCCTCCAGAAGCTGCCATTTATTATAGTGCTACCTGGTTAGTTCCTTTGTTGCTTTCTTCTTTCCCTGGTCTTTATTTTTCCCTTTTTTACTGTAGAGGTAACATCAGTGTCATTTTCATTAGTGCAATAGACGTTCTAAATCTTGCTGTGTCACAGGCCTAACTCATATCTCTTCTGATGGAAAAAATGAAAAATCCATGATAAGAACCTAGGTATTCTCAGTGCAATATAAAGCTTCAGTTTCCCACGATAGGAGTGTTTTGCAGAAATTTTTTTCTAGGCTCCTCTCACATCCTATTGTTGAAGTACTGGGGTTTTAGGCTTATCATCTTGTGCTGTTGGGTTAGGCTTTTCTTCTGGTGGATGCCCCTGATGAAAACCGAGTGGTAATAGACAACTAGAAAACACTCCCATTGGGAAATGGGGTACTAGTCTAAGAGGTTAGCTCCAATGGTAAGTGTTCAGAGAGGAAATCAAGTACCAAATTTACTTCCTGGAAATTAGCTGTTAAAAAGGCTGTGCGTCACTTTCAGAGCAAGCTTTGTTTAGCCCCTACCAGCTCAGGTATAGGCAGAAAACCCAACTGTGGTCCTGGGTCCAAAAATCTTGGATGGAAATTACAGGCTTTCTTGACAGCAAGGCCAGGATGATTTAACTTCTTGGCTGGTTTAATCACAGCTTGAAATAACTCTTGCCCTACATACAGAGAAATAAGAATGTTTAAAATATTATAATGTAGTGGTTACTGAGGGTTTCCTTTGTAAATGAATGTGATGTCATAGACAAAAGGGAGAGAAATGTTCCAGTGGTCTTTTAGATAAAACCAGATACTCTCGTACTTGAGTAATTTTCCTCCCTGCACACGGGTAATAATAAGCCCATTGCCCATCCCCTGACTGTGACTCTCCTGAATCCACAGCTTTGATTGGAAACTCTCAACCCCTGACCAGCCTTGGGAGCACTGATTACGAAGGCACCCCACACACTTCCTTCATAAACATTTGGCAGATCCGGAAGTGCTGAAAAGCAATGCCCCTGGGTCTCAGAAGAGAATACTGGTGGGAGAAGAAATAGAATATTTTCCCTCTTGCAGCTGTCAAAGAGTGATTATGTCAAATGGGTTTTCAAGGAGCCACGAAGTAATTACAGGGTAACTTCTTGACGTTATTTTCCAATGTTTGACTCAGCAGATGATGATTAATTGATGCGTATTATTTTATGGCTCTCTGAAACTTTGTTTGATACTTCAGATAGAGGCAGGGCTAAGTCTTCACTTAGACTAACATAACAAAGTTGCCTTAAATTTTAACATGTTAACTCTTTCTTTGTAATAGATGATTTCCTAAACTAACTGGTCTTCTGGTTGCTAATAGAGACTGTATTTGAGCTAACTTTTCATGTAAATAAAAAAAAAAAAAAAATCATGTGCTTTCCAAGCAGTGTTTCCTTCTTTTACTAAGATGTTACTGTTAATTTTCTGTGGCTATTGTGAGAATTAAATGAGTTAAATAATGAAAAGAACTTAATAGTTGGCACATGGTAAATGCTCAGTAAATATCAGCTATATTAAAATATGACATAGTAATCATTAAACTCAAAAAGGTATTTCCTTATATTCTATCTCAAATGTGGTCCTTTTGGCAGAGAGGAATTTGAACACCCAGCTCATTTTCTTGTGTAGTTATGTTACATTAGAGCTGGTCTATCTATTGGTTTATATCTTTTTACAAATTTTAGTTCAAGTTGAAATAGTTGGGAGTATTCAAATACAGTGGACTTGAAATACATATATATATCCTTTTCCAGGGTATATTTTATATATGAATGTCTAATATTATTTGATTCCAAGCAAGTAATTGATTCAGGTAAGCCAAGATCTGGACATTCATGACTGAATCAATAGAAGTGAAGAAAGATTAATTAACATAGTAAGTAATACATATCATGGAACTTTTACTGAGTTTGTAAGCTTTAAGTGTATTTTTTTTCAAATCCAAGTTGTCAATGATATAAGTGTTTCATGATCTTAGGGTTTTCATAAGTTTGTATACGAAAAGATGTTTTGTAGCCAGAATGTTTCTTACAAGAAAAATGGAAGTGTCTGACATTATGAGAATTTGTAACACTTTGTGCTTAGTCTAAATTTAAAAAAGTCTTAAGTTTTATTTTTGCCTTTGTTTCATGCAAAGTAAGTTCTATATACTGACCCTAAACTGTTCATTAAAAAATAATTATACTGAGCATGATAATGTCATATGAATGACTTGGTATAGCGTGAACCACTAATATTTGATTAACTTTTGAAAACATGCTTACATATACCTTGTGCAAGTAAGTGCTTTTGAGTAGAATTTTTTTAAAAATTCGGTTATCAATATTTATTCAAAGTATTATTTTTCCTAAATTTAAGAGAAATCTTTTAGAATCAAAGATCTTGCTATAGTGGGATCCCACCATGCCCTTTTACATACCAAATGCATTCATCTGTCTGGTGGTGTGTCCATGTGCCCTGGTTTGTAAATAAATGTGTGTTTTGTAAACAAATGGAGTAGGTGAGTTATTTGTAAGCTGTGCTGTTTCTGCCTGCCAACTAGATGTATCATCAACATTCCAGGTGCAAAAGATGTTTAACCAGTTCAACTGAATAGTCCTCCTGTGTCTCCCCACGTATTTCACAAAGAAAAGATGCTGCTCTCATGGTAACAGAAGGATGGTAGTCTAGGGTTTGCGGTGCCATCTTCATTATGTGTATGCTGAATGAAAAGAAACCAAGTATTCAACTGTGGGCTGCTGTATGGTTGTGAGGGAATTTTTTTTTTTTTTTTTTGGTGTTGGTTGAGGTTTCCATTGATAGAATATTTTAGACTTTTAAAAAACCATCTGTTTATCGGAAGCACAGGGAGTGCATCCATCTGTTGACTTTATTAAGTGTATTGCAAATAACAGATGGCTTAGTATTAGGTTTGCTCTTCTGTAGGAATTTGTTGCTTCTAAAAGTAACAAATTTTTGTCTTTCAATATTAACTCATTTAGGACATTTGGACTGAGGTTTGATTTCATTCTAAAATAAAGCTTTCATTGACAATCTGACCTAAGCTCTCCATTTATACCCTAATTGTAATATTGTCCTATTGTATGGTAATTATCTGCTTACTTGGCAATGTCCTTAGCAAACAACGTAGTAACTTTGTCTTATTCAATATTATCTCCCCAAGATCAATTAACACAAGTATGTTGAATGAATGAAGTCGTTTTGTGTGTGTGTATATGTGTCTGTGAAAATCCAGAAGAAACATCCAGAGATGCTGTAAATTCCTCTGATTTAAGAATTGGTGAAATTCAGCTATTTTGTGAAAGCTCTCCTCCCATTTTTAGATAAAGGTTGCTAATAGGTTTCCAACAAAAAATGGCAGAAACCTAGACTGCTAATTTACTGTTTATGTTTGCATATATTAAACTAGGACCCTAAATGAAAATATCAGAGTAGCATGTTAATCACAATTTGAGGTCAAGTCAATTAGAAAACATTATAAGTAAGTTTGCTGTTATTTCCAACTTCATATAATGGCATAATTGTCTCTGGGGCACGTATGTTTTCAAATATGAGCATCGTTAGGTTCTTTTGAACAACGGTACACCATCTAATGAATTTACATACATAAATACTACTAATTAACATTTGTTTATTATTTTGCATTTCACTGCTATTTACTAACAGATTTCAAGACAATAGACAATTTTGTAACCTCGATTTTATAAAAACCACTAGTATTTTTGGTCCCTAGCAACCATTTAGTATGTAAATTAGGTATTCTCAGGCTTAATGTACTTCATTTTTATAAAACAAATACATCATTAATCTGATTAAGTTCTTGGGTGGGAGTGCTGTCCTCAGATCATTGTGGATCATTTATTGTTGGGCATGCATCCAAAAAAAAATTCAAGCATGGCACTTACAGTTTAGATTTAGAAGAATTGTTGAAACCCCCTAAATGACATTTTCCAGAAGAATAGAAAGGCACTGCTTACTTACAATTGCAAGCATTACCTAAAACTTAATGATGTTCTTATCCTTAATTACAGCTCAGTTTGATGATGATTCAGTGCCTGAAATTATGCCATGTTTTGCTTTGATGTTATAAAATGTATAATGAAATAAAGGTGATCCGAGTGAATCAAAAATAGATTCTGGCTTTCCAGTAGTGACTTAATCACTATGTTTCTGAATTCACAACTTGCATGACTGTCATGGCTATTATTTGGTATGTCTTTAGCTTTTAGTCAAATTTACTACTTAAGAAGTGAGAATGTTTAATTTTAAGGTTAAGGAAAGTTCATGATGTTCTCATTCACATAGCAGAAGGACCTTTTAGAGAAAACTTAAAATTATTTGAATTCTGCCTTTTTAGTTCATAGTTTACCAAGTTGTATATCTTCCTTTTGGAGATAGTCTTTGCCTAATGGAGCATGACATAATAATGGTTTTCATTTACTGAATGTCTCCCATAGTACTTCATTCATTTTGCCTAGAAATCCTGTGAAGTTGGTTATGTTTATACCCATTTTACAAATGATTAAACAAAGGCTCTGTGAGGTTAAGTAGATACCCAAGGTCATTACAGATAGCATGTGTTTAATCTAGGAATCAAACTCAATTCTTTTTTTTTTTTTTTTTTT
>NW_026652290.1:80420578-80573430 GCF_009828535.3 Hylobates moloch | reverse complement strand
ATTTCCAAGACATGCTAGGCTGGGATCATTTCAGACAGGGATTGGGAAACTTTTTCTGTGAAAGGTCAGATAGTAAATATTTTAGGTTTTGAGGGCCACACAGGGTCTTTATCAAATATTTTTATTTTTAATTTTTTTTTTACAAACTTTAAAAAATATAAAACCACTGTTAACTCCAGGGCTATACAAAAACATTCTGAGGGCCAGATTTGACCAAAAGTCCTTAGTTTGCCAACCTCAGATTTAGGACAGTGTCAGCAAGCCCTATAGGTATCTATTCTCTCAGGACTATGTGATTTCAGTCAACAATAAAATAATTTATATCCATAATAGTGACTTTTAAACACTAAGAAAATGGATAAATTATGGTTCTCTATGCCCTATTTAAGAAGGCTTGCAAGTATTATATCTTAGATTTTCATCAAAAATATAAAAATGAGATTTTGGTGTTTATAATGGTATTTTAGGTACCTGAAAGATTCAACTTTTTGAAACACTTCATTTCATAACAGATAGAATGAAAGGTATTATTACAAGTGGATTTTGACAGTTACAGAATTTATAACATACCATTTTAGTTTCATACCTGAGTGTTTAATTTTATTTTTAAGAATCTTACCTCTTTGATATTTGAGTGCTTACTATTCTGTCCACAGATTTTTGATATTGCAGACTGTTAGTTCCTTACCCACCCCCCAACAGTATACATTTTATTGAACAATACAAAGGAGTAGCTGAGAAAATGGTTCTTTATCCTTCTTAAGAAAAAAGCATTTTATAACAATAGGTATCAGTTATCTGAGATTTTTGCTGATAGATTAATGTTTATATACATATGAATATTTCTTTCTCCAACTCCTTAATTCATTAACAATCTATTTTTGACAGGCTAAAGTGAAACAGACTTCTGCTTCAATCCCTTTGCTTAAAGAGGCCCCAAGCAGGGTTACTGGGGGATAGTTGTTCTGTTGCGGAATAGGGGATGGCAAGGGACCTGGGGCCGTCAAACCAGTAGTTGAAAATGTTTTTTATTTAATTCCTTTATGTCCATGTTTTTCTAATTTCTTTGCTTTTCTTCAAGCCATAAACCATTAGTAGTGTTCTTTTGAAAAAGTCAGTATTGGCTGATCACGGTGGCTCACGCCTGTAATCCCAGCACTTTGGGAGGCTGAGGCGGGTGGATCATTTGCACTCAGGAGTTCAACTCCAGCCTGGGCAACATGGTGAAACCCCCGTCTCTACAAAAATTACAAAAATCATTTGGAAGTGGTGGTGCATACTTGTAGACCCAGCTACTCGGGAGGTTGAGGTGGGAGGATTGCTTGAGCCCAGGAGTTTGAAGCTGCAGTGAGCTATGATTCAGCCACTGTACTCTGGCTCAGGCAACAGAGCAAGACCCTGCTACAAAAAAAAAAGTATGATCAAACAAGATTCAGATTCGGAGAACTACTACCTTCTCTGAGTCTTCTTTTCTATGTTAGCTCCTCCAGAGATCCACCAAGTAATATGTGTTTTTTTTTTCCTGCCACCTCTATTGGTTTTTTAATAAAGTAGAAAATACAGACAGCTTCTTGTTCCATTGTTCTAAGCTCTTTATATGTATTAATTTACATTATCTTGGCAGTAACTCTTTGAGAAAGGTACTTATAGCCCCATGAGAAAACTAAGGCACCAAGAGGTTAAGTAATTTCTTAACTAGATCAAGGTCACTCAGCTAGTAAAATGGGGAGCTGGGATTTGAACTCAGGCAGGCTAGCTCCAGTGTTCATGCTCTTAACCATTCCTCTAAACTCTCTCTCAAATATAATGCTAGACTTGCGTCTTCCTACTATTAAATTCAATATCAGTGAATTTGTTTCAGTAAAACAACATTATTCATTACATTAAATTGATGACTTAAGTTTGAATTTAATTGGTTTTGAAATTTCGTTTGTGTTTAGTTTGTAAACTTGTTTTGGTTTCATGGTTATATAAAAGCTATAACTTTGAGGAAGTTTTACGTGTGTTTGTACATAATAATTATAATTACAAAAATAATAAGAGTTAACAGAGTAGTCCTCAACAACTATAAATTTTTTCCTATTCATTTACATAACATTACTTAAGTTTAGGAAACACTAGTCTGTGACATAAAGTTAGGCTCTTAATGCAGTATAGAGTTCCTTAAAGATATGATCCCTACCTGTCTTCAGTTTGATTTCTCACCATTTCCACCTTTATACTTTTTGACACTGAACTACTCAGGTGGTTGTTTTTGTTGTTTTTTTTTGTTTTTGTTTTTTTTGAGATGGAGTCTCACTCTGTCACGCAGGCTGGAGTGCAGTGGCACAATCATGGCTCACTGCAGCCTTTGCCTCCCAGGTTCAAGTGATTCTTCTGCCTCAGCCTCTTGAGTACCAGGTGTGCTTTTTGTTTGTTTCAACTCACCCTTGCATAGGACTGTCTCCTCTTATCTGCCCATCCTTCTGGGAAAATGGACACGGCATCCCCTTAACCCCTTGCCTCAGCTTGGTTGGTACCCTTTTTTGGTAACCACATAGTGTCCTGTGCACCCTTCTCTCATTTTACTCACCACATTGTTTCATAATTGTTGTACCTGTTTTAATTAAACTGATGACTTGAGCAAAGGGACAGGTAGAGAAGAAACAGAGTGAAAAGTAACCATACTTTCCTGGCCAGTTAGTTTCATTTTCTTGAAGCCACCATCTTTTTTTTCTCACTGTCTTTTCGAACCCAAATTGAAACCACCATCACTTGTTATGAAAACATTAAAAACTCTCATTGGGACACAGTTTATTATACTACGTTCTTTGTTGTATACCTAGATCCTTCTCTTACCACCCCAATGACTTTATCCTACAATTAATCCTCTCTCCTACATCCTTAATTCCTCCTCCTTTGTAGAGTCATTTCCATCAGCAAACAAACATGTAGTACTTCCCTTCTTAAAAATAATTCTCTCTTGACCCCATTTCCAATCTAGTTGTTGTTCCACTTCCCTGCCACCCACCTTCTCTTTTGATTCCTTTTTATAGAAAAACTTTTTGGTACAGTTGGTTCTAGTTGCTTCCCCTCACATTCTTTCTGCTGATACTGGATTCAAGAAATGCCAATATGGGCTGGGCGCAGTGGCTCACACCTGTAATCCCAGCACTTTGGGAGGCCAAGGCAGGTGGATCACGAGGTCAGGAGATTGAGACCATCCTGGCTAACGGTGAAACCCTGTCTGTACTAAAAATACAAAAAATCAGCCGGGCATGGTGGCAGGCGCCTGTAGTCCCAGCTACTCGGGAGGCTGAGGCAGGAGAATGGCGTGAACCCGGGAGGCGGAGCTTGCAGTGAGCCAAGACCGCGCCACTGCACTCCAGCCTGGGTGACAGAGCAAGACTCCATTTCATAAAAAAAAAAAAAAAAAGAAATGCTAATATGCTGGGAGGACTTACATCCAGCTGAAAATGTTTCCAGGGCTTATGAGTGCTGTAAAGTCAGGAAATGTCAGGAGCCAACAACAGAGTTACTGAATGAAACCTCTGAAGATAAATATTTTCTACTTGGAGACAAAGGTCTCATTGGCAGGCTCAAGCCTCTCATCTTTTCTGACAGTTTCTCCATCTCATGGGATATGGCTTCTTATGGCACAGGTCAGAATGAGAAAGGAGAGTGCTTAGAGGTAAAGAGTGTTGAATTGGAAAGGGTTTTGTTTGTTGTTGTTATTTGTTTTTACTTATACAGGTCTTACAAAAATGTACTCATTTGAGCTGGACTTGGGATGCTGCATCCTCTAGTCCCATGATTCTAGTGCAGCCCATGATTTCCTTGAGTTTCCTGAGGTTCTAAAAGCCAACTTGGGCTCTTGATGTAACCTCGGGACCTCAGGGAAATCACACAAAGAGTGGGTCTTGATAGCAGTAATAGAAAATACGGTATTACTTTATTTTTTGGATGAAGAACCCAACATTCAGATTGTCCCCAGGGCACCATGCTAGTAAATACTAGTAAATGTCAATGCTGGCATTTGAGAACCAGATCCTACTTCATAGCATGTGCTCTTCCTACTCTTTCACGTATAAAAGATACACAAACACTTTAAGTCTTAAGCTGCACTGTCCAATATGGTAGCCACTAACTCTTGGCTTTTTAAATTCTAAATTTAATGAATTATGATAAAATTTAATAAATTAAATCAAAATTTCAGCTCCCCATTTCTCATTTCAGTGCACATTTCAAGGGCTCGGTAGCCACATGTGGCTACTATATTGGACAGGAATGATACAGAGTATTTCTTTCAGAAAGATGTATTAAGACAGTGCTACTTCCCTTCCAAGACATTAAATAATTTTCCACAGTAGTATCACATACTCTTAGAATTCTGTGCTATTGGTATTGATCGTAATTGTAGAACCTTTTATCCCTTATTTTTTTATTATCCATTTTGAATATCGTGGCATTATTTTTCACAGAATTCCTCTTTTACTTGGTGTAGTCAGAATTCTCCATTCATCTTCTTAACTTGCATTTTCTCTTTTCTTAAAATGGCCTGTTTTGAATTAGCCTTGCCACCCCTACTAATTTGAATTCCACATCATGAAATGAAAGTTCATACTTTGTGCTTACCTGGCCAGTACCTGGGGGAATTCGCCTATTAAATAATATTCTTCCCCTTAATATATTCCTTTGGTTCCTCTTCCTTATCAATTTTTTTCTCATTTATTTGGTGTCTGTTAAGTATCAGAACACTTTTCCTGTGACTAAATATGTGTTTATATGCCAAGTCTTTTTTTTCAGTTTGAGGTGTCTGGATACTTGAAGTTCATGCCTTTTCATTTGACTTGCTGGAAAATAGTTATTCCGTCCCTACATCATGAGTTTTCAGGATTAAAAGGTTTTTTGACCTTTAAATTATAACTAATAATTTGCCTAAATCAGTGTTGCTGGGTGATAACATCTAGGATAACAAGTGAGTTACAGGTTCACAGTGATGACTCGGAATTAATCCTTAGCCTGTGTCATCAAGCTTGCAAATAGAGGAGTCTTTAGAACTAAGATTCTATCTGCTTTCTCTCATGGCACACGGCATAGTACCAAGCATTTCATCTTGTGCACTCAACAGATGTAGATGATTAACTGTATAAAAAGGCTGCACTATCTTAGGGTAGGGTTAACTATCTCTTGATACTTCTTTTTTTTTTTTTTAACCCAACACAGACTGAATAATACAGTGCCGTCGAATATCTTTCAGATTGGTGCATTGATATTTGTAGATATAATTTCAAATTTAGAAAGTGCTTGGTCTTCTGCCATATCACTCTGTAGGTATGTATTCTCCTTATATAACTAGTTGTACTGTAGAAGGTGATTTGGAACCTTACAGCTTTAAATCATTCTTGCCTTTTTAATATTTATTTTATAAGGAACCACAGTTTTCTGTGCATTTTGACATGGTAGCTTTTATCCTTGAAATAATATAATGGCAAGGAAAATATCCTCTTTTATCTAGACTTCTAAGGCTTAAGCTTTGTTTTTTGTTTTTTTCATTTTCTTTTGGCACCTGCAGTATGCAGCTATATACAAGGCTGATGGAGAGCAAAAGAGGCTGCCCTATAGCACTTTAAAGAAAAGGTGTTAGGCTGGTCTTCAAATTGGCCCTTGAGAAGCAGGTAGCTCCCTTGCTACTAAACAGATGTGTTGGTGGCAGCTTGGGAATAAGGAGCAGCCGCAGAGTCTGGCCCAAATACTCGTTTTTACCCAAGCAAGACTCCAGTCTGAGAGAAAAAGAACTGCTTGCTCTAAGGTGAATGAAAGAGAATTATGTATGACTCAGTTCTTTCATTTGCCTTGCAAACCCATCAGTGACTCTAGTGGAGCGCAGGTCGGAAGCCCAAGAGCGCTGGTTATCATTTCCCATAGAGTTGTGTGTATATATATATACACACACACATATATAAAGCAAAACTATATACATAAAAATGATATATATCTCTCTATACATACATATACATATACATATTTTACATCTGCTCATTTTGCTTTGTTAGTCTAATGCCAAGGTTTCTATGAGTATGGCACCCTTGTAGTCCTTCACAGAACAAACTTGAAACCTATGATTTCTAGGCACTAAACTTTATCTCTTGCTACTAAGCCATATTGTATTCCTCACATTCTCAGGTCAAACCTTTTGATGACTCCTTGCATTTCAATATAATGTTACCTCTGTCTTCAAGGTCCTCTTAATTCTCTGACAGACTTCTACTAATGTTTGTAAATACAACTGAAATGCCACCTTCTTGTTAAAGCCTTTCCAAATTCCTTCAGGCCAGTGGTTCTATCCCTTGTGCTCCCAAAGTACTTAGTTTGTCCTGCTGCTGCAGCACTAGGCACCTGTTGTAATTATCACTTTGTCTGTCATCCCTCTCTCTGATGAGCTGCGGGAGCAGGGATTGTCTTCATATCCTAACGTCTAGCACAGACCTAGACTTCATAATAGGTGCTCAATAAATGAATGACTGCAAGAATAAATGAATGAATAAAATATACCACCTTATGTTTGAAACGTACTTGAATTCTTCCAACCAGCCTTTTCTTTTGTGCTGCTTTTCTTTATCTTCTTCCTGGCAGCACGTTCTTCTGTCCTACCTGGTAGATTTTAGAGCTTAGGAAATACGTGTTTGAAGATTTAAAATATAGTTCTTTGAACTCCTTAGAGGAACAGTCTATGAATAAATAATTAGACTCATTTCACATCAAAATCTAAAGTGTGAAAAAATGTTCGTATCATTTGGTGCTTTATTCACTTGTATGGTAATCTAATGGCATATCCATTGTTAACACTGAACTATACTGAAATATTTTACTCTCAGGGCTTTTCATCTGACAAAGGAGGCTTTTTGAAAATGAGAAAGCACAGCTCCTGTCCCTGGTATGCTATGGGGAAATTTATTAGTTTTGTAATGCATGGGTTAATATTACCATGTTTTTTATATTGAATATTACTTGAAAAAATTACTATTAATATCACTGCAGCATGTATGTATGTAAGTCCTGTCATCTTTGGGGTATGTAAATCAGGAATGTTGCTGAAGAACTACTTAGCATTTTCTTGGGGGTGAAGTGCTTAGTTTTGGAATTTAATTGTAGGTTTTACATTTAAGCTGTTCAGTATTACTCTTCTAAAGGTTCTATAAATTTCTTGCTTTGTAGTTTAACAGGTTTAGTCACCACAGTTGAAAGGCATCATCCTCATAATGAAGCCAGAGAAGAATAAAGGTTGATCATGCAGGGCTGGCTGGCTGTGACATTGAACAATAGAGCTTGACTTCTTCATGTCTGTTAAATTAGACTATGGGGTGTGCTTATCTTGCTGCAATGATACTGAATTGTAACAAGAAAATGTTATGTTGTGCAGCTCTGCGAAGGGGGTGCATCCGTTCTCACCTCATATGTATGGCAAAAGCTTTAAACCACTACTGAAGCTGCCTAGTGGGCTTAAAGTCTAATGGCACAGAATTGGGCATAATAATGAAACAAAAATAAAGAAAAAGTGCAAAGGCTTTTAAATGTCTTGTAAAATTTTATTTATAGTGGTCTTTTAAGGGTCTAAGGCAGAACACAAGAAGGGTATGCTGGAAAAATTACATTTGGAAGAGGTCTTTGAAGGAGATAAGTGTTACGGCCTTAAGGAAAAGTAAGAAGATATGTTGCATAGGTGAGTGATTTATTCTAAACTTTTCTACACGTGTACGTGATACATACAATTCAATTCTTCAAATATTGTTAAAATACCTACTATGTTCCCAGCACCGTGTTGGATACCATAGGAGATTTTGAAAGAGCATTAAATTCAGTCCTGCCTTGAGGAATTTAGTATTTTTTGAGGCGACAGAAATGAAATCCATGAAAAAATTACTTAGAATTGTTGGATATGTGAATGACAGTATTATAAGCTGTCAAGATCATGTAAAATTTTGATTCTGTTATTATATGTATCATTCCCAGATGTGTCACATGAGCTTTTGATAGGTATAGCTTTTATGTTTTTAAATCTCTGATAAAAATGTTGAAAAGTCAAGGCCATGGTTAGATTGGGGCAAGAAGGAGCCTTCTGACACTTGCCATACTTGTTCTTCACACATGCTTTTTGTCTACTTTTGAACCTGTGTTATTTTCTAAGTGTGTATAAGCCACAAATTAGTAATCTGTTACAAAATTTTATCGTGGATGTTAAGCTACTGTTCAAGTTATACACACATACATGTGTGTGTAAAAATCTGGATTAATACTCTAGTTCTTTCAGAGCAATTATCCTGCAAATCCTGCCAGGTGATGGGAATAAATAGGGTGCCCATCACCCAGAGGTTTCCTTTTTGGGAAAGTAAGAGCATGGGAGCTAACCAACGCCAAGCACCATGTACCCAAATCTTAGCAAGCATAACTATAGCTACCAGTTACCTGGGCATGTCACAAGACGTCCAAGGAGGACTCAATTCCAGTTTCACCTTAGCATTTGGCTTATGATAAGGAGTCCATGCAACCCCCCAAGACACATTTTTGTCCCAAATTCAATTCCAAGCTTCAGGTCAAGGCCCTAGGAAAGAAAACTGGATCTAAGGGATCTAGAGGCAGATGATAATAGAGGTTAAAAGGCACAGTGCAGGTGAGCATGGCTAGTTTCTGCCAATTAAGCCAAGCCTCCTGTTTCATGGATAAAGGTCAAGCTAATATCCATGGCATAAATGAGGTCCCGGGAACTCCAAGGCTACTGACAGCAGCAGGGATAGAGACATAGGTGAGAGCAGATAATTCCTATTCTCCAGGCCCTCCCTGCTTCATGGGTACAAACTGCTTTGGCACCCATGAGTGGCACCTGTTATGATTTCCAGGACTCAGGGATGCAAGGATGGAAGAGGGAAAGAGTACTCACTTCCTTCTCTCCCTCACATACCCCAGGTATTTGCTAGGAAGAGAAGGGAACCAGGGACGCCTGCTCCCGTCTTTCTAGATGAGTAGCCATTCATCTTCAGTTTGTACTCCTTTCAAATGCATCCTGAACCCCTGGGACTCCCTCGAAAAATGCCCTTTTTTCTTTTCTTCTCCTTGGTTCTCTCTTCACAGATAGGTAATTGTGTCTCCATACTGTGGGACACTCCCCTAAGATGCACCCTCCAAACTGGGAAAAGTTAATTTCCCAAACCTTAAACTGGTTGGCTTAGGATTGGGCTCAGGGGAAGTCCAACATGTTGGCAAAAGGGTAGTTTTTTTTTACCAGTTGGGCTTTTGGTCTTCCTCTCCCCATGCAAACTGGTAAAAGGCCTCAGGATTTTTGAGCTGTCCTCAGCCCCCTCCTTTTGTTTCATTTTAATACATGTTTTCTAATAACCCAGTGGTCTCTTGTCACTTTCAGACCATCAAACTCCAAATGGTCATGCAACCAAAGTTTTGAAGTCTCGGACAATGACCCCTTCTGCCAGGAACTCTTAGATAGGCCTCTGACTGCCATTTTCCCCAAAACAAGACCCTCTGTCAGCAGGAAGCAGTTAAGATCTGTCTTCGTCCTTATCTTTATCCTTATTCTAATGTCAGTTAGACGTACTTCTTTAGAGGGGGGAATGTGACAGCCAAATATAGAGGGGTCGCTGGAGAACCTCTGGGACTACAGGCATGTGCCACCACACCCGGCTAATTTTTTGTATTTTTAGTAGAGACGGAGTTTCACCATGTTGGCCAGGGTGGTCTTGAATTCTTGACCTCAGGTGATCCGCCTACCTTGGCCTCCCAAAGTGCTTGGATTACAGGTGTGAGTCACCGCTCATTGCAACAGATATTTACTGAATGCCAGTTATGTGTCAGGTTCAGTTGCGTTGATTATTCACTCTCAGAGCCTCCCAGATTTGGTCTTTCCCTTATGTTCTTTTTTTTTTTTAAACAGAGTCTCGCTGTGTCGCCCAGGCTGAAGTGTAGTGGTGTGATCTCAGCTCACTGCAACCTCTGCCTCCTGGGTTCAAGCAATTCTCATGCCTCAGCCACCCGAGTAGCTTGGATTACAGGCGTGTGCCACCACGCCCAGCTAATTTTTGTATTTTTAGTAGAGACGGGGTTTTGCTATGTTGGCCAGACTGGTCTTGAACTACTGGCCTCAAGTGATCCGCCCACCTCTGCCTCCCAAAGTGCTGGGATTACAGGCATGCACCACTATGCCCAGCCTTTTCCCTTATATTCTCATTCACTTCAACAACTTAAGTTCCGACCCAGAGGCCTCCATCTTGGTCTTCCACCACACTGTATACTTTGTTGTGTTGCCACAGGGTTTGTGGTGTCAAAGCAGGCATCTCTGTCCAGCATTGAGGCCTTTCATCATCACAGTCTTTCTATCTAAAGTTTATCTTCTGTCATTCCTCATTATACCCACAAGATTTGGCCATACCTGTGTCATTACCTTTGTTATTGTTATACATACACATATTATGGTTTACATTTGGGCTTTTCCTTATTCCTTTCCCATGTTAGCATTTATGAAGGTAGTCTATACTTGATTACCCAGGTGTTCTTTATTTAATGTAACTTGTATTCCTGACAAGCTTGTGTGCACAAAATTTTGGTACATTGGACCATTTAAGACAAGAGTAAATAATCAATTTTAATTCATCTTTGTTTAAAGTTGGAGTTTTATTTAGTGGAGATATGATGCATCTGTATATTGCTTTGTGCTTTGTTAATGTTCAGATAAGGAAACTGAGATTCCTAGTGGTTAAGAGATTGGCATAGGACATTTGGCTAGTAAATAGAGTAGGATTAAAACTCACATTTTATAACTCATTGTCGAGTATGCTTTTCACTAGAATAGTTGATTCCTTTTATTCTCCTCGTTTTATGTAATTCTGTTACAATATCCCTAAAGGTAAGAGCTGTATTTTGTATCACACCCCTCCTCCAAATATTCATAACATTAGTGCCTACAGTAGTTTTGGATAAAGAGATTTAATTGCCATGTTGATGTATGTGAATGTATCAGTCATAGTGGGATAGGTCATGTTGCAATAATAAACAGCCCATCCCCCCCAACCTCAGTGGCTTACAACACTAACATTTCTTTCATGTTGCATGTTTATCTTGGGTTTATTGTGGCTGTGTTTCATGTTGTCTGCAATCTGCAACCTGGGATCAATAAGCAACTTCTTGAATACTTGTAGTGGATAGAAAAAGGGCACAATAACCCAGGTACTACTTCTCAAACAATAATGTTTTCACATCGTATTGGCCAGAGCAATTTACATGGCGAAGCCTGTTGTCAGTAGGGCATAAAAGTATAATCCTTCTCTAGGTAGGGGCAGCAAATATTTTTGAAAAATAATACTCCCCCCCAAAAATCTGTGACCTTACATACAGAGCATTGAGCAACTTGTATTTTTCAGTTTATGGCACACTATCATCATTGGTCCCTGTCTGGCCACTTTATTTTTTAATTCGTCTGTCTGTTTTAATGTGTTCTTATAAAATGCATTCTATTGTTTGGGATATGTATTTTAAATTTATAAGTGGTATTATGCTAGAGATTGTATTCTGTTTCTTGATTTTTTTTCACTTAACATTTATTACAAGATTAATTCACATTGCTGCATATTCATCCAGTTTGTTGCATCTGGTGAATATAGTTGTCCCATGGTACATGTGGGGAACTAACCAGTTCTATACCAAAATCCACACACAGTCACATCTGAAAGTTGACCCTGCAGAAACTGCATATGTGAAAAGCACCCCACCACCCACTGCTCCTTACGCGTGGGTTTGCATCTGGGGAATGTTATATTTTCCATCTGCCTTTAGTTGAAAAAAATCCACATATAAGTGTATCTGCACAGTTGAAACCTGTGTTGTTCAAGGGTCAGCTGTCTATAGTATTGCATGATAAATATCCACTACACTTTACCTATCCACTTCCCTAGAGGGTCTTCAATTCTCTACTACAATAAATGGTGCTGTGTGAGAATTTCTTTGGGCTGTACACCCAGGTATAAGATTGCTGGGTCTGGAGACATACATATATTTAACTATTTAAGTATTGCTTTCTTAGTATTTTTACTAAGTCTTCACAGCTATTAAGCCTTGGTATTATGAGAGTTTAGTAATTATGTATTCTATCTTGTAAGTTAACCTTACTAATTCTGTAAATAAAGTCCACCTAACTAAGAACACACGTGTAACTAATGTGACATGTAATTCACCTCTGTAAACAGATTTTTCACTAATGATTATGTATATGCATATGTTATAAACTGTTATTCTGAGGCATTATTTTGTATTGCTGTAAATCAGTGAATAGATAAAATGTGGTATATTTATTCAATGGAATATTTTTCAGCAATAAAAATGAATGAATTAATGATACAACCTGGATGAACCTCAGAAACATTGTGCTAAGTATAAGAATCTAGTCACAAAAGACTATTTTAAGATAGCATTTATATGAACTGTCTAGAACAGGCAAATCTGTAGAGACAGTAGATTAGTAGTTGCCTCGTGCAGGGAAACTAGAGTGTATGGACGGAATGGGGTTTCTTTTGGGGGTGATGAAAATGTTGAAAAATTGATTGCGACAATGTTTGCACACCTGTGTAAATACACAAAAAAACTATTGAGTTGTACCCTTTAACTGGGTGAACTTTGTGGCATGTAAATTATGTCTTAATAAACCTGTTAAAGACAAAACAAAACTTCAATCAGATCATTTTCCAAGAAGCAGGTTAGAAAAGAGTTAAATGTTGACCCCTTCATGTAGGGGGAAGATTTTCTCCCCTTGTGAGAACCTGAAGGGGAAAAATTGGGACAGTTTTATTCCCAAACTCTATCCTCAAGTTATATGAAAATAAATCCATGCATGTTATTTCAACTAACCATCTCTGTGCTCATATACCCTCAGCCCTGATAATTTGTTTAACTGTTTAGTTATCTTCAGGATATTTTTACTTGTATAACCCACCACTAATTTTCTTCCCAATTATCCAATTTCTGCTGTCCTTTTGGTTTTTATATCTCAGTAGTTTATATCTCAATAAATCTTGGTGATCTTTCTTTTTTCTCATTTCTAGATCAACCTTTTATCATGTCATATCATATTATCTTATAATTATTTTTCAAATATGCTTCTTTTTATTCTTTAGACTTTACACTGCCCAAAAGGAGAAAATAATTTCTTTCTTCAGTGTTTTAGAAACAATAGCATTGGCAGATGTATGCTAATTAATACTTGCTTAAAAACAGCAAGGAAATTTCTTCTTCCAACACTATTAACAAGTATCTGACATGAAATAACACTTTCACAAGTAAAAGGGATTCTGATATTTTATGTTCCTTAGTAAATCTTTGGAGGGGGTTAGTACTAGAAATTTTTTTCCTTTGGAGGACTGGTAAATTCAGTTCTAATTTTTACATTGTTTTACATATGTCCTTTTATGATAACTATAACATTTGTGTTTATCAAATAAGTTAAACTCTAGTAGTTTTTAAGTTAAGTAGCGAAATCCATGATAACCCAGGTATGCTCAAGTGACTTGAATGCTTCAGCTTGAGATGGGTCAGCTTTAGGGGTGAAGTTGTGAAGAGAAAGCCATCACACACACTTCATCAACACTGTGGAATGAGGGACCGATGCTTTTACTGAGCAGTGGATTTCCACTGAGCATATAAACTAATTGGTGGGTGAACATGCCCCAGGACCAATGATTTTAAGGTCATAGCAGGCTCAGTGAATAATGCTGACTTACACTACGTCTCACTGATAGCTGATCTTACCAATGAGCAGTTTAGAGGCATTCAAGCCTGAGCTCTCTTCCATGTGCCTTGAATGGCATGTCAGTGGTCACTGTTTTTGACAGCCTTTATATTTGTCCAGTCAGCTCTAAATCTTTAGGTTAGGCTTCAGCGTACTCAGGAAAGAAAAGAGAGAAGCAATTATTTTCAGTCATTGAGTTTTGAAGATCTTAGCGTTAATTATGCCAAACATTGTTGGTTCATCAACAAATACAAACCTTAAAAGGGGTTATGAAGCATTCTAAACTTGCTTAAACATAGTTTATGGTGATTAAGAGAATCTTGTATACACTAATATATTTTTAGGTACACTTTCACCCATATATTTTCATATATAGTTTCAAAACCAAATATTCAAATTAAAGCTGATTTCAATTTTGGTTAATAAATTTTGAAATGCTTATTCACTTTTAATTAGCATTTCTTTCGTATTTGAAAAAAGAGGAATAAAAAAGTACAATTCACTATTTCTCTGTGGAGTCCAGAGTAATTTTGGGTGTGAAAAATATTTCAATAAAACAAAAATCACCATGTCATAGCTCTAGTAATGCTTTTTAAAAATTGATTTAATAGTGGGCTTTGAGATTTAGAAATTTTCTCCCACTTAAATCTTTAATTTATCAAAGATTATTTGAGCATTAAAAATGTGCTTTGTCTATTGTTTTCCAAGTCTCTGTGCTCTCTGACTTGTTGAAGTTTTGCAGGAAGTGCCCAATCAAAGGATTTGAGGAAGCAGTACTGAACATTCTTTGGAAGTGTTCATCTGAGAAAATGAAAGTTAGAGGCTAAACTAGTTTTCTTGTTTGCAACTCAAATTTTAAATCTAATTTCCCATATAAATAAAATAAGTGAAAAGCACAAAGGATGTAAACTTCCTAAATCTGCCAGAATCTTGTGTGTTAATTAAAATATAATTTTATTGTAGCAAAAGAAACACATTTAGTTCCTAAAGAAAATACCATGGGTGGTATTCTTTTGTTGTATTAGAGGTTTGAAGTAGAATAGTTGTTTCTCATGTACATGTATTACAGTAGACACAGTGTTGAATTTGAATAGTTTTCATTTCTGATACATTAATGATTAGAAAAATCATTACCCTAATCCTTTTTTTGTAACTCAAAAACTAAAAAGGTTTTTGTTTTTTGGAGGACCTGTTCTTTCCAAGAGGCTGGTGTTTTTCTACCTTTACTGTCCTAACCTTGCCTTTCAAATTAAGATATAATAGTTAGAATCTACTATAGAATTAATTTAGATTCAGTTGTCTCTATTAACAAAAAGTTATATAGTTTTAAAAAATGCAGATGATCATTTATGAGAATCTGGCTGTAATCAAAAGCAGTAACTACTATCCTTATAAGTTCTTTATTCAGTAAAGCATTATCCTCTTTTTGCTGTTCTTTATTTCATTTATTCTTGTGAAATATGTTTACCTTTTTATCCAGACTTTCTATTTTTCATGGCTAGATATGTGATAAAACAAGCACGGTAAAATGTTAAGGATAGAATCTAGGTGGTAGGTATATGGTCTTCTCTGTAAAATTTGCTTCTCTTTCACATTTGCTGTTTGTTTGAAATTTTCATAAGACAATTTTAGAGAAAAAAAGCTTTCTATTTTGATTGTAATAGCCAATAGCCAAAAACTTTATTCCATTTTTGAAAAAAAAAAACCTAGGTATTTTAAGTTTTTTTTACTTATCTAAGCATAACAATGCAAATACCATATAACATATATTGATAATATCACACATTTAGTGAGTTAGAAAATACAAGACTGGTTTTTAATTGTTAAATATGTATACTATATACCATTCATATTTTAGCTGGTGGTTTAAAAAGCTAACTTAGGCATTATTTAAACTGAATTAGAGTAATTACATCAAAAGTAGATTCTTAGCCAGAATAATTTTCCATTTTGTTAAAGGAGCCACGATGAAACGAAGTGTTTGGAGAGTTTTAGGGATAAAATGTGGGTGTGTATTCTTTAACATAGAATGAATATGCTTTCCAGTGGACTTTGGAACGGGAAAAGTATCAATAAATAATGCTTATTAAGCTTCTAACTAGACATAGCGCCAGTTATCTCATACTTGAGAGATAATTTTTTCCTTAAATAAATGCAACCATTGCATTTTGGGGGTGCTTTTCTTATTGTTTTCATTCAACTGTTTGCCGCATGTGTGCCTGATATATTATTGAATCATAGAAATAATTTTTAAATATATGTGGGCTCCCCACCCACCCACCTCCTTTTTAAAAAAATAGATACTAAACACACAAAAAATATTACTATTGTTTCTTCCCTGAAATCTTTCATGGCAGACTTGGCTTACAGAGTTTAATTTTGCTGAAATAGGAGTTTATAAGTCATTTTACCTTTGATATTCCAAAGTTAGAAACCTAGAGATAATTTTTAAGTAAAATTTATGTTTAACCTTTGTATTATAATCTCTTTTTACATGACTCTGCAAGTAGCCTCTCTTTATTAATGAAAATAAAGACTAGTGAAAAAATTTTACAAATCATTAACCTAGTTCTTCCGTTCATTAGATATATTTACAAGTCATCTGTGATCAGTTTAGTTACCATCCCTTTGATATCCTGCAGCCATTATTGGATGCCTTTGGGGTTATGATATCATGCTGGGGAAGAATGGTTCAGCTGCAGGTTTTATGTGTCTTTTTATAGTTGTTCACAATATCCCATGCTAAATTATATGGTGAATTATTATACATTAGCTCGTTTAAAAGATGTCTAATTGATTTACTATGCTAAAACATCAAAGACTGTATGCTGCAGGAGTGATGCTTCCAGTTAACAACTTATCATGTATTCATGGAGACGACAATGCTTGCTCACATATTGGCACTGTTGTCTAGTTTGGTGTCCCTTGTGTTGTAATTCAATCATCTATTATTAAAAGTAGATGTGGCTATAGGGAGCAAAACCACATACAAATCCATAAACATACATATGTGCATATTTACTTATACTCACATATATGTTCAATAAGTTTTTTGTTTTACCTGCTATTAATGTTTGTACTAGTGAGTCATAAATGGAAAATATCTATTAGCTCTAAGGTAAAATAGAATAGGTTTTGATTTAGTTCAAGTGAACCATCTCATTTAAAATTAGCCCAGGGGTCTTGTAAAGAATGCAAGTAATCTAAACATAATAATGCACATTGCCCAATTGCTTCTGTGTATGATACAGGTTCAGTGCTGTAGTGCTTTGACGGCCCATTACTAAATGTAATGAACAGCTATTTTTAAACAGAAGAAATTCAAGTTGACAGCTTGGCAATGAAATTCAGCTAGTGGGATAATTTTTGTCATCTTTAGTATAGAGAATGGATTCAGTTTGGTTTAAGCAAATTTGTATCATGTAGTTTATAGGGCAAACATTTTTATTAAAAGATAATTTTATCATCCATTTTGTGGAGAGGGGCAGATGTTACTGTTAAGAGTATGTAATCAGCTTTTAATGAATATTTTAATGAATTACTGAAACATCATTTCTAGAACCTAGGTTTAAAATGAAATTTCTCATTTTTCTTTCCTGCCAAGGGTGAAATAGTCTAATAAAACTATAAGATTAACTCTAGGAGGTGTTTTTCAATGCTGCTTTATAGTCTTTCAGAGTTTAAAAGAAGTAGCTTTTAAGAAATAAGACAGTCTTTGGAAATGGATATAAAGCTTGAGGCAGTGTTGTCTTAATGGAAGTAAGAATTAGACAAAATGCCATTGAGAGAGAGAAGGAAAATGTCTGCCTGACTATATTTTAGAGAAATTCTTTTACTAAGAATAAGGAGATGGTAACATCTGATTTTGACAACTCTTTTTTTTTTTTTTTTTTTTTTGAGACGGAGTCTCGCTCTGTCGCCCAGGCTGGAGTGCAGTGGCGCAATCTCGGCTCACTACAAGCTCCGCCTCCCAGGTTCACGCCATTCTCCTGCCTCAGCCTCTCCGAGTAGCTGGGACTACAGGCGCCCGCCACCACGCCCAGCTAATTTTTTTGTATTTTTAGTAGAGACAGGGTTTCACCGTGGTCTCGATCTCCTGACCTCGTGATCCGCCCGCCTCGGCCTCCCAAAGTGCTGGGATTACAAGCGTGAGCCACCGCGCCCGGCCGACAACTCTTAAAAAATAAGTTGGAGAAGCTTCGTCTGCAATTCTTAAATAAAACATATATTTTTAACTCATACTGTAAAAAATAATAGGGTAAGTCAGAGTGAGTTATTTCATTCTTTTCTGTTTACAGCAGAAATTGTTTGAGAATTCTAATTGCTATTTTTTCTAAGTTGAGCTAATTGCCAGGGCTTTTAAAATAGAGACTTCAGGTTCAACATTATGCATTGTGTTAAATGTGGCTTGAAAAATACATTACTCAGTGAAATCTGGGTGAACAAAGTAAGTAAACTGAGCACTTTACCCAATATCCAATAATGTTTCTGACCCTACCAGTAAAATAAACTAAATATATAGCAGTGGTGAACATTTTAAGATTGTCAGAAATCCCCTTCCAAATGCACTGCCAGAAAGCTTTGTTCATGGGTCTTCATTACCCCTTCATGCTTCCAGGGCACCTCCTCTGGGTTCCCAAGGCACTGGGAACTTAAGAGTTAGCTTTGCTTAGTAACTGTGCCTTAAAGTAGGATAATAAAACAAATCGTCTTTAATAGCCAATAGATTTTTTTCCATTTCTGATCTGTTTCTCTATTTTACTTATGTCTTGGAAGGCATAATGGCCCCAAACCTAATATAGCAATGAATCTGTATAGAAGTCAAGCATTTTTGGAGAGGCTTTCATGTTAGGTCACTACTGTACTCTTTAGAATTGTATTGTATCAGTGAATCAAAAGAATTTCTTGACATGAAAGAATTGGTGCACCTCTATAAACATTTTATTTAAACCTAGAGAGGATATTATTTATCTAACAGAATCCAGCTTATTTCTAGCAACAGTACCATCAGTTTGTAGCCTGGTCTTTGAACTCTTGATTTTGTTGTGAAGTGACCCTCTTGAAATCTTAATTTACCCATGGATAGAGGACGTTGTATCAGGCAGAAGGGCATCATCACATTAGCCCTGCTTCTCTATGGCATCATGAGATGCTAGGATAAGCACTTGAAAGGTATTTTAACTTTCTTGATCTCAGAATAACTTGAGAAGAAATTGATGATACCCACATACTGGGTTAACAAAATAATTAGTCGCGTTTGGTTATTTGTGAGGAGGAAACTGTGAAAAGTGAAAGTAGGACTGGGGATTCCAGAACGAAGCCTAGGGATAGATTTTTTTTTAGAAGGAGGCTTATCTCTGAAGATGGGCAAGATGAAAGAAGTCACCAGCGATTCCAGTGGATGCTTTCTGTATTATGTGACTTCATTTTTCTTTCTGCTTTCCCTTTGAACTTTGAGGTCTGAGCAGTGCAGGAAGAAGAGAAGAAATTGCGTTGCCATGATACATTGTAAGGGCTTCAGGAAAATGGGATATGGCAGTGGTTTGAAAGATATTGAGAAGGTTTCCAACCCAATTGTCATTCATTGCAGCTGCAAGAATTTAATGGGATATGGTCTAATGAAGCATACCCATTGAAAAGTTCTTAAACTAGTGTCTTGAGAGTCAAAATTGTTTGCTGGTTAAGACATATTCTGTCTGGAGCTTGACTGCCTGGGCTTAAGCCCTATCACTAGCCGTATAACTTTGACCAAGTTATTTAGCCACTTTGTGCCATCGTTTCTTTATTTGTAACAAAAATCACAACTCCCAGGGTTAGTATAAGGATCACATGGGTTAAACATTTAAAATTCTTAAAAAGCTATTTTTTTAATGCAAAAAGAGCTTAATTTGTGTAATCTATTGTTGTTGTTTCAGAATTCATTGTAGTTGGAATGCTGTGTGTCAAAGACCTTGGTCCTTAATTGAAGGTTAAAGTTATCAGGAATCCTAACTTTGAAAAAGGAAAGTCTAAATGAGAATTCAGTTCCATTTGGTTAATATTTATCAATCATAAATATTAAGTAGCATGGGATGGGATTTATAAAATATTGAAATCACAGCTTCTACCCTACTAGTAAACTCTTTGAGGATAGGGAACATCCTATATGCTACCAGTCTTGTAACCTAAATGGTGCCTTGTGTAATTCAAATATTTGTTCAGTAAAAATCAGGTCAACATGAATCCAAATATATTGCTGGTACATATTAGATACTTAATATGTGTAACTTAAGTGAAAGGATTTATTTATGTGTGTGAGTATGAAAATAAGTGTTCATTTTCACTAGTGATGAAGGACTTAAATTACAACAAAAGAGTTATAGGTTATAAATAGAAGTAGTCTGAATATAGGGTTGGTAAACATCCTAGTTCTTTCCTAAGAGAAATAACAGAATCTATATATTGTAAAGAATAGGTTATCAGGTGACATTTAACTGTCTTTGTTGTAGAAGAATAGTTAGGTCTTTCAGCCCTCTTACCCTCTATTTCTCAGAATTATTATATAAATATGTACATTCTTGTGAAAGAAGAAACAAAAAGACCTTGGAATGAAAAGCTTTAACTACAGCCAAATTTACCTTTTCTATACATGTCATTCTTTCTCTTTTAGGGGAAGCAACCAGGGGAAAATGAAGATATCACCATCAGTAACTCTCCCTTTTTTTGTTTAAATGGTAAATATGCCTGGGGAGATGGGACTTCTAAGAAAAGATATTTTGGCCAAGGCAGCCTACCTCTCCTTGTCTTCATGATCTTCATTACAATCATAGCAGAAATCCTCATGCTAAATGTTTTTCTTTTCCTTCTTTTCTGGGAGATCATTAATCAGCTATCCTATTTTCCTATTTTACGATTTCTCCTTCTCCAGCCCAGTTATGTTTTCTGCAAAGCTAGTGTCTGGGATACTAACTCTTAACTCATTCAAGCAAGTTTCTCAGCTATATCATTACAATAAATTCTATTTAAAATACTTAGTGAAGTATAGTATTCATAAGCCAGTTATTGCTTTAGGTGTAGCTGCAGTGACACTGGTTAGCATTCATCATAAAGATAGTTGAATATGATTTATTTATATTTGTATGTAAGTATATTTTGAATATGTACTATGCTCTTATGATTCAAAGTTCAAAATGGCCTCAAGAGTATAAACTGTGAAAAGTCTCCTTTCCATGTCTGTTTCATCAACCCTGGTTCCCTCTCTGGAAGTAACCACAATGACTAATTTCTTTTGTATTCTTCCAGAGTTATTTTCTGCATACAAATAAAAACATGTATGGTTGCATATATTTCTGTATACTTAAAAAATGGAGATGACTCTCTTTTTTTTGGTTGACATCACTTTCTGGAAGGCAAAAGGTGATCACAAATTCCTTCTCAGAGTACCAACTTGCCAACTTGCCTTAAGTCATATTTCTTTCTTTTTCTTTTCTTTTCTTTTTTTTTTTGAGACAGAATCTTGCTCTGTCACCCAGGCTGGAGTGCAGTGGCATGATCTTGGCTCACGGCAACCTCCACCCCCCGGGTTCAAGCGATTCTCCCACCTCAGCTTCCCGAGTAGCTGGGACTACAGGTGCGTGCCACCATGCCCGGCTAATTTTTGTATTTTTAGTAGAGATGGAGTTTCCCCATGTTGGCCAGGCTGGTCTCGAACTCCTGACCTCGTGATCCGCCTGCCTCGGCCTCCCAAAAGTGCTGGGATTACAGGCATGAGCCACTGTGCCCGGCCCTTAAGTCATATTTCTTAAAAGTGCCTAGTGTATAAGAGTCTTTGGGACTAGAAATAAGTAAGAAGAGAAAGCAAAGATAGATTAGACACCCTCAATATTTGTTTTCTTCTTTTGGAAATTCTCAACAGAAATTCCAGATGTTACAAAGTTGAATTAGCTAGTTCCTCCATGGCTCCTTGCTGATGGATAAGCCATTCCCCTGCAAATGAATAGTGAACCCTCAGATTCTCTTGGAAGCATGGAACAGCCTGCACATCAGTGTTAAGAACATCCCCCATTTTGGAGTCAGATTAATCTGGGTTTGGAGACACAGATCTAGCATTAGGACTTTTTTTTTTTTTTTTTTTTTTGCCAGAGTCTCGCTCTGTCGCTCAGGCTTGAGTGCAGTGGTGCAATCTCGGCTCACTGCAAACTCTGCCTCCGCGATTCAAGCGATCTTCCCACCTCAGCCTCCCACGTAGCTGGAATTACAGGCACGTGCCATCATGCCCAGCTAATTTTTGTATTTTTAGTAGAGACAGGGTTTCACCGTGTTGGCTAGGCTAGTCTCGAACTCCTGAGCTCAAGTGATCCGCCCGCCTCAGCCTCCCAGAGTGCTGGGATTACAGGCGTGAGCCACTGTGCCCTGCCAGCTTTGTGACTTTTAGCAAATGACTGAGTCACCTCGTGAAACTGTAAATAGAGAGTAATCAAACCAAACCTGTGGTATATTTGAGACGGTTAAATGAGATCATGTAAGTTAATACTGTCTGACACAAAGTAGGTGCTCAATAAATGTCAGCTTCTTTATTCGCCATTCTGCCAGTACATTCAAGATGAAAAGGTCTACTTTCAGGGGTTTGTGTTGTTCAGTCTTACTGTGCTTCTCAGAATTGAAAACAGCATTTAGAAAGACATTTTTATATAATTATTCATCTTGTAAGGACGGAAGTGTCAGAATCTATTTTTAATCTAACAACCAGCTTTTCTGTAGTGTTTTAACAGTTGACAAATGTTAACTTTCCATTCTCTTTCTAGGGAGATGAGAGAAATCGATGAAAGGCGATTACAAATGAATACTTCTATAGCAATACTTGATAGATTAAATTATTTAAGTGTTTTTTTTCTTCTTCCTCTTCTTCTAGTTGCAGTAATATGAGGTTTCTAAAGGTCATACGTAACTATGTACATAAAGAGGAAAGCTACTTGGGATAGAAAGACTCTCGGATTGGGTTTTAACTTCTCAAGTATAAAAATAAGACAAGTAGGCAAAAATATCACATTCTGAAGTTTTAAGTGACAGATAAACAAATTGAAAATGCACCACCAACTTTTTGAGTTTTAGGTACACTAACTTATTGTGGGATCTGGGCCAGCTGCTCTACCTCTGTAGACATTTCTAAGTGGGGAAAAAAAAAAAAGATTTAGGAATAGTACCCTTTTCAGATTCTCTCAGAATTATAGTTTTAAGCACTATGTAAATTCATAGAAAATAGTTTTGAAGACCAGCTTTAGAATTTCAATAGTTATTGTATATTCAAAACAGCTACACAAGCACTTTATTTTCATTTTAAAGATTTACAATTAAAGTCATTTTATGTATACCTCAAATGCCTGATTATATACAAACCCATTACAGGGTTTATACACACATTAAATCCCTTCTTATTATGGGGTTTTGTGCACATTAAATGCCTGGTTGTTATAGATTGTTGTTTTTCTTGTTACCATTAAATGTAACATTTCCCTAGGTGATGAATGTATTATTATTTAGAACATTTATTTTAGTGTGTGTTCTGTATTTTAAAAGAGAAAGGTATTTAAGCAGCAAAGATGTAACTGTTACGAAATTTATTTTTATAAATAGCTTTCAGCAGAAATCAGAACAGTGCTTTAAAATTACAGTTAAAAAATCATTTAATCATCACACTCCTTGATGGCTAATAGAGTAGTTAGTGACTCCCCCATATCCCCCGCAATAGGCTATTCTCGACATGCTCACCAAGTTGCCCTAAGAATAGTACTAGTATATTTTATGTTAGCAAGCCTTGGTAGCAAAGTGCCAAAAGTTCAGGGTGCATTTGTCTCATTTCTCACAAATTCATTTAAGTCTTGCTGGAGCTTTAACTGGGGCAGACAACCATACACATGACTTGAGATAAAATGAAAATAATGGACTGAGCTGGGTGCTGGGGATGGTAGTTATGCTGAGCACACATCAATAAGCTTGGAGTGTGATTCTATGCTAATGCAAGCCTGATGGATCAGCTTTCTCTTTTAGCCTGGAGGACCATGAAGCTCTGGAAGCTGAGTCATACTGGTAGAGTTGGCAAATACAGCCCATCAGTTAGCAGCAATAGTTAACTGACTGTGATTCCTAATATGCGAAACTAACACTGCTTAAAAACCCTCCATGATCAGGACATAGATCAGAAAGGAGATAATAGATTTTGCTTTAATTTGCATAATCAAAGCTTCTCATTTTCCCACCTATAGTTAACATAAGAGGGGAAAAAGGCTACTTTCATTTTGTTGTTAGTCTTGAATCATAGCAAATAATTTTCATAAAAACGTAAATAACTTGTTTCAAAATAAAAGTATAATTGAAAGATTCTCTATGTTATTTCTTTGGAATTAAACTGTAGGCACAGTTACACGGGTTGGGTAATAAGTGTCTTGGGGATATGAAATGTAAGAAAGTTTGGCCCGGTGGCTCATGCCTGTAATCCCAGCACTTTGGGAGGCCAAGGCGGGCGGATCACGAGGTCAGGAGATCAAGACCATCCTGGCTAACATGGTGAAACCCCGTCTCTACTAAAAATACAAAAAATTAGCCTGGCGAGGTGGCAGGCGCCTGTAGTCCCAGCTACTCAGGAGGCTGAGGCAGGAGAATGGTGCGAACCCCGGGGGACAGAGCCTGCAGTGAGCCGAGATCGCGCCACTGCACTCCAGCCTGGGCGACAGCGAGACTCCGTCTCAAAAAAAAAAAAAAAAAATTGTGAGTCTTTTTAGTGATTGATTATTTTCATAGATAATTTATAAAATTCTATACTTTTACTTGAGGATATTGGCTTTGCAAACTTATCAAAAACATTTAGTTCAAATTCTGTTGAATTCATATTTTTGTGTTGTGAAGACTTTCTGTTCATTTAAAAACGTTATTGAGCACCCATTTATTTCAGGCACTGCATTGGACACTGGGGATGTGGTTGTCCTCTTGGAGCTTAGTTTTTTTTTCTTTACAGAGGAGGTAATAAACTAGTAAACAAAGACATAATACAGTTTTAGTGAGTGATAGATTTTTTTTTTTTTTTTTTTTTTGAGACAGAGTCTTGCTCTGTCACCCAGGCTGGAGTGTGCAGTGGCATGATCTTGGCTTACTGCAACCTCCACTTCCCGGGTTCATGTGATTCTCCTGCTTCAGCCTCCCGAGTAGCTGAGATTACAGGCGTGTACCACCACACCTGGCTAATTTTTGTACTTTTGGTAAAGATGGGTTTTTGCCATGTTGGCCAGGCTGGTCTCGAACTCCTGGCCTCAAGTGATCTGCCCGCCTCAGCCTCCCAAAGTGCTGGGATTACAGGCATGAGCCACCATGCCTGCCCTGAGTGATAGATTCTTAAGTAGTGCCTTCTCTATCTGAGAGATTCTACTCTGACCAAGTTTTTGCCAAGCAGACTCAAACATTAAATATGCTGTTTTCAATCACAGGTTTCCAGATGGTCTCAAAAATTTCTAAATGTAAAGAAAATAATAAATAAATTTGTGTTGAAGAAAAATTAAGGGCTTTTGTGTATACCTCGTTGTAATCCAGACTGACATCTCTGTGAAAAACCTAATAAAAGTATATATGCATGGCTTTCTGAGTGTTTAATATGTGCTGGCTCTCTTCTAAGCAGTTTACTCATTAAATATCTCATTTAAAAAACCTCTAAAGGAGGTACTATTATTCCCAGATGAGGAAATCGAGACAACAAATGTTAAATAACTTGCTCAAAGTTATATAGCTAGTAAGTGGGTGAGGTGGGATTAAAATCTAGGCAGTTTGGCTCCAGAGTAAGTGTTCTTAATCACTGTTACTCTTTGGCAACCTGAAGAAATTTGTTTAGCTGAAAATGTATTGCTACTTTAGAATGCAAGGTTTGAGAGGACAGGGAATGCATCTGTCTTGTTCACCTCTAACTCTGCACTTAGCACTGAACCTGGGCTATAGAGGGTGGCCAATAAATATTTGTTGAATAAGTGAGTGTAAATGACTACTATTATATGTTTAAATTGAAAGTAATATTTCATACAAATTCTTTTCAAAATTTATTTTGCTACATATGTTTTGCTGGTGCCCTAAATTAGTATATGCCTTATATGTACAATCCAGCACTAGTTAGAATGATAATATGATCAATTCCTATGGATGGGGTAAGGGTAGGGCCAGAATTTCTTGACCTACCTCAGTTCTATAGCCTATCTACCCTAGGTATATGGGATTTCTCAGTGGATCACATCAGATTGAGCTCTTATTGTGTTCTTGCATAATACCTGCCACCCTTGACTCACAGAATGTTTTGTGTGATGTCAAGTAGCAAATGCTTACATATTTCTACTTCCAATTATGTTTCCTTTCTCCTTATATCTTTGGAAAAGACAATAACATTATTCTGTAAGTATCAAATTGATTAAATGATTGAATGAATGGGGGTTTCTCCTGTATATGGTTTGTTTTTAGAATATAAAAATGAAAAATAATTTTTCTAAATATGATACACAGGAAAACTGATGTAGAAAATTCAAATAATAAAGAAAAGGGTAATAAAGTAAAAATAAACCATATTCTCATTACTCAAAATAGTTTATGTTATCACTTAAATGTATTAATTCTCAGTTAACATTTTGGTAATCATCCTTTCAGATAACTCTATGTATACATAGACACTTACACATGATTTTAAGTAAATGAGTTTATAATGTGCATATGATTGAATAACCTGCATTTTTTCACTCAATAATGAAACTTGGAAATTTTTTTCATGTTAATGAACATTATTATAGTTTTTAATGACCTACTCTGTTGTTTGGATTTATGATTATTTAATTGGCCTTATAATAATAGATCTAAATTCCTTTTTTTGCTTTTATTTTTCATGTTCCAAACAGAACTGTAGTGAATATGTATTCATATATCTATATGAATTGTTGCTGGGTCAAAGGTTCTATTTTTTGGGTCATGTATAATCTGACAGTTTAAAATTATACAAAAATGTGCTGAAGTCCTTGCGTTCATTGCTTAGGGAGTATCTGTGTGCAAGAGGAACCTTACATGAGTGAATAGAAATATAACTTAGGTCTCAGCTATTTAGAAAAAAAATGCTTCTTAAGTCTCTTAATCTAAAGATTTCTTCTTTATCTCCTTTTGCTTTTTCTCCTTGCACTTCATTAAAGAAACTATTTGTTCTGTAGGTTTTCCTATAGAGTCTGAGTTTTGCTGATTGCATCCCCATATTGTCATTTAACATGAACTGCTACCTTCTGTATTTCCTATACATTGATAGTTAAATCTAGAGGCTTGAGCCAATTCAAGTTTGATTTTATTTACTTATTTCTTCAAAGCTACTTCATAGGGAGAGTTTTTCTTCTCTGCCAGAAGGCCACAGTATCAGTCTTATTGTAGTATTGTAGTACTTACAGCCATTCTTGATCAATGCCGTCCATACCTGTGTTAATGTCTTTGCAGTCCTTTAAGTTGTTCCAGTTTGGATTTGCATAACAAACCACTTCAAAACTTAATGGCTTACAGTAATGTCAGCAAGAATAGGAAGCCCTAGACCTTGTTTTCCCACAAAGACACTGACTTAACAATATATGACCCAAAAACATTTAGGATAGCTCCAGAAGCCAGTTGCGAATTCACAGCACCCTAGGCAGGATCAAAGCCATGAACAGTTTTATTGAAAGAGATAAGAAAAGTAGTTTCATTTGAATGATGTCAGCCCCTCTCTTAAGCCAGCGTAGCTCATAATAGGGAGGAAAAGCCCAACTCATGGCTTCTGCCTTGAGAGGAAAATAGAAAAGTGAAATGTATATGCAATATACTAGCTTTTTAGGGGGTGAAAAAGTAAAGGGTTGGGTGGGAGTTGGGCTGCCCAGAATGTTGACTTCAGTCTTGCCTGACTCAGAGTGCTAGCTGAACCAGCATACCTTGGATACCTGGGGTCTGCAGCAAACAAAAGAGAGCTCAGTAGCTTTTTGCAGCACCAGGAACCCCGCAAGTACCACAGACAGGCACAAGAGGGAGGAAGAAACTATAAACTGAAAAAGAAACTGACAAACTTCTCTAACTGGGAATTTACATGCAGAGAGTGAGAGAAGACTCATCTCCCCATAAAAGGATTGAGAGGCTGTCAGATTCTCTGGCTGTGCTGTTTGGTGAAGGTCTTCCCCTATACAAAGCCAGTATGTAAAGATTGGGAGAGGTGGCTGTTTTTCAAATTCAAAAATCACGACAAAAAATAACAAGGCACAGAAAGAAACAGGGGAATCAGTCAAAGAAACAAAATAAATCTCCATTAACTGACTCCAAAGAAATAGAGATCTATTAGTTACCTGAAAAAGAATTTATGATAATCTTAAAGCAGCTCATTGTGTTACAAGAGAATACAAATAGACAGCTAAATGAAATCAGGCAAACAAAGCATGAACAGAATGAGGATATGAACAAAGATATAGAAACTATTAAAAAAAACAAACTAGAAATTCTGGAGCTGAAGAAAACAACTGGTTAGGAAAGTTCACTGTGGAAGACCAACAAGAGACTTGATCAAACAGGAAAGAATCAGCTAACGCAAAGACAAGTCATTTGAAATTATTGAGTCAGAGTAACAACAACAACAAAAGAATGAAGAAAAGTAAAGAAAGCCTGAAGGACTTATGGTATACCATCTGGCTGACCGATATATACATTATGGGAGTTCTAGAAGGAGAAGAGAGAATAGGACAGAGAGCTTATTTGAAGAAATAATGGTCAAAAACTTCCAAAATCTGAGGAAGAAAATGGACATTCAAATTCAAAAAACTCAACAGACTATAGATATGATGAATCGGAAGAGTTCCACACTGAGAGACATTATAAACTGTCAAATGTCAAAGACAGAATCTTCAAAGCAGCAAGAGAAAAGCAACTTGACACATACAAGGGAGCTCCCATAAGTTATCAGTGGATTTCTATCAGAAATGTTACAGGTCAGAAAGAGTTGGAAGATATACTAAAAGTGCTGAAAGAAAAAAAACTGCCAATAATACTGTATCTGGCAAAATTATCATTTAAAGATGAAGGAGAAATAAAGACCTTCTTGGATAAACAAAAGCTGAGGGAATTCATCATTTATCACCACTAGACCTTCCTTACAAGAAATGCTAAAAGAAATCCTTCAAGTTGAAACAAAAGGATGCAAGACAGCAACACAAAAACATATGAAAATATAAAGCTCTCTAGTGAAGGAAAATATATAGATAAATACAGAATCCTATAATCTGTTATGGAGTGCATAAATCACTTAATTCCAAAGTGATTGCAATTTAAAATTGGATATTTATCTTTTAAATTGGATTATCTTTTTTTTTTTTTTTTTGAGACGGAGTCTTGCTCTGTCGCCCAGGCTGGAGTGCAGTGGTGCAATCTCAGCTCACTGCAAGCTCCGCCTCTCAGGTTCGTGCCATTCTCCTGCCTCAGCCTCTCCGAGTAGCTGGGACTACAGGCGCCTGCCACCACGCCCGGCTAATTTTTTGTGTTTTTAGTAGAGACGGGGTTTCACCGTGGTCTCGATCTCCTGACCTCATGATCCGCCCGCCTCGGCCTCCCAAAGTGCTGGGATTACAAGCGTGAGCCACCATGCCCGGCCGGATTATCTTTTAAATTCCAATTTAAAAGATAAAAACACAGAAAATAGCTAACTATAAAACTATGTTAATGAATATAAAATATAAAAAGTTATGTAATGTGACACTGGTTACATAGAGGGAAGAGATGTGATTTAAGTTATCAGTTTAAAAGAGATCATTATAACTATGTTTTATGTAATCCTCATAGTAACCACAAAGAAAATACCTACAGAAGCTCCACAAAAGAAAATGAGAACAGAATAAAAGCATGTCACTGAAAAAATCAATGAAACAGGCTGGACACAGTAGATCACTCCTGTAATCCCAGCACTTTGGGAGGCCAAGGCAGGTGAATCACTTGAGGTTAGGAGTTCAAGACCAGCCTGACCAATATGGTGAAACCCCGTCTCTATTAAAAATGCAAAAATTAGCTGGGTGGTGGCGCATGCCTGTACTCCCAGCTGCTCGGGAGGCTGAGGCACGAGAATTGCTGGAACCTGGGAGGCAGAGGCTTCAGTGAGCCAAGTTTGTGCCACTGCACTCTGTCAAAAAAAAAAAAAAAATCAATGAAACATAAAGGGAGACAGCAAGAGAGAAAAGGAGAGACAAAATAACTGGAAAACATATAGAAATAGTAAGTTCTATGGGAATGGTGAGAGCTTCTCTATCAGAAATTACTTCAAATGTAAATTTCTAAACTCCTTAATCAAAGAACAGAGAGTAGCTGATTTAATTATAAAAACTTCAAACAATAAATGCTATTTATAAGGCACTCACTGTCGATATGAAGACTTAGGTTGAAAGTGAAAGGATGGAAAAAGATGCTCCATGCAAATAGCAACCAAAGGAAAAAGGAGGTTAGCCTTACTTAGACAAAATAAACTTTAAGTCAAAAACTGTCACAAGAGACAAAGGAGGACATTATATAATGATAAAAGGATCAGTTCTCCAGGAACTCAAAACCAGTATAAATATATATGCATCTAACAGCAGAGCACCCAAATATATGAAGCAAACACTAACAGAATTGAAGGAAGAAATAGTAACACAATAACAGTAGGATATTTAAGTATTTCACTTTTCATAAGGGATGGATCAACTAGACAGAAGATCATAAGGAAACAAAGGACTTCCATAACATTATAGTCCAATTGGACCTAACAGATAGAACACTCCACCCAACAACAGCATAACACACATTTTTCTCAAGCACATATAGAACGTTTTCCAGTATAAATCACATTAGGCCATCAAAAGCAGTCTTACAAATTTAAGAAGATTGAAATCACTTTATGTATTTTTTCTGACCACACTGAAATGAAACTAGAAATCAACATCAAAAGGGAAACTGGAAAATTCATAAATATGTGGTGATTAATCAACACACTCTTGAACAACCACTGTGTCAAAAAAATCGCCAGAGAAATTAGAAAACATCTGAAGGCAAATGAAAACTAATACACAACATATTAAAACTTACGGAATGCAGCAAAAGCAGTACTCAGAGGAAAGTTTATAGTGGTAGACATACTTAAAAAGAAGCCTCTCATGTCAACAAAATAACTTTACACTCAAGGAACCAGAAAAAGAACAAACTAATCCCAAAGCTAGTAGAAGGAAGGATATAATAAAGATTTGAACAGAAATAAAAAGAGAATAAAAAATTATTTAAAAAAATTAACAAAACTAAGATGGCTTTTAGAAAATATCAACAAAATTGACTAGCCGTTAGCTAGACTTAAATAAAAAAAGTCAAGACTCCAATAACAAAAATCAGAAATGAAAGAGCAGACAAAACAATGGATGCCACAGACCTAAAAAGGACTATAAGAGACTACTATGAACAATTACACAGAAACACATTTGGTAACCTAGAAATGGATAAATTTCTAGAAACATATCACCTACCAAGACTGAATCACTAAGAAATAAAAATAGGCCAGTCACGGTGGCTTACACCTGTAATCTCAGCACTTTGGGAAGCGAATATAGGAGGATTGCTTGAGTCCAGGAGTTTGAGACCAGCCTGGGCAACATAGTGAGACCCTGTCTTTACAAAAAATAAAAGCAAAATTAGCAGGCATGGTAGCACATACCTGTAGTCTCAGCTACTCAGGAGGCTGAGGTGGGAGGATTGCTTAAGCCTGGGAGGTCAAGCCTGCAGCAATGTGCTGTCATCGTGACACTGCACTCAGCAAGACCCTATCTCCAAAAACAAAAACAAACAGGTGGCTCACGCCTGTAATCCCAGCACTTTGGGAGGCCAAGGCAGGCAGACCACCTGAGATCAGGAGTTCGAGACCAGCCTGGCCAACATGGTGAAACCCTGTCTCTACTAAAAATACAAAAATTAGCCAGGCATGGTGGTGGGTGCCTGTAATCCCAGCTACTAGGGAGGATGAGACAGGAGAATCCCTTGAACACAGGAGGCAGAAGTTGTACTGAGCTGTGATTGCACCACTGCACTCCAGCCTGGGTGACAAGAGCAAAACTCTGTCTCAAAAAAAAAAAAAAAAAAAAAAAAAGCCGAACCAACAAACAAAAACTCACCACCACCACCAAAATATACTACAACGCGACAGTCACCAAAACAATATGGTACTGGCATGAAAACTAACATGTAGACCAGTAGAATACGGAACCAAGAAATAAGTTTGTGTATTTATAGCCAACTGATTTTTGAGAAACGTATTACAAAAATATGTTGAGAGGAAGGACAGTCTCTTCAATAAATAGTGGTGGGAAAACTGGTTATCCATATGTAGAAGAAGGAAACTAGACTCCTAGTTCTCAGCATGCACAAAAATCATCGCAAGATGGATTAAGGACTCAAATATAAGACCCAAAACTATGAAACTACCAGAAGAAAGCATGGGAGAAATGCTTCAGGGCATTGGTCTGGGCAAAGATTTTATGGCTAAGACCTCAAAAACATAGGCAACAAAAGCAAAAATAGACAAATAGTATTATATAAAACCAAAAAGCTTTTGCACAACAGAATAAACAATCAACAGAGTGAAAAGACAACCTGAAGAATGGGAGAAAATATTTGCAAACTATCCAACAAGCATTTAATATCCAGAATATACAAGGAACTCAACAATTCAACAGCAAAAAAGCAAATAATCTAACTTAAAAATGAGGCTATAATCTGAATAGATATTTTTCAACAGAAGTCATATTAAAGGCCAACAAGTATATGAAACAATGTTCCACATCACTGATCATCAGGAAAGTATAAATCAAAACCACAATGATATATCATCTGTCACCCCAGGTACAATGGCTATCAACAAAAAGACAAAAAATAACAAATGCTGGTGAGGATACAGAGAAGGGGGAGCTCATACACTGCTGGTGGGAATGTAAATTAATACAGCCATTATGGAAAACAGTATGGAGTTTCCTCAGAAAACTAAAAATGGAACTATCATATGATTCACCAGTATCACTGCTGGGTATATATCCAAAGTAATTGAAATCAGTATGTTGAAGAGCTATCTGCACTCCCATGTTTATTGCAGCACTGTTCATAATAGCCAAGATATGGAATCAATCTGTGTTCATCTAGAGATGGATAGATAAAGAAAATATAAGGTCAGGTGTGGTGGCTTATGCCTGTAATCCCAGAACTTTGGGAGGCTGAGGAGAGAGGATTGTTTGAACCTAGAAGTTTGAGACCAGCCTGAGCAACAAAGCAAGACCCAGTCTCTGCAAAAATTACAAAAATTATTTGGGTATGGTGGTACATGCCTATAATCCTAGGTACTCAGGAGGCTGAGGTGGGAGGATTGCTTGAGCTGGGAGGTTGAGGCTGTGGTGAGGCATGATTGTTCCATTGCACTACAGCCTGGATGACAGAGTGAGACCTTGTCTCAAAAACAACAACAACCAAAAAAAAAACAAAAACAAAGGTAAAGAAAGAAAATGTATGTTCTCACTCGTGTGGAAGCTAAAAATGTTGATCTCATGGAAGTAGGGAATAGAAGGCTATGAAGAGTAGGGTGAAGGAAGGTATTGGGAGAGATTGGTTAATGTATACAATATTAAAGCTAGATGAGAGGAATCAGTTCTAGTGTTCTATAGCACTGTAGCGTGACTATTGTTAACATAGAAATGATACGTTTGAGATAATAGATATGCTAATTATCCTGATTTGATCATTACACATTGTACATATATATCAAAGTATCATACTGTATCCATAAATGTGTACAATTACTATGTGTCAGTTAAATATAATAATAATTTTTTAAAAATTAGCTTATTTTTTCATTGAGTGTCTTAATCTGTTTGGCTGTTGAATCTTATTAAACCTGATTTTTTTTTGTTATAAATAATTTGGTCATGTTGTCTGAAAATCCAAAGATTATGTATTTGGTGTGTGCCCTTTCAATGTGTAGCTTTAAGTATATTTCTTTGTTTATAAATTTTAGAAACATTTTCTTGGATGATGATTCCACATTTGTTTTAATCCATTACTTTTCTTTTTCAGGAGCTCCTCTTACATGTATGTTAAATCTTCTTTGTGTTTCTATATATGTTACTTTATCTCATGTTTATAATTACTTTCTTAATTTCTTTTCTTTCCAAATTTTTTATTGTGTTAAAATGCACCTATCCCAAAATTTACCATCTTAACCAATTTTAGTATTCAGTGGTATTAAATACATATATAATGTTGTACGCTTATCATCACCATGCGTCTGTCTCCTCACATTTTCAGTTTTTATTTTGTCTTTAATTGTCTCCTTTTCGTTTTCTATTACTTTTAAGGTATTATCAGTTACATTTGTTTGCTCTCATGTTCCTTCTGGTTTTGTTTTCATTTTTGAAAAAAAAATTTCTTTCATTTCTAATTTTTTTTTGCATTTTATCACCTTATTTCTGAGTTTTCTAATTCTGATTTATATATTTAAATATCTTCTATTGCTTTCTTAATTTCTTCTAGCTTGTTTGGACATAATAAGTTAGATTTTCTATATAGATATTTTCTGTATCTATCCATAGATATTATTTTTCTCTTTATCTTTTTTTTTCTCTCTAATAAGAACTTTCCATGAGATTCAACTGTAATATTTCCTGCGGCTCATTTTAATGTGAAAGTAGTTATTCTAAATATTTAGGTAGGAGGGTTGTGTCAATATAGCTTTTGTAGCTTTCCAGTTCTAAAATTCTCAATTCTGTTTTTAAAAATATGGCCTCATACTTTGTGAAGTTTCCTGGGTTTTCTCCTCTCCCATTTTTACCTGGGTCATTTCTTTGCTTTAATTCTATTGCCCCATCCTGCCCAATTTGCATTCCACTACCAGCCACTTGTCCTTTGTGAGGGCAGCTTCAGACCCTTTGTACTCTCACCTGTGAGTTGGAATGGGCAGTAGTGTCTCTCATTTTCAGTTGCTGTTCTCAAATTGGCCCTCCATGCTTCTCAAGGAATACCTTGGAAGGAGTTTGCAATTTGGAGGTGTCAGTGGTTTCTTCCCACCTGTTTGTATTTTGTCATTCATGGAGATACCTTATAGCTTTGTTGTAGATTGTCAAGGGGGTTTTGGTTTTTCTACTTGAAAAGTATGTTTACTGTCTTTATTTAAGAAGCTGATTATTGAATTTTGCTATACATTAATAAAATGATATCCAGACAAAGTCATTGCTAATATATATGCATGTCTGTTTTTTCCTTCTCCAACAATCTTGCATATTATCTCTCTGTTGAAATTGTCAGTTGGTAAAAAGTAATACCTTATTGAGTTCTTATTTACATTTATTGATTACTTATGAGATTAACCACTTTTCATGTATTTGTGGTCCACCTGCATTTTTTGCTATTGTAAGTTAATTGTTCTTTTGTCAGTTTATCTGCTATGTTTATCTTTTTCTTATTGGATTTTGAGAGCTCTTTGAATATTAGGAATATTAATCTTTTGTTTTTCATATATTGTTAATGTTTCTTCTCTCTCTCTCTCTTTTTTTTTTTTTTTTTTGAAACAGTTTCGCTCTTTCGCCCAGGCTGGAGTGCAGTGGCACAATCTTGGCTCACTGCAACCTCCGCCTTCCGATTTCAAGCGATTCTCCTGCCTCAGCCTCCTGAGTAGCTGGGATTACAGGCGCCCGCCATCACACCTAACTAAGTTTTGTATTTTTAGTAGAGACGGGGTTTCACCATGTTGGCCAGGCTGGTCTCGAACTCCTGACCTAAGGTGGTCTGCCTGCCTTGGCCTCCCAAAGTGCTGGTATTACAGGCATGAGCCACCGTGCCCGGCTCTAATGTTTCTTCTCTAGCTGTTTGCTTTTGATGTTTTAAAAACTTTTTTTTATAAAATTTTATGGAATAGCCAGGCACAGTGGATCACTTGAGTCTAGGAGTTCAAGACCAGCCAAGGCAACATAGCAAAACCCCGTCTCTAAAAAATATATACAAAATTTAGCTGGTGGTGGTAGTAGGTGCCTGTGGTCCCAGTTACTAGGGAGGTTGAGGTAGGTGGATTGCTTGAGTCAAGGAAGTGGAGGCTGCAGAGAGCCGTGATTGTGGCAATATACTCCAGCCTGAGTAACAGAGCAAGACCTTGTCTCAGAAAAAAAATAAACTAACAAAAGAAAGAACATGACTTTGGAGTCAAGTAGTTAGATGGTATAGCTTAAGCATTTACTAGCTATGTGAGTTGAGTCAAATCACTCTTCTCTGATTCTTGATGTAAAGTACAGAGTCTCACTCTGTCGCCCAGACTGTCTGCAGCCTCCACCTCCTGGTTCAAGTAATTCTTGTGCCTCAGCCTCCTGTGTAGCTGAGATTACAGGTATGCACCACCATGCCTGGGTAATTTTTGTATTTTTAGTAGAAATGGGGTTTCTCACTTAATAGTAGAGCAAACCCATGATGTTATCAGAAATTTTGGAGAAGCCCAGGATTGGGGTGTACAGGTGTACCTACCCTGAGAACCAGTGGATCTGTATAAGTCTGGTGTATTGGTTTCAGTACAATGATATTTATATACAACTATGTATCAAATAAATTTGCTAAGCCCTAGTATAAGTTAAAACTATTTTTAAACCATATTTCCCCACCCTGGTTTGGAAATTGATAAAACAGTTTAAAGCTGAAAAGCATAAACTATAATGACTCAATAAACAATTTAAAAATAAGTTGTGTAGGTAGCTGGAAAAAATTATAAATCTGAAAAGTATAGATTTAAGATAAAGCCCAGTTATCTGGAATTCTAAGGTTATAGTACATTTTTGATTGAGCACATTTAGCTTTTTCTATTCCTCCATTTTGCCTAGCTGCCATTTCTTAACTATGAAAGGAATTGAGAAGTCCATCAGAGCTTTTGTTCGCAGCAAAGAATAGTTATTTGAAGAAAATGGTGCCAGGCCAGACATGTAAAGATATTTAAAGAAAAGAAGGAAGGTGATAGGCCTAAATTCAGGACTATTAGCATATTCACAATGGTACAGGTATAGGCTAAGCTTGGTCACAGGTGAAAGGCAGTAGTGTGAGAACTCATGGAATTAACAAAGCTACTTCACACAAAGGGACGGATGGTACTTCCTCTATGTACATTCCCTTCTAAGATTTCAGTGGCAAACAGCCTCTGTAAGGCTGCAGTGACAGTTTGTTTTAGTGGCCCTAAAAAATACCTATATGTACCATAGATTTAATGTGTAAAATTAAAAGCAGTGTATATTAAATATTTTCTAGGAATCTATGATTTTGTGACCAAAGATCTGAATATACATAAAAACAAATCCTAATTTTTTCCTAAAGAAACATGATAAATATCTGGATAGCTGGCTACATTTTGAAATATTTACCCAATATTTCTGGAATAGTCAACATTTCAATAATAATTTTATTTGCTTTTTCATGGCTTTGAATAGGGTATTATTTTGTTTCTTTGTTTTGGCCTAAGTCTATATATTTTTTCTTGCCACCATTTGCTGTGATTACACACAGAGGTTTAGAGTTTAGGCTTTGCAATATCATCAGTTGATGGCATGTCTACAGCAGTATAGTGGATAATATTTTTTATTTTCATAGTATGAGTGCTACTTGACTCTGACTGAATGATTTTCTGTTACAAGATTTTCTTTGGTTTATAGACCTACTTTACCTTGGCTTCTGAATATGCTGAAATCCTTTACTTCTGCCCTTGGTTATAACACCTTTTATTTGTTAACATTTAAAATGCTCTCAAATCTTTAACAATAATAAAGGCATTAGTTATTTTAATTAATTTGTATGGATGGAATAAAACCAAAGGGAAGCTGTCATTTTCTGGTTACAATTAAAAGATATAAAAGTTAATTTCTTTTCTTTTCTTTTTTTTTTTGAGAGGAGTCTCACTGTGTCGCCCAGGCTGGAGTGCAGTGCCACGATCTCGGCTCACTGCAAGGTCCGACTCCTGGGTTCACCCCGTTCTCCTGCCTCAGCCTCCCGAGTAGCTGGGACTACAGGCTCCCGCCACCACGCCGGCTAATTTTTTGTATTTTTAGTAGAGACGGGGTTTCATCGTGTTAGCCAGGATGGTCTCGATCTCCTGACCTCGTGATCCGCCCGCCTCGGCCTCCCAAGGTGCTGGGATTACAGGCATGAGCCACCGCGCCCGGCAATTGCTTTTCTTTTCTAAGAAAATTATGCTGACATCTTTGGTACATATTGCTATTCTTAAAGGTTTGAGTTTACTAATCCTCAACAGTAAATATCTTTAAAAATGTATAACCTTGCTTAATATTAATTACCTAAGAATGCCACAAGAAACTGGCATCTTTATAGTTACTTTATATTACAGAGTGTAATAAATTCTAGAAAGATGGGACTAATTATGGTAACTGACATTTTATACTCAATAAAAACTTTCCTTAATTTCACCCTTATGCAGGGAGTCTCAGCGGAGTACCTCTCTTTTGTGTCTTGGTTGGTATGGCATGGCACTAAGTGACATTAGATTAGCAACTGGGGAACAACTTTGTGAAACTGTTTTTATGGAAGTGAATTTTCAGAGTTCAAGGTTGTGGGGTTTTTTTTCCTATCTCAAATCACCTAGCAACTTTAGATTCAGGCAGAAGTTGGAGTTTATTTTACAAAACATGAAAAAGCTTTTAAACCAACATCTTTGAGGTAAATCTGTAGCAAAAGTGAGGCCACCTGCTGTTAAGAAAAGTGCCTACACATTCAGCACATTTCTGTCCCCAATAGAGGGTACTGCTGAGTAAAACGCTGCCATTATTGTTCAGATCCTATAGGTGGCAGCAGTTCCTACAGTTTCAGAGCATAACAATGGCTCGATTTGTGGGTCTAAGAATAAAGCTGTCACGAACTCATGGGATCTTTATACTGTAAGGGCTCTTCTTTGAAATGTGATACATGAGAAAATTACCATTAATTTTTTGTTTCCCTTTTAAGATTTAAGTAGCTTATCTTTCTTTTAAGTTCCATTTTGTATTTGAAATTGTGTCCCCAAACAAGTATTGACAGCCATAGTTTTATGGTGTTAAATTATGAAGTATAAATTTTTAGGCAATCTCAGGGAAAGATATGATGTAAACTTTTTTTTCTTTTCCTCTCCCACCCTAGCCTTCCACCCCAATTACAAGAATAATCCATTGTTAATGTTGACTGCTGCTGCAATCTTGAGAAGGAAATCCTAGTTGCTATACAAGCATAATTTTCTCCATGTTCAGGAGCTGAGTGGTTAATGGTTTTAACATTGCCATTCAACTTCTATGAGGCTTTGAACCAAATTGTAGCACCTATCAAAGAGTGATTTTGTAACTCTCTTTAAGAAAAAAGGTTTGAATCATACTGTAGTTTCTGTTAGGCGACACCGAACTGAGGATGTAAAGCACTGTACTCTTAGAGCAACTCACCTTTTGCCTCTGACAAGCAGCAGAGTCCTTGTTACTTCAGTGGGTCACTTGCACACACATACACACACCCTCCACCTATCCAGAATAAACTCCATAGTAGGTATAACAATTGTAATTCACTCAGTTTTCACGGTCAAGTGACCATTAAAAAATTTTTCCCTGCTAATTATTATGTTTAATTCAGAGAGTTGCAAAATGCTAAATAAAACTAGTTTTTTGGTTCAAGTCAAAATAGAGTTAAGCCTATCTCTAGAAATGTTTGTTCAGAAATTCAGCAGCCCTTGTCTTATTGCTCAGATTAATTATCCAGAAAGTGTATTATGATCGTTTACTCAAATTAATATGAAAATCTGAGAATTCTATCTTTGTTTTAAATTCAGGAAAGACTAGATTCTTTTTATGTATCATTTGAGATAACAAAGTAAACCAATGGCAATGTATGAGTATCTTAACATATTTTGAAGGGAATAGGTTAAACTGTTACTCTTCTGGAAGTGATCTCTTTGTATCAGTTAGGTACATTTGTAAACTCTATATTTTTGAACCATATTTTTGGAACTAATCCAAAGCTATGAAATGAATACATTATTTCAAATTTAAACATACGTATTTATATGTATTATACATCTCATACATAGGGATGCATATATGTATTTATTGAAGATAAAGGAAATGTAGGTTTTAGGGTTGTAGAACATTTGGGTCATGTAAGTAGGAGATACATGCCTATACCTTCTATCATCCATTTTATGTGTGTGTGTGTGTGTGTGTGTATGTATATATGAATACATTTATTCAATAGTATGTTCAGAATGATGTTTTTCATAAAGAATTATTTGTGTCACATATTATTCCATTTCCCATTTGGTGGGTAGGAAAGGAAACAATTATATAAGCCAAAAAGTTTGCTAGGAACCTTACATGCTCTTAGTAATTATTTTGTGCATTGTCGGCTACTGAACAAATTATTTGTTTTTAAAGGAACTACTAGGAGCAAAGTATAAATCAACTTATTTTTGAACACTTCTAATATTATATGTTCATATAAAATCTATTTTTGATGGCATAATGACAGTTTAATTATGTGCATTTTTTTTGTCCATGCTGTTGTTTTTAGCATATTTATAATAGCTAGCTGAATAGGAAAAAATTGTCACTTAAGGCAAGGCTCTTCAGGTCATCTGTGAACATTCTGTCTATCGTTTCTTTAAAAATATTTTGAACACCAAGATATTACAAAATAAATTCCATTTTTATTTTTGCAATTCTCTTTCAGAAGCTTATATTAAAATTAATTTCAGTTTATATTATTTTCTTATGTAAATTATGAACATGTAAGGATGATCACTTTGTTCTAATTTGTAAATTTTTACAAAGTATTTTAGTAAAATGATATATGTCCTTCAGTGAATTCATATTGCTATTTAACAAAATATTCCCTAATGATAAAGTTGATATTTATGTTTTGTAAGTAAAATCATTTCGATGAATGACAAAGCTTTTGATGAATCAGATACTATCAAAGCTTGGAGTTGTTTTCAGAAATTGAATGTATGTAGGTTTAAAAAATAAGCTAAAACATATTTTTAGGTATCATACATATGGGGAAAAAATGAGATATATAATTAAGTTTGAAGAGCTTAGACTCATTTAAACCCGGGTTTTAGAAATTTCAGTTCCTTGTAATTAAAAATTCTGTTGATCTATTTAAAAATGAGTATGCATTTAACTTTCCCATATTTAACAATGGTAAACTTTAATATTAGTAAAATATTACCTAAAAGATGTTCACAGAAACTGTTGACATGTTTGAAAGGATAGAATATGATTAACTCATGAATTTTGAGGGGAATTTTAGGGCTTAGAAAATTGCATAATAGACTGATAGGGAAAGACTTTCAGGAGAGGGAGGGAGCGCAGTGACTGATATGCCTGAATTTGAGAAAGCAGCAGATACAATAAATGTCTGATTCTATGTAACAAGTAGTAAGTGGAATTTTTCACTAATTGAATTTTTCTGTTTAACCTAGTGTCCATATGTATGTATTGTACGTATGACTAGTTTTGTAAGCATTAGAATATAATAAATTTAATCTTAAACATACACCCAAAACAATTACTTCTAAAAATTCTTCAGGAGGTCTATTGGAATCTTTAGTGTGAATGATTATCATTGTGAGCGTCTATTGCTATTTTAGAGTCTTGCTTATGGGGAAAAATAATTTGATAATGATTGAGCTTTCTGATTACCTGGGTACTAGAGAAATAAGAGTTTGTTAACACTAATTTCTGTACATATTTAGGTAAATATATTTACTTATAAACATTTAACTAAAATATTATTATTAAACATAGTTCTATTTCGAGTAAATAATTTAAAATGCTGGGACCATTTTCTCTGAGTGGCCTTCTTCAGACTTCTGGACCCTAAAAATGGCCTTATATTTCACTCTAGGAGGGACCTTTTTTTCACAGGCCTGAAACTCTGTAGAATCCATGTTGGATATTATTAATGAACATGTTTCTTTTTGTAGAGGGGAGAATGATTATTGAAAAGGTAAATTAGTATCCTAAACACTCCAGATATTTCAGCATATGGGGGAAATTATTCTCTCTCTTCATGGAATCCATTGTCTTCATGTGCATCTAGTTTCGTGACTTACAAAAGGGGACTTCTGAGCCATGGGCATGTACAATCAGGTTCTGCTTAAAGTCAACATTTCTTAAAAAGGTACCGTCTGTATTATAAAGAATCATGATGCCAATGCTGTAGCTTTGAGTGCTCTCCAATCGAATCAACAAGTACATATAGCATGCATGTTGTGGGCAAGACATGTGCTTAGCACTATATAAAAATACAGTAAAGGCTCCTACAACTGACATGTTCCCATTCAGGCCTGACTCTTCAGCCCTGTCTACTCTCTTACCTGAATAGATATGTCATCCTCAGTCAGTGTGGGGAGAATAAAGCTGAATGTGCAATTTAGCTTCCTTAACATTTAAAGTCAACTTTTCATTTAACTCATATTTTTCTTCTGTGCTTTCAGAAAAACAATGATGAGATCAAAATTAGTTACTAATGAATTCAACCACAATTATTAAACTTTACTATTTTTGAGGTATAGGGATCCAAAAGTACCTGTTCTGAAGTTCATTTGAGTCTAATGGACTTTATTAGCCTTAAAGATGTCATCTGGTTAATGTAATATATTACACATAGGCAGTGTAATTGCTCTCCTCTGTTTAGAGAGTGTGTATGAGTAGTCATAAATTCTTGATGGCATAACCCAAACTGGTATCCTAAATCTTTGACTTCTAATTTTAGACGATTGTACTTCTAAGGTTTGCTTGTAATTTGAGTATTAAGAAATTAAAGGACAAGGACATACGAAGGCCATCATGTAGCTCAAAGTCTAAGGGAAAATAATGCTGTTTCAGTTCTCAATATAAAACAAAAATAATTATATGAGTAATTATTCATTTTGAAAACTGATCTTCAAGTAAAACTGGGCTTAATCAAAAAAGGAGTAACCCCTGAAGACCTTTTGCGTTGTAAAATTCTAGCAAAGTTGTGATTCTCGTTGATTTTAAAGAGTGATATGAATGGAGCTTCTGAATATCCCCTGAGATTTTAGAAGTATATGATACTGGCAATTATCACAAAAATATATTTCTAGAGAAGTCTGAATAATTGACTCTTTAAAAATTATGTTTTCTTGCAAAATCTCTAAGGAACTGAAGAAGTTTCTAAGAATCACAGGCATGCTCTTAAAGCATTACCATGAGCCTTTACTCTGAAATACCTCATATTGGTACCTCATACCTTTGCAGAAATGAGTGCCTAAGTCCTAATGGGGAGAAATGTACTCCAAAATGATCTGAAGCCATTGGCAGGGAGACAGAAGAGATACTATTAGCAGAGCAGAAACACAAATAGATAGAGCCAATGGGTTTTTTTTTTTGGTAGAAACTGACAAACGATTTTAATATTTATATGAAAATGAAAAGAACCAATAATAGTCAAAATCATCTGGAAGAAAAGGAAGAAAGTTGGAAGATTTACACTACCAGATATGAAGGCTTGTTATAAAGCTACAGTAATTAAGATAGCGTGGTATTGGGGTAAGGATTGATGAAAGTCAAATAAAATGATATGGAGTCCAAAAATATACCCACATATATGTGGAAACTTGATTTTATAACATAGGTAGCACTGCAAAACAATGAAGATGGATGATATTTTTAATAAAATATTCTGATCCAACTGGATAACCTCATGGATAAAAATCATAGTCCTCTACCTCATACCATATACACATATCAATTTCAGATTTCTATTTAGACTATAAATCTAAATATAGAGGGTAAAGCAGTAAAGCTTCTAACATTAATGCATAAGAATATCTTCATGACCCTGAGTTAGGTAAGGATATCTTAAATAGGACAGAAATAAAAAACATAAATTGGTCTATGTTATAATTAGGAATTTCTGTTATTGAAGGACACTATTTAGAAAGTAGAAATGTAAGTTACAGAGTAGGAGGCGGTGTTTGAAATGCATATAACTAAGGACTTATTTTCAGAATGTATAACAAATTCTTACAAATCAACAGGAAAAAAAAAGAACCTAATTTCACAAATGTGAAAAACATGAACAGGCACTTCACAAACAGTATATCCAAATGGCCGATAAACAGAAAAAGATACTAAACCGAAATAGTCACCAGGTAAATACAAATTGAAACCAAAATAAGATACCAACATATTTCCAACAGAATGGTGAAAACTAAGACTGGCAAAACCAAGTATTGATACTAACTTTGAGCAATTGAAACTCATATACACTACTAATGGAAAAACCATTTTGGAAAACTGCTTGACAGTATCTGTTAAAGCTGAAAGTATATGCATCCTGTTTCCTGGCAATTTCGTTCTTAGGTATAGTAGACCCTACAGAAATGTGTGCACCAAAAGACATATGCAAGAATGTTCATGGTATTTTTCATAATAGCTAAACACTGGAAATAACTCAAATGCCTATCAACATTAGAAAAGACAAATTGTGGTTTATTCATGTAATGGAATATTTTTAAAGCAAAGAAAATGAATCAACTATTTCCACACACAATATGCTGTGCAAATCTCACAAACATAATGTTGAGCAAAAGATGACAGACTCAAAATAATACATACAGTCATGCATCACTTAACAATGGCGATACGTTCTGAGAAATGTGTCCTTAGGCAATTTTGTTGTGCGAACATCATAGAGTGTACTTACACAAACCTAGATGGCATAGCCTGCTGCACACATAGGCTATGTGGTATAGCCTACCGCTCTGAGGCTACAAACCTCTCCAGTGTGTTACTGTACTGGATACTGTGGGCAACTGCAACACAGTGGTAAGTATTTATGTATCTAAACATAGGAAGGGTACAATAAAAAACTGATATTATAATCTGAAGGGACCACCATATATGTGGTCCTTCACTTACGAAAACATCCTTATGCAGCAGATGACTATACTATATGATTCCATTTGTATAAAGTCCAAAGGATGGCAAAACCAATCTGTGGTGTTAGAAGTCCGGATAATGCTAACCTCTGGGGAAGAGAGAAAGGGAACAAGGGAAGCTTCAGGAGTGCTAGTAATATTCCATTTCTTCAAATGGGTGATGATTATGTGGATGTGTTCACTTTTTTAATTTTTATTTTTTGAGATGGAGTTTTGCTCTGTCGCCCGGCTTGAGTGCAGTGGTGTGGTCTTGCCTCACTGCAACCTCTGTCCCCTGGGTTCAAGCAATTCTCATGCCTCAGCCTCCTGAGTAGCTGGGATTACAGGCCTGTGCCACCACGCCTGGCTAATTTTTGTATTTTTTTAGTAGAGACAGAGTTTCACCATGTTGGCCAGGCTGATCTCGAACTCCTGGCCTCAAGTGATCCACCCACCTCGGCCTCCCAAAGTGCTGGGATTACAGGTGTGAGCCACCATGTCTGGCCTGGGTGTGTTCACTTTGTGATAATTCTTTCAGCCATGATCTTATTTTTTCACTTTTCTGTATATACATTGTACTTCAGTAAACAAGTTTAATAAAAAAGATAGGTAACAGAAGTTGTGTTTTGTTCGTTTGTTTGTTTGTTTTTTAGCTTTTCCAATACAGAGCAGAGGAAAAGCAGTCTAGAATGTGGATAAGAAGCTCTGGAAGCTTTTTCTGATTTGAAAGAGGTGGTTCACAGATGAGATAAATATTTTTAACTTAGCCACAAACTCATACTGTGTACTGATGTTGGTCATAGAATGCCTCAATGTTGCAAGGTTCTTTGGGCTGTGGTTCTTTACCTACACAGGATAGGGTTTATGAACCTGAATATTGTTAAAGGAACTTTAGTCAGAGAGCTGAAAGCCATTGAGCGTATGTTGCTTAGCACAGATACCACTTCTTCCAGAAAGCCTTCCCAGGCCCATCAGTTTGGGCCAAGTGCTTTCCTTCTATGTTCCCACAAATCCTTGGTGTACCCTCCAAGAAACTGTAAGCTTCCTGAGTGAAGTCGTCTGTGTTGTCTGTCCTGAGAGACATTGTCTGTGTTGTTTATAATTTAGATTCCAGTGCCTAACATTGTGCCCAGTACTGAATAAAACAGGTACATGAATGAATGTGTGTAAGTCAGTCGTTCATAACATGCAATGTGCTTAACTATGTGTTTAACTGTTTTATAGATAGATTTGATCATTTTGGAACATGTAATTCTTATCAGCACTGAATATTAGGATGAGGAATTTGGGACCCTTTTGTAGGCACTAGCTTTTTGTTATTGTAGTTAAATTTTACAATAAACTAAAACTTGAGGATAAGTGGTCAAAATAACAAAGAAAAAGTTTATGATAAAGTAGAAACTTAAAAAGGCCTGGTATTCGGTTTTAGAACAAACTACTTTTCTCAGAGTAACAGTGTGCTCATCTTTAAGTTACTTTATAAAAATGTGAAATCAGCTTTTTTTTTTTCTGATAACATAGAGCTTAGTGATATTTTGAAGTTGCTCTTAAATCATCTACAGCTTAAAAAGAACTTTCTAGCAAAGTCATTATAGGTAATGATTTCTCAAATGTTTTGTTTGAGTTTTTAGTATTTGTTTATTATATAAAGTTGAAATATGTACTATCATGATAATTATAATCAAATAGAGAGGTCAGACTTGAATTTTATATTTCTACCACTGACATGCTTTCTGTCAAATTAACAGGTTTTTTTTAAAATAAAGTTTTGACATTGGATTCATAAGGACAGATGTCTGTATCGTACTACAAATATAAACTGTTGAATTTAATGACAGTGCCTAAACCAGATAACCGGAGTGAAGACAAATGAAATTCTTCGTTTTGTACTGGTCATTGTGTGAAGGCAATCACAGACACAACCTGTGTCCTGGGACGAGATATGTGAAATGGATGCAAGTCCTCAAATGTTATCATTTTATGCATTCAAATGGATAGTCAGGAGACCCATAAGGTCCCTAATTTAGAAATTCCCACAGTTCTCAATAAAGTGGCTTTCCACTAGTTTGAGTTGTCACCTTTTCCAAAGGCTTTGACACCACATCTTCCTAAATGAAGTAATTCTGCTTCAAGCAGGTAGATTTTCATATTCGTGGCCTACAGGCCAGATTCCAAATGCTCTTTAGTATTTTCTTTATGTCATAGCATACTTGGCTTTTGGGTAGTTTCTGCCTCATTTTCATACTAGCTTTGTAAAGATTTCTGTAGTATGTAAGAGAACTCTAAAATTGACGCTTATGTAATTAAATGAGACATATTTTAGACTTATGAAAGAATGGCATGAAGTATGTGTCTCATACCAATATCAGTGACATTAAAGTCTCCGTATCTATCAGTTATCTGTCTTTAGGGATATGAAATGTGTAAGTTTGCCAGTATATAATTCGGTAATATTTGAGTGTGTTGGCCGGGCATGGTGGCTTACACCTGTAATCCCAGCCCTTTGGGAGGCCAAAGCAGGTGGATCACCTGAGGTCAGGAGTTCGAGACCAGCCTGACCAACATGGTGAAACCATGTCTCTACTAAAAATACAAAAAAAATTAGCTGAGTTTGGTGGTGCATGCCTGTAATCCCAGCTACTTGGGAGGCTGAGGCAGGAAAATCACTTGAACCCAGGAGGCAGAGGTTGCAGTAAGCCGAGATTGCGCCATTGCACTCCAGCCTGAGTAACAAGAGCAAAACTCTGTCTTTTAAAAAAATTTTGAGTATGTTATTAATAACTTATTTGTATACAGAAATTATCCAGGCATGGTGGTGTGCACCTGTGATCCCAGCTACACAGGAGGCTGAGGTGGGAGGATCACCTGAGCCCAGGAAGTGAAGGTTGCAGTGAGCCATGATTGCTCCACAGCACTCCAGCCTGGGTGACAAGCGAGATCCTCTCTCGAATCAAACAAAAAAAAACTCACCCCAAAAAACCCCAACTTATTTGTAAAGTGATGTTCAGTTGCATTGTTACGAAATATGGAGTCGTAATTTTTTTAAGCACAAGGATACTTACTAAAAATTAGAAAAGCCTTAGGGTATTTGTGTGTGCGTGCGTGTGTGTGTGTGTGTGTGTGTGTGTGTTTTAAGAAATGGAGTCCTTTTCCATTGCCCAGACTGGAGTACAGTGGCACAGTCATAGCTCACTGCAGCCTTGAACTCCTGGGCTCAAGGGATCCTCCTGTCCCCGCCTCCTGAGGAGCTGGGACTGCAGGTATATACCACCATGCCCAGCTAAGTTTTAAACATTGTTTTAGAAATGGAGTCTAGCCATGTTGTCCAGGCTGGTTTCAAACTTCTGGTCTCAAGCAATCCTCCTCCTGCCTCAGCCTCCCAAAGTTCTGGGATTACAGGCATGAGGCACCAACCCTGGACTTTTAATTCTTGACATTTTTAAAATTCTTCCTCTAGTCTAATGGTTTTCATATTTATTTGTCCACGGAATACTTTTTTTTTTTTTTTTTTTTTGAGACAGAGTCTTGCTCTGTCACTCAGGCTGGAGTGCAATGGCGCAATCTTGGCTCCCTGCAATCTCTGCCTCCCAGGTTCAAGCAATTCTCCTGCCTCAGCCTCTCAAGTATTTGGGATTACAGGCACCCGCCACCATGCCCAGCTAATTTTTGTATTTTTAATAAAGACAGGGTTTCACCATGTTGGTCAGGCTGGTCTCGAACTCCTGAACTCAGATAATCCACCTACCTTGGCCTCCCAAAGTGCTAGGATTACGTGTGTGAGCCACCGCGCCTGGCCGGAATACTTTTTATATTCTGATGTCATGGAAGAACTCCAAAATGAAGTAATGAGGTATAATAGTATATTGCAATACTTGGATTACAATTGACAGAAAAATAAAACCTTGCAAACTAATTGCTGTGAGAAGTAGCAATTGTGATTCTTATGCTTTGAAAACTTTAACAGAATGGAAAAAATAATGGTAACGTATTAGAAAAATTGGATTATTGTAAAAAGAACAAGAAAAACCTAATTTAAAATGAAATTAAAAACACTTTCAATGAGAACAGTGTTTTTATGTCTTATCCATACCCATTTAATATAAGGAGAACTACTTATTGGGTTCCATGTTCACTATTTGGGTGAAGGGTTCACTTGAAGCCCAAACCTCAGTATTATGCAATATACCCTTGTAATAAACCTGCACATATACTTCCTGAATCTAATATATGTATTAGATTAATACACACACACACACACACAAATATATATGGGCAATGTTTCACTGTTGGATCTGCATGCCAGATGCAACATCCAGTTATAGTATTTTATATATTTTTAATGCAGACAAATGCAAAAATCCTTTTCCGCACAGATATGTTAGAAATAAAAGGAAAAATATATAGACTTTTACAATAGTTAGGTACTCTTGAATCAGACCATTCCAAAGTGTTTAATTATTTAATTTTCAATAGCTCATTTGTCATTTTTCTTTTTCTTTTTCTTTCTTTCTTTTTTTTTTTTTGAGATGGAGTTTTGCTCTCGTTGCCCAGACTGGAGTGCAATGGCATGATCTTGGCTCACCGCAACCTCTGCCTCCTGAGTTCAAGTGATTCTCCTGCCTTAGCCTCCTGAGTGGCTGGGATTACAGGCATGTGCCACCACACTTGGCTAATTTTGTATTTTTAGTAGAGACGGGGTTTCATCATGTTGGTCAGGCTGGTCTTGAACTCCCGACCTCAGGTGATCCACCTGCCTCAGCCTCCCAAAGTGCTGGGATTACAGGCGTGAGCCACTGCACCCAGCCTTATCATTTTTCTAGAAACTAAAATCTCCACATATTTATCTTCATTTTGAAGTATTCTGGATTTCAAGTACATGAGTATTATAACTTATGTTCTGAGAGCAGTATTTTACTAGATGAACAGTACGTATTTCTCTCCATTCCAGCCTAATAATTCAATAAGATCTAAATTCAGCTTTACTGTTTTCTTTATAAAGTGCTTAAAATTGAACAAACAGGAGGAGAAAAAGGAAGAGAAGAAAACAGTGATGAAGTCATTTAGGAATGATAAGCAAATGCGGCCAGGTGAGCTGGCTCACACGTGTAATTACAACACTTTGGGAGTCCGAGGTGGGTGGATCAGTTGAGCTCAAGAATTTGAGACCAGCTTGGGCAAAATGGCGAAACCTCGTCTCTACAAAAAATCCAAAAAAATTAGCTGGGCATGGTGGCATGCCTGTAGTCTCAGCTACTTGGGAGGCGGAGGTGGGAGGATGGCTTGAGCCCAGGAGACAGAGGTTGCAGTGAGCCGAGATCATGCCACTGCACTCCATCCTGAGCAGTAGAGCCAGACCTTGTCTCAAAAAAAAAAAAAAAAAAAAAAGATAAATGCAGAGTATTCCAGAGGTTATGACAGACTCTTAGCTATTTCTATGTTTTTGAGATTTCCAGCAAGGTTGTGCCAATGGCTGGAGGGGACAGATGAGGTGGTCCATTCTAGGGCAATGAAGTGAGTTAGATAATTTTTTTAAAAAAATAATAAAATTGAAAGTTGTTCTGCTTTTAATTATCACCATGTGCCTACAATTTTTTTAAATGCCAGTGGTAAAATACCTCTCCCTATCCTTATTCGTGTAGACCACTCCTACCATGCTCTACCTTTTGGTACACCATTGGCTTCCAGGATATTTAAAAAATGAAGAAAATGCCAAAAACAGGGTTACACAAATTTTGGAATATATTAAATGTTTTAATTTAATAAAGTAACTCTTTGTACAAAGGCAATTTAATTGAGCTATTCATAGGATAATTGTATGATATAGAAATATTAACTTACACCGCACTATGATGAATGCCTGACTTTCAGCCCTGTCAGATTATCTCTTGTGACTATACATCTGACCTTTTTTTGATTTTCTTTATGGCTATGAGGGCAGACCATATACTTTTCTTGTTGCTGTTCTTTTACCTATTGCACCCCCTTAACCAGAAGGGCCCTTTTTAATTGGTAACTAATTGCCTTAAAGGTATGTTGAGAATATAGCATTCTTTGAAGCTATCAACAAATTTATAAGAAAAGTTTGTAGAGCATGAAATGCAGGAAATGTTTTCTTTCTTTCTTTCTTTTTTAATCAATTAAGTAATTAGATTTAGTTCTACTAATATTACTGATTTACCTTAAATCCTGATTCCAGCTGATGAACTTTTTGAAATGTGAAGCACTGGTTAGGAATTTGAGAACTGCAGATGTGAGACTTATCTAGATCTTAGTTATGATTTTATTGTTCACTTCATTTGAAGGACAGAAAAAACGGCGGGGGTTAAACATAAATCTCAGAGACTGTATGAGGATTAATGAAATTATGTCCCTTATAAAACATTTGAGGTTTTTTTTGGTAGAATGCCAGTATGCGAGAATAAAGGAGGATATTCACCAGTGTCTTCTAACATTTAAAATGTTAGCAGAAGCAGATCATATTTGAAAATGAAATTTAGTCTATGGTTAATAGTTTATTTCCTCTTAAAGTTGTTATCAACTTCCATAAATGTAAATTATATATTTTTATTTTCATATTTTTTGATAGTCAATACTTGTTTCAAACATGGACATTATTAAACTGTAAAGTTTCTGAAGTACTCCAGGTTTCTCAAATACTCTTATTTCCAGGTAAGAATAAAAAATGTAAAAAATATTTTAAAAGTTAAAAAAATAATATTGTAAGTAAGCAATGTAGGTAAGGTGTTTTGCATCTGAGAGTGCGTTTGACCAACTTAACTAATAGGGCATAAGCACTATTGTGATGATGACATCTTTGACAAATCTTTCTTGGACCCAATGTCACCGATGATGTTGGTTTGTGGGTTGGGCCTTCTTCACTGCTTGGTTTATCTTTGGTGTCAATCAGTGATCATGATACAATCCATGACAAAATATTTTTTGTTGAATATTTATCATCACTCAAAATGGGATACAGTTCTTTCTAAAGATAAAGGCTTTCTCCTAAGGCGTTTGTTCCTACCTTAAGGATTTACTGTAGCAGAATATGCTTCTTGGATTTTATTTATTAGAGCTAAGTTATCTGATCTTTTGGGGACATACTGTATCTTAATTTTTTTTTTTTTTTTTTTGAGACAGTCTTGCCCTGTCGCCCAGGCTAGAGTGCAATGGCATGATCTTAGCTCACTGCAACCTCTGCCTCCTGGGTTCAAGCGATTCTCCTGCCTCAGCCTCCTGAGTAGCTGGGATTACAGGCATGCACCACCATGCCCAGCTAATTTTTGTAATGTTTTTAGTAGAGACGGGGTTTCACCATGCTGGCCAGGCTGGTCTCGAGCTCCTGACCTCATGATCTGCCCACCTCAGCCTTCCAAAGTGCTGGGATTACAGGCATGAGCCACTGCACCCGGCCTTAATATTTTGCTCTATTAAGCACTGGTCAATAGGAAAAAAACATGAATTTACTTCGAATCCTAAATAAGTCATGACTTTAGAACTAAAGTCACCTGTGCCAGGTACCTGAGGCCTCAGAAACAAATATCTGCCTATATACTGTATATTTGAAAACAAAGTAGCAAAACTTTTTGTTTTTAAGTTTTAGTTCTGGACTTCTACTCTTCCAGCCTGTTAGAAATCATTCTGTCTCTCTCTCTCTCAAGTCTAAACAACCCCAGAGGATGTACTGTTGTTTTTATTTGTTTTATGAAGTGGTAATCAAATTATTGATGGTTTAAAAAATTATTTGATAATAATGATTTTGCTTTTTGTTTTTATTCTTCTTCATGAGATGTTTTTTCCCCAGGGCCAGTTGATGAAGACATTTTTGGCCACCTGATTTTTGCCTGTTGCCATTGACTTTTCCTTTTTGAAGTGTGACTAAGCTTTGAGAGCTCCTTCTTTGGTAATTCATAGAAGAAAAAGCCTTGGAAAAAATATTTGTACTTGATTTTAAGGGGTAACAAAATTTCTTTGTTGTTTGTTTTTTGGAATTGTGTTAAAGAAAATTATGAAATCGTAATGACTAAGTGCATATTTCTGAAGGGTTTTACTTTGTTTATTTCCTTCATCAAAAAAATAAGCAAGCCAGTAACTGTTAACCCTAATTTATTTTTACTCTTCAAGTGACATTACTTTTAACTGGCTACATTTGGATAATAAAAGCCATGGATTTTAAACCACTTAGTAATTTGGTTTCATTTTTAACACAAATAACACCTTTTCATCCATTTTATATAAACTTCAAACAACATATGTTTTAACTTACTGCCAAATAAGAAGAAATGTGTTACATTAAAGTGCATGTTGTTTGCCTGCGCATTTGGAAATACCATTCATTTTATAGCAATTTTGAGTTATTTTTCTGTCACTTTGTATTCCTATTCAAAGAGACATACAGAAACCCTCACTCAAAACAACTCCCTTAGGGTTTACTCTTGGATGTCAGTAGACATGAACGGGAGGTACTGTATACAACAAGCTTAGGTCATGGAAATGTCAACTCTTGGTGACTTGCATTTATTATTATCCTTTGAATTGTGTCCTCTTGAAATTTTGTGAGTGGTATTTTAATATATTTCTTTTATATTTGAGGTGGGCAAAAGAGAGAGACCACTTCACTTTTTTTTTCCCCTCTTCTGTTTATGTACAAAAATGAGATACTCTAGAATTTGATCCAAATTTTAAAACTGTTGCTAAGGGATAATGGTCATACAGAATGTGAAATGTTAATAACATAAAAAACTAGGACATAAAAATGGAAACATTTTCAGTGCTAAGATGCAATTCAAAGTGTTGGATTGTTTTTAAATTAATGAGGAAGTATTTTTAAAGCCCTTTTTCTTTAGGATCTTAAATTGTACCAAGAGAACGTGGATTCTTTTAAAGAGCACAGGTTAGAGTTAGTTAAAACCTACCAATTAGTATAGGAAAGACAGACTCCATTATGACAGATAAGGTTTAGATAGAATTATTATTAGTAAATTAGAAAATTTAAAAACATCCCCAGGAAGCTTTCTCTGACCTCTCACCTCCTGCCCTTGTTGGGTTAGGTGCCTGCCACTCTGTGAAGCTCAAATAATCAGAGCACTGTGCTTTACACATCCTCACTAGTCTGTGAGCTCTTTCAAGGCAGGTACTGTATCTTATGTGGCTTAGTTTTCTCATCCATCTCACACAGTAGTTGCTCAGGAAGTATCTGTTGAATGAACGTGAGGTGTAGAGTGATGATGGATAGACCCTAATTATGTCCACATCCATGTAATAAAATGAGCAGTATATTTAGGTTTGAAAATAATCTCACTACTTTTTTAAAGAAATAAATACCTCTGCAATCTTTCTAAAAATAATTGATTTTTATTTTTAGCCAGGTTCTTGCTCTGTCACCCAGGCTAGAATGGTAGTAGCGTGATCATAGGTCACTGCAGCCTTGAACTCCTGAGCTTAAGCAATCCTGCTGCCTCAGCCTCCTGAGTAGCCTAGACTACAGGTGCATGCCACCTGCCCAGCTAATTTTTTAAATTTTTTTGGTAGTGGTCAGCATCTTGCTATGTTGCCCAGGCTGGTCTTGAACTCCTGGCCTCAAGCAATCCTCCTGCCTTGGTCTACCAAAGTGCTGGGATTAAAGATGTGAGCCACCGTGCACAGCCAAGAATTGATATTTATTTTGAGAACTGACGAGAAGTTTTAAAATAAAAAAAAATTCATTGCAGTTTTGTAATATGTGAAAAAAATCATGAAAATATATTGTTAAAAATGTCATCACAATTCTGGTAACCTAACTTGGGGTTTCTAAAAGCTTTTGTAGTGTTAATGTTAATACTTCCCTTTATTGTAGGCCAAGGATGTCAGTTGGAAGCAATTCTTACTACTGGTTGTTGGCAAATTGCGTGAGCAAGGCAGATTTGGACCCAGGCTGAAATCTCTAGTCAGCTCCATTCTTTAGCAGCTGTCACAGTGTAGTTCCAGCAGTGGTGTGTACCTTTCTTGTTCCGTATTATGAGCCCACAAAGAAAGCCACCAGTGAACAGGACCTGCTAAAAGTTTTATTCTCCTTCTATTGGGTTGCTTTTGAGTATATCCAATTTCATTTTTATTAGTGATTCAGTTTCTTCTGCATGTAATCACGTCTTTGGCAGAATCTCTTACTTTCTTATGAAATCTAATACCTAGTAAGTAACTCAAAGTAAAGAACAGTGAATAATCCTTAAATACAGAGTATTTAGTTTTTTTCCCTCCTGCATTCAGAATAAGGCCATGCTTGCTCTAGGCCATAGCCAAGCTAATAATTTGTAAAATGCCAAAACATTTGAAGCTTTTCAGATTTCTGTTGTAAAAGTCCTCAGTACAATTTTACACTATCCTTTATATTGACCAATCTAAAGATTTGACTATTAATTTAACCAGCATTATTATACTTTCTCTCTGGAATAAATCAGGGCTTTTTAAATGAATTGATCCCTTACTGTCTTATAACAATAAAGCATATTCAGCAGTCATATTTTTCAGATACTATTGCACAATATTGTCAATACTTGAATAGAAGAACAGCTGTTGTCTAGGGAGTGAAGGTTAAAGGTAAACACTCCCTACTGATTCAAAGAAACACGGGCACCCTATTTATTATGTATTTGTAAGTAGAGCTCAGCAGAGTATTGCCACATTTAATGTATATTTCATAGAGTAACAAAAGCATTTTCCACTTTTGACCAATATAGTTTTTAGAGCCCATCCTTGTAGGTGACTTGTATGTATGCCTTACAGGCACACAATAAATATTAGCTGATGATGAGAGATGAATATCCTTGCTTTTCAGTTCTGAACATGAGATAACCAAGCCTTTTAGGTAGAGTTAATTAATATCTGGTGGTCTTCTACGTTCCTAAGGGAATATGACTTTGAATTCTCTCTCTTCATCATAGATAAATGTGTAGTCACAAATGTGGTGTTGCAGTTTTGGGCTTGGGAAATGAAGTTTAAATGAATAATGGTAATCCATGGTAATAGAAATGCTTAGTTCTACTAGGTGTTTAAGTCTAATGTGTAGGCATCTGGGGACTCTGATACACTGATTTACTTGTAGGTAAAAACCTTTAGAGCTGCTGGCAGTGTTTTTTGTTGGGATCATTTGTTGCATTTTTAGTGTAACAGTGGACTTAGAAGTTAAATGTCAATCTTTGGCCGAAATAATCTGCTAGTCAAAGACCTTGGACATTTAGGGGTTTTTAAAGTGGAAGTGGGAGGGTGTCCTCATTTATTATTCATAGCTACAGTATGTTAGTTATTATTCTTTTGTTAAAAATGTGACAATTAAAGGCAAATGTAGTTTTAAAGGCTCCAGAGTAAATTAGAAAACTGATTTCATACATCTCCAAAAATTTTATTAGCTGATTATTTTACCTCAGTTAATATTGGGAATGTTGGCAGATAACTACACATCGCTGTTTCACTAGAAATATTTTGTGTATGTTTATTCTTTATGATCAGAAAAATAAATAGTGTAGATTGGATAGTGTTCATTTTTCATAAATGGAAAAGAACATTGTTCTTCTACTAGCCAAGGTTGGAAGAAAGTACTTGGGGTAAGAAATAAAAATGGCTGTGTACAGTTCAGTATGTGTAGTGGGATGGATTCAGGAAATTCATTCTTTCATATTTAATTTTTCTAAACTTTTTTTATGTAGGCATGACAAAAGATAAGAGAGAGTAAAAAAAATCCCATTTTGTAAAAAAACAAACATATTTGTATAGATGTAGTAAAGATATACGTGAAAGTTACATACCAAATTATTAACTGTTCTTTTGGGAGAATAAACCTCTAACCAGGAACCTTTTCTTTTTAACAATTTTTATAACTCCATATTATTTGATTTTATTTTGAGGAGCATGTATTATACCTGTAATTTAAAAAAATTAAGGAAGCAGGCAAAGAGAGAGAGAGAGAGAGAGAGAGAGAGTATATGAAGGGCTATAGGCAGCCCCAGAAGAGCAAGAAAGGCAAAGACCAAGTGGGCATCAGAGCTGGATCCTGACATAGCGAGCAATTCAGACACCTGCCGGGCATTGGGGCAGGGTGAAGTCTTCTTACCAGAAGAGAAATCTGGAGCCCAGGCCAGCGGGGAAGTGGAGGGACCTGTGTGGGGTAGGGAGTAGGTCTGTAAAGTGGAATGTTGTGGTAGAGTAAGACTGGAAAGGTAAGGTCATTAATTATGGAGATAGTCTGAAATAAAGACATCAGGGATCATGGAGTGTAGTTAGGATATAAGCATTTTGTGCAAGAGTTTGATGCTTGTTTCCTTTATATTTTTACCTTGTGGAGCCCTTGGGAGTTCAAGTATGTGTCTATTGAGAGAGATCCATCATAGCGCCTTTATTTATTTATTATTACTATTTATTAGAAAATGGGCAATGCTTAACCTCTCTAGATAGCTTTAATTCAGTGACATGACTTCATGTTGTAGAGTTGGCCAGGTTATATGAACATGTAGAAATGTAGCTATTCAGTTTCTCAGTTTTGATGATGACCCATGTCAAATATTTTTTAAATTGTCTAATATGAGATTTGGCTCTTATACTGAGAAATTAAAGTAAAACAAGCTATTTATTAACAGAGTAGGTTGACTAATCCATTGCTAGAGTAAATATGAGGAGCTACATCAACACACATATACATTCTCTATGTAAGGTTAAGATGTGTGTAGCTAAATATATTCATTAGTATTACTTAGGAGATGCTCTTTCTTTTGTCACATTTCTCTGGCTGGCAAAAGCTAGCAGTTCTGTTAGCAGTGGTTTTGATGATAAAATCCTGTAATTCAAGAGGTTGGCTTATTCAACTAAACAACTGCTACCTTGGGCAATACTGGACCAACTGCGAGGGGACTGTTTTCTTGAGACCTGGAAAGCTGTTCTGTTTGCTAAACAAAGGAATTGTTGATTTCAGTGATTTAATTCCCCTTTTGGCTAAAGGCTGCTGAATGAAAACAGTGCTTGTTTGGGAAGGAATCTGTTGCTAAGGCAACTGATATCTCCTTAATTATTGGCCAATATTCCCAAATGAGATTGGTCTCTTTTGATTGTTGGAAATAACCAAATTATCCTGAGCACTTTCAAGTCTTGAATTTTGTGGTAATGGTGGGGGTTGGGGGAGGGATTTCTTTCAAGTGTATAAACAGGTATCTCCCATTTGGGTTGGCATAGTGTGGGCACTATGTTTATGAGGGTAAAAATATAGATGATATTTGCAAAACCTCTTTTATTGTAAGAGATGTTATTACTTAAGACGAGTTGCAGTTCTGAGATGAGTGACCTATGTTCAATCTTTTTTTAAAAAATGGATTATTTGATTTCTATAAAAAATATAATACGTCTAATCATTTATCCTCAAGAATAGGCAGATATACGGAGAAACTTGTAAGTATTATTTGAATGATGCTAACAAGGACTGTCTTCAGAAGTGTCTGCAGCCATTTATGTGAGGTTCTTTACTTGAATGTTTCTAGCAGTGCCTATGCTGACCTTGGAGAGTGACCTCTTTTCTGTCTATTACTTTGTAGGATCATATAAAAGACCTATGGTTTCTTGTCTCTTGGCAGTACAGTTGTTTGATCATTTAAAATTAGTTGAAGCTTTTAATATAGTCAGGCTCAAGTTCTAGTATATTCATATCATACTTTGTAATTGCCCTCTAGTGTGAAGGACATACTAAAACATCAGTACAATTCTTACAAAATGGGAATTTGTCTTTATAATTTTATTGTATGTCTTTTAAATTCTTATTGTGAATCATACAGATCACACATTATTATCTCATATCCTTACAACAAAACAGGAATTCACTATTCTTTGGTACTTGTCCTGTGACAAGCCTGGTAAGCATTGATGAAATTCTTCTAATATTACTCAGGGTATCCCAGATCTTCCGGTTGAGTGAACATGAGGTTCTGAAGTGTGACTGTTCATGATTTCTGTGTTGTAGAACCATGAAAATTTTGTAAGAGTCTCACCTGAAAGGCTTTTGGCACAATAGCGCTGAGTAAAATCTGTTTTGTGATTCTTCTGAATGGTTATAGTTCTTACTCAGGATTAGTCTTTCCATGTTTGATTCATAGAGATGACATTGGGTTTATACCTTGGGTTGAATTGAATATAAAAAGCTTTGTACTATGTATTGGAACAATACTTGAGTTGGATTTCATGTACATATTTATTATCTATTCTAGACTTATGAAATTTCACTCTTCATTTTAAATAGCTTCAAGAAGTAAATACAAGATTCACTTGATGAAAATATTAAAATACGTGAAAAGGACAATATCCTGCGAAACTGTTGACTAAAATATAAGCACAGAACCACAGAATATAAGTTCAAAGCTGTCCCTACATGTCTCTAGAGTATCATTAATCTAGTTCTCACTAGGGTTTTACAGTATCTAAGTAGGTTTTACACTATCTACTGAAGTTCTTCCATATCAGACTATAAATATAAGCATACAGTTAAATCTGTGATACATTTTGAATTAGCCTCCCTTTTTAGAACTCTTTTGAGCTTGTCTTATTTAAAATATGTTGAAGTATGAACTATCAGACTTCAAAAACATTGTTCTTTGAAAAACATTTTTGTGCTGTATTTTTAAATTCCTTGATATTTATAATTATTTCAAAGATTTTTGTTGTAGTCATCCAGTTTATGAGATTAATTTTTCCTGGATTATTGTAGGAAAAAAACAAGTTTTTAAATAAGATAATGTAAAGAGAATTTATATATTTATGTTGATTAGATCATAAAAATTTGACCCGTTATTATATATGTTAAATTCTATGAATTTATTACTTTGTTTTGTCACATATTAGTTGACTCAATTTTCCAATATTTCCAGCATTTTGCCCTTTTCTCAGATACATTTTTTTTTTTTTCTGGAGTCTTGCTCTGTTGCCCAGGCTGGAGTGCAGTGGCACAATCTTGGCTCACTGTAACCTTTGCCTCCTGGATTCAAACGATTCTCCTGCCTCAGCCTCCCGAGTAGCTGGGATTATAGGCATGCACCATCACACCCAGCTAATTTTTGTATTTTTAGTAGAGAGGGGGTTTCACCGTGTTGACCAGACTGGTCTTGAACTCCTGACCTCAAATGATCCTCCCACTTTGGCCTCCCAAAGTGCTGGGATTATAGGCATGAGTCACCATGCCCAGCCTCAGATTCACTGAAAATCAAAGATATAGAGATAATATTTTGTTAGCAATTTCTTAGCTTTTTTTTAACCTTATATATGTATATATATTTTTTTTCCTGGAGACTTGTACTTAGTACTAACTTCAGTTTGCATAATATATATTTATATATTCAATGTGAATATTTTATATACATACCTATGACAAATCTTAATTTTTTATGTACAAATATGTGGCAGTGTTCTTTTTCTTTCTGCAATGGTAGGTTTTTTCTTCAGTTCAAGACTAATTCAGTATTTTATTTACCTTTATTTATAACCATGTGTGGTATCTTTCTTTTGAGAAAGCATTGACACTCTATTGCTATTAAACACTTTCATTGGGTGAGATAGAACTGTTGTTGACTGTACATTATGTGTGTGCCAGAGAATATAAAGGAACAATGGAGAAATGTCCCATCGCAATTTTGAAAGGGTCTATTTTAAATACTACATGTTTCTACTAGAATATAGAGCTGTCATTTGGAACAGGAGTGAAGAAAGAGACTTGTAGAATTTAAGTTTCCTATCTCCTATCTCCTAACTCATTGGGAGGTTGGGTCTTCATTGTGAAGTCTCTTATGTATACCTGTTAAATGAATTTGTATGCCTTTTGTCCTATTAAAAAATTAATTAATAAAGGGCTCGGACAAATTGAAACACTGGGTCTACTCAGGAAATATTTTTATAGGTGCAGTTCGAATGTTTGAATTAGGATATAACATTAGAAAACGCAAAGGAGCTGGGCATGGTGGCTCGTGCTTGTAGTCCCAGCAGGAGGCTGACACGGGAGTTTCGCTTGAGCCCAGGAGTTGGAGTTGAATGTTGCAGTGAGCTATAATTACATCACTGCATTCCAGCTTGGGCAGTGGAGTAGGGGGGTGGGTTGGAGGCGAAACAAGAATAAAATGATACAGCAAAAACAAAAAAGCAAAACAACAAAAAGAGAAAATGTAAAGGCTATGTAAGGCTTGCCTCAGGCAAAAATTATCAAATAGGCCAGGCGCAGTGCCTCACACATGTAATCTCAGCCTGGCCAACATGGTGAAACTTGTCTCTACAAAAAATACAAAATATTAGCTGGGCGTGGTGGCAGGTACCTATAATCCCAACTACTCAGGAGGCTGAGGCAGGATAATTGCTTGAACCCAGGAGGCGGAGGTTGCAGTGAGCCGAGATCGCACCACTACACTCCAGCCTGGACAACAGAGTTGAAACTCTGTCTTTAAAAAAAAAAAAATTACCAAATAAATACACATTTATCTTTGGTGTTTCCCAACTTAGATTTGAATTGTTGTATTTCTCCCCTAAACCCTGCCCTGTGCTCTTGTGTGCCTTGCGACTGATTAGTATCCTTGTCTCTGTCACTCCAGGTCTGCTCTCTTTTTCCTTTTCCCTTTCTGCACTTCAAGCCTTCCCTACCTCCCATGCCCTTGTACCCTTTTAACTTTCTTTAAAAATGGCCAGTGCTTTATTTCAGTTCCACTGTGTCCATTCTCTAGAAATTAATCTGATGCACTAATCACCATTAAATTGATAATGCTTGATAATGTCTTGCCTTGATCTGGTTTGCCATCTTAATTAGAATTTTAACTCAGCTTTTTAGAGAAGAATATTTCAAGACATACCACCTTGATTGTTGAACCTGGGTTTAGATAATATTTCAAGGTGGTTCATAAAGGTATTTATTTTCAAGGAAAAAGAACACTGAGAGCCCAGCATGCATATCCACCTTCAAGATCTAATAATTTGAGATTTCACCTGTCCCTTAAGGAAAGCTGATTTTAGAAGAGAGAAGGTAAAACTATTCAATAATTATGATCCATAATAAAATATATCATAGTTCCTTATTCTTAGCCAATTAAAGGAAAATATTATGTATTAATAGGATATGTAATTTGGGGGGATAGAAAACATTTTTTTAACTCATCTAATTATTTTTAGTTTTTGTGATGATGACTACTGATTTGTCCTATGCTACATATAATTCTTTGTCACAGTTTTATTAGCATATATTATAGCCAAGTGCTTGCTTGTTATATTATGAAGAGGGCATTTTTATTCTGTTCCATGTTATTTTTCTTACCAAAAAATGCAACAAAAAACTAAAGTCTATTCAAAAAAAGCTTATTTCATTTTTTAAAAAATTCTTTCCCATATTCCATATTTCTTTTGTTAGTGTAATAACCAATTTTTTTTTCCAGAAATTTAACCTCTCCCCTGCTTGTGTCATTCAGGTTTGGCCCAAAAGCAAACAATGGAAGTACTTCTGACCTACCTTTGTTAGAAACTTTGCATATCTAAATCATTGCTTGCAAGAGTGTGAGGGAAAGTAAGAGTAAAGAGGATAGAATATAAGAGATTGCTTTGTCCTAAGATATTGATGGTCTATTGGGAAATCAGCTAACCACACATGACACACTCTATCAGCAAGCCAGGTTAATTTTAAGTTCTAAGATATGTGAAAAAGTTAATAGTATCAGTCTTCAGAGAGAAAAGAGAAATTACAGCAGGCTTGAGATATCATAGAAGTTTTAGACTAAACTTCGGTGATAAAAGGGAAGAGGACCTTTGAGATGAAAATCTTCAAATGTTCCTATCAGAATTCTCAGCCCAAAGATGATACATGCAACAAACTGAGAAAAAGGGAAAAAAGATTCGCTTCCAGGCTCCTTCATTTGTCCACACGAAGTCTGTCCAAACCCAGTGGACAGACTTGTAGTTTCAAGCACCCTGTTCTTAGATCTTAGATACCCTAGACTGGTTGGCTTAAACAACAGAAATCTATTTCTCACACTTCTGGAGGCTAGGAAATCTAAGATCAAGGTGCCTCCAGATTCTGTTCTTGCTGAGTTCGTCTCCTGGCTTGTCTTAGAAGGGCTGTCTTATCCTTATGTTCTTTTTTTTTTTTTTCTTTTTTATTATACTTTAGGGTTTTAGGGTACATGTGCACAATGTGACAATGTGCAGGTTTGTTACATATGTATCCATGTGCCATGTTGATTTCCTGCACCCATTAACTCGTCCTTTAGCATTAGGTGTATCTCCTAATGCTGTCCCTCCCCCCTCCCCCCACCCCACAACAGTCCCCGGAGTGTGATGTTCCCCTTCCTGTGTCCATGAGTTCTCATTGTTCAATTCCCACCTATGAGTGAGAACATGCGGTGTTTGGTTTTTTGTCCTTGCGATAGTTTACTGAGAATGATGTTTTCCAGTTTCATCCATGTCCCTACAAAGGACACGAACTCATCATTTTTTATGGCTGCATAGTATTCCATGGTGTATATGTGCCACATTTTCTTAATCCAGTCTATCGTTGTTGGACATTTGGGTTGGTTCCAACTCTTTGCTATTGTGAATAGTGCCGCAATAAACATACGTGTGCATGTGTCTTTATAGCAGCATGATTTATAGTCCTTTGGGTATATACCCAGTAATGGGATGGCTGGGTCAAATGGTATTTCTAGTTCGAGATCCCTGAGGAATCGCCACACTGACTTCCACAATGGTTGAACTAGTTTACAGTCCCACCAACAGTGTAAAAGTGTTCCTATTTCTCCACATCCTCTCCAGCACCTGTTGTTTCCTGATTTTTTAATGATGGCCATTCTAACTGGTGTAAGATGGTATCTCACTGTGGTTTTGATTTGCATTTCTCTGATGGCCAGTGATGATGAGCATTTCTTCATGTGTTTTTCGGCTGCATAAATGTCTTCTTTTGAGAAGTGTCTGTTCATGTCCTCTGCCCACTTTTTGATGGGGTTGTTTGTTTTTTTCTTGTAAATTTGTTTGAGTTCATTGTAGATTCTGGATATTAGCCCTTTGTCAGATGAGTAGGTTGCAAAAATTTTCTCCCATTCTGTAGGTTGCCTGTTCACTCTGATGATAGTTTCTTTTGCTGTGCAGAAGCTCTTTAGTTTAATGAGATCCCATTTGTCGATTTTGGCTTTTGTTGCCATTGCTTTTGGTGTTTTAGACATGAAGTCCTTGCCCACGCCTATGTCCTGAATGGTATTGCCTAGGTTTTCTTGTAGGATTTTAATGGTTTTAGGTCTAACATATAAGTCTTTAATCCATCTTGAATTAATTTTTGTATAAGGTGTAAGGAAGGGATCCAGTTTCAGCTTTCTACATATGGCTAGCCAGTTTTCCCAGCACCATTTATTAAATAGGGAATCCTTTCCCCATTTCTTGTTTTTGTCAGGTTTGTCAAAGATCAGATAGTTGTAGCTATGCGGCGTCATTTCTGAGGGCTCTGTTCTGTTCCATTGATCTATGTCTCTGTTGTGGTACCAGTACCATGCTGTTTTGGTTACTGTAGCCTTGTAGTATAGTTTAAAGTCAGGTAGCGTGATGCCTCCAGCTTTGTTCTTTTGGCTTAGGATTGACTTGGCGATGCGGGCTCTTTTTTGGTTCCATATGAACTTTAAAGTAGTTTTTTCCAATTCTGTGAAGAAAGTCATTGGTAGCTTGATGGGGATGGCATTGAATCTATAAATGACCTTGGGCAGTATGGCCATTTTCACGATATTGATTCTTCCAACCCATGAGCATGGAATGTTCTTCCATTTGTTTGTATCCTCTTTGATTTCATTGAGCAGTGGTTTGTAGTTCTCCTTGAAGAGGTCCTTCACATCCCTTGTAAGTTGGATTCCTAGGTATTTTATTCTCTTTGAAGCAATTGTGAATGGGAGTTCGCTCATGATTTGGCTCTCTGTTTGTCTGTTATTGGTGTACAAGAATGCTTGTGATTTTTGTACATTAATTTTGTATCCTGAGACTTTGCTGAAGTTGCTAATCAGCTTAAGGAGATTTCGGGCTGAGACAATGGGGTTTTCTAGATATACAATCATGTCATCTGCAAACAGGGACAATTTGACTTCCTCTTTTCCTAATTGAATACCCTTTATTTCCTTCTCCTGCCTGATTGCTCTGGCCAGAACTTCCAGCACTATGTTGAAAAGGAGCGGTGAGAGAGGGCATCCCTGTCTTGTGCCAGTTTTCAGAGGGAATGCTTCCAGTTTTTGCCCATTCAGTATGATATTGGCTGTGGGTTTGTCATAGATAGCTCTTATTATTTTGAGATACGTCCCATCGATACCTAATTTATTGAGAGTTTTTAGCATGAAGAGATGTTGAATTTTGTCAAAGGCCTTTTCTGCATCTATTGAGATAATCATGTGGTTTTTGTCTTTGGTTCTGTTTATATGCTGGATTACATTTATTGATTTGCGTATGTTGAACCAGCCTTGCATCCCAGGGATGAAGCCCACTTGATCATGGTGGATAAGCTTTTTGATGTGCTGCTGGATTCGGTTTGCCAGTATTTTATTGAGGATTTTTGCATCAATGTTCATCAAGGATATTGGTCTGAAATTCTCTTTTTTGGTTATGTCTCTGCCAGGTTTTGGTATCAGGATGATGCTGGCTTCATAAAATGTGTTAGGGAGGATTCCCTCTTTTTCTATTGATTGGAATACTTTCAGAAGGAATGGTACCAGTTCCTCCTTGTACCTCTGGTAGAATTCAGCTGTGAATCCATCAGGTCCTGGACTCTTTTTGGTTGGTAAGCTATTGATTATTGCCACAATTTCAGAAGCTGTTATTGGTCTATTCAGAGATTCAACTTCTTCCTGGTTTAGTCTTGGGAGGGTGTATTTGTCGAGGAATTTATCCATTTCTTCTAGATTTTCTAGCTTATTTGCATAGAGGTGTTTGTAGTATTCTCTGATGGTAGATTGTATTTCTGTGGGATCGGTGGTGATATCCCCTTTTTCGTTTTTTATTGCATCTATTTGATTCTTCTCTCTTTTCTTCTTTATTAGTCTTGCTAGCGGTCCATCAATTTTGTTGATCTTTTCAAAAAACCAGCTCCTGGATTCATTAATTTTTTGAAGGGTTTTTTGTGTCTCTATTTCCTTCAGTTCTGCTCTGATTTTAGTTATTTCTAGCCTTCTGCTAGCTTTTGAATGTCTTTGCTCTTGCTTTTCTAGTTCTTTTAATTGTGATGTTAGGGTGTCAATTTTGGATCTTTCCTGCTTTCTCTTGTGGGCATTTAGTGCTATAAATTTCCCTCTACACACTGCTTTGAATGTGTCCCAGAGATTCTGGTATGTTGTGTCTTTGTTCTCGTTGGTTTCAAAGAACATCTTTATTTCTGCCTTCATTTCATTATGTACCCAATAGTCATTCAGGAGCAGGTTGTTCAGTTTCCATGTAGTTGAGCGGTTTTGAGTGAGTTTCTTAATCCTGAGTTCTAGTTTGATTGCACTGTGGTCTGAGAGACAGTTTGTTATAATTTCTGTTGTTTTACATTTGCTGAGGAGAGCTTTACTTCCAACTATGTGGTCAATTTTGGAATAGGTGTGGTGTGGTGCTGAAAAAAATGTATATTCTGTTGACTTGGGGTGGAGAGTTCTGTAGATGTCTATTAGGTCTGCTTGGTGCAGAGCTGAGTTCAATTCCTGGATATCCTTGTTAACTTTCTGTCTCGTTGATCTGTCTAATGCTGACAGTGGGGTGTTAAAATCTCCCATTATTATTGTGTGGGAGTTTAAGTCCCTTTGTAGGTCACTGAGGACTTGCTTTATGAATCTGGGTGCTCCTGTGTTGGGTGCATATATATTTAGGATATTTAGCTCTTCTTGTTGAATTGATCCCTTTACCATTATGTAATGGCCTTCTTTGTCTCTTATGATCTTTGTTGGTTTAAAGTCTATTTTATCAGAGACTAGGATTGCAACCCCTGCCTTTTTTTGTTTTCCAGTTGCTTGATAGATCTTCCTCCATCCCTTTATTTGGAGTCTATGTGTGTCTCTGCACGTGAGATGGGTTTCCTGAATACAGCACACTGATGGGTCCTGACTCCTTATCCAGTTTGCCAGCCTGTGTCTTTTGATTGGAGCATTTAGCCCATTTACATTTAACGTTAATATTGTTATGTGTGAATCTGATCCTGTCATTATGATGTTAGTTGGTTATTTTGCTCGTTAGTTGCTATAGTTTCTTCCTAGCCTCGATGGTCTTTACAATTTGGCATGTTTTTGCAGTGGCTGGAACCGGTTGTTCCTTTCCATGTTTAGTGCTTCCTTCAGGAGCTCTTTTAGGGCAGGCCTGGTGGTGACAAAATCACTCAGCGTTTGCTTGTCTGTAAAGTATTTTATTTCTCCTTCACTTATGAAGCTTAGTTTGGCGGGATAGCAAATTCTGGGTTGAAAATTCTTTTCTTTAAGAATGTTGAATATCGGCCCCCACTCTCTTCTGGCTTGTAGAGTTTCTGCTGAGAGATCAGCTGTTAGTCTGATGGGCTTCCCTTTGTGGGTAACCCGACCTTTCTCTCTGGCTGCCCTTAACATTTTTTCCTTCATTTCAACTTTGGTGAATCTGACAATTATGTGTCTTGGAGTTGCCCTTCTCGAGGAGTATCTTTGTGGCATTCTCTGTATTTCCTGAATCTGAATGCTGGCCTGCCTTGCTAGATTGGGGAAGTTCTCCTGGATAATATCTTGCAGAGTGTTTTCCAACTTGGTTCCATTCTCCCCATTATTTTCAGGTACACCAATCAGACGTAGGTTTGGTCTTTTCACATAGTCCCAAATTTCTTGGAGGCTTTGTTCATTTCTTTTTATTCTTTTTTCTCTAAACTTCCCTTCTCTCTTCATTTCATTCATTTCATCTTCCATCAGCGATACCCTTTCTTCCAGTTGATCGCATCTGCTACTGAGGCTTCTGCAATCTTCGCGTAGTTCTCGAAACTTGGCTTTCAGCTCCATCAGCTCCTTTAATCTCTTCTCTCCATTGGTTATTCTAGTTATCCATCCTTCTAATTTTTTTTCAAAGTTTTTAACTTCTTTGCTATTGTTTTGAATTTCCTCTCGTAGCTCAGAGTAGTTTGATCGTCTGAAGCCTTCTTCTCTCAACTCATCAAAGTCATCCTCCATCCAGCTTTGTTCCGTTGCTGGTGAGGAACTGCGTTCCTTTGGAGGAGGAGAGGTGCTCTGTTGTTTAGAGTTTCCAGTTTTTCTGCTCTGTTTTTTCCCCATCTTTGTGGTTTTATCTACTTTTTGTCTTTGGTGATGGTGATGTACAGATGGGTTTTTGGTGTTGAAGTCCTTTCTGTTTGTTAGTTTTCCTTCTACCAGAAAGGACCCTGAGCTGCAGGTCTGTTGGAGTTTACTAGAGGTCCACTCCAGACCCTGTTTGGCTGGGTGTCAGCAGCGGTGGCTGCAGAACAGCGGATTTTCGTGAGACCACAAATTCAGCTGTCTGATAGTTCCTCTGAAAGTTTTGTCTCAGGGGAGTACCCGGTTGAATGAGGTGTCAGTCTGACCCTACTGGGGGGGTGCCTCCCAGTTAGGCTGCTCAGGGGTGAGGGACCCACTTTAGGAGGCAGTCTGTCTGTTCTCAGATCTCCAGCTGCGTGCTGGGAGAACCACTACTCTCTTCAAAGCTGTCAGTCAGACAGGGGCATTTAAGTCTGTGGAGGTTCTTTGCTGAGTTTTTGTTTGTCTGTGCCCTGCCCCCAGAGGTGGAGCCTACAGAGGCAGGCAGGCCTCCTTGAGCTATGGTGGGCTCCACCCAGTTCGAGCTTCCTGGCTGCTTTGTTTACCTAAGCAAGCCTGGGCAATGGCGGGCGCCCCTCCCCCAGCCTCGCTGCCGCCTTGCAGCTTGATCTCAGACTGCTGTGCTAGCAATCAGCGAGACTCCGTGGGCATAGGACCCTCCGAGCCAGGTGCGGGACACAATCTCCTAGTGTGCCGTTTTCCAGGCCCGTTGGAGAAGCGCAGTATTAGGATGGGACTGACCCGATATTCCAGGTGCCGTCTGTTTCCCCTTTCTTTGACTAGGAAAGGGAACTCCCTGACCCCTTGCGCTTCCCGAGTGAGGCAATGCCTCGCCCTGCTTCGGCTCGCGCACAGTGCGCTTCACCGTCTGTCCTGCACCCACTGTTAGGCACTCCCTAGTGAGATGAAACCGGTACCTCAAGCAGAAATGCAGAAATCACCAGTCTTCTGTGTCGCTGGGGCTGGGAGCTGGAGACCGGAGCTGTTCCTATTCGGCCATCTTGGCTCCACCTCTTTATGTTCTTACGTGGCTTTTCCTTGATGAATTTACTTGTGGAGAGAGAGAGAGAAAGAGGAAAGGAGAGAGGGGAAGAGGGGGTGGGGAGAGAGAGAGAACGAAAGGAGAAGGGGGAGAGAGAGTTGTCTCCTCTGTTTGTAAGGGCCCAAATGCTGTTATGAAGGCCCCATCTTCATGACCTCATCTAAGCCTTATTACTTCCCAAAGGCCCTATCTTCAAATACCGTCACATTAGGTTTAGGGTTTCAACATATCGATTTTGAGGGACACAAGCATTCAGACCATAACACAACCCAGAACTCATCTGTGTTATGGTCAGTCTCACCCTTGCCTTAATTCCCTATCTTCCCCCAGTATCCTAGAAGATAAGACACACTGCTCAAATGACTTAGGACTGAGTTTAGGGCACTCCCTTTAGGGTCATATGTTGTATTAGTTCAGATTTAAAGTATTTTTAGATATTTTTGAATTTATGTTTAATTCTTTATTCAAAATGAGCTTTTTGAGAGCTCATAATTGGCTTACCTTATGATTCCATAAAAGTGAATATTTGGCTTTAGACAAATGTAGTTTGTTTATTTAACAACCATTTAATGGATGCCTATGATGTGCTTCTTTCTGATTTTTGGCCTAGGGGTTTGTTCAATTTCCTATACCTCTTACAAGGGCAGAATTGAGGTGGGGCCTTTGAGTTTCTCTGCGTCCTTGCCAGCCTTTGGTGTTGCTGTTATTTTTATTTTAGCCATTTTAATAGATGTATGATGATATCTCATTATGGCTTTAATTTGCATTTCCTTAATGGCTGACGGTGTCAAAGATCTCTTAATGTGCTTATTTTCCATCTGTATATCCTTTTTTGTGAAATACCTGTTCATGTGTTTTGCCCATTGTGTTAGTCTGGTGTTTTGTTGCTATGAAGGAATATCTGAAGCTGGGTAATTTATAAAGAAAAGAGGTTTATTTGGCTCACGGTTCTACAGCTTGTACAAGAAGCGTGGCACCAGCATCTGCTTCTGGCGATGGCCTCCAGCTGCTTCCACTCATGACAGAAGGCAAAGGGGAGCCAGTGTGCACAGAGGTCATGTGGTGAGGAGTGGGAGGAGAGATGCCAGGCTCTTTTTCACAGCTAGCTCTCACTGGATCTAATAGACCAAGAACTCACTTATTACTGCAAGGATGACACCAAGCCATTTGTGAATGATCCCATCCCTGTGAACCAAATACCTCATGTTAGGCCCCACCTCCAACATTGGGGATCAGATTTCAACATGAGATTTGGAGGGGTCAAACCATATCGAAACTAGAGCACCCACTTTCTAATTGTTTTTTTTTTTAATAATTGAGTTTTGAGAATTTGTAAATATATTCTACATGCTACTCTTCTGTTGGATATGCAGTAGTTTGCAAATGTTTTCTCTCAGTCTGCAGCTACTCTTTTCATCTGCTTAATAGGGTCTTTTGCTGAGCAAAGGCTTTTAATTTTGATGAAGTCCAATTTATTTTTCTTTGTGGGTTGTGCTTTTGGCATGAATTCTAAGAACTAGTTTTATAGCTCTAGGTCCTGAAAACTTTTCTTCTGTTTTTATCTAAAAGTTTTATAGTTTTATGTTTTACATTAAGTCTGTGGTCCCATTTGAGTTCATTTTTTATATAAGGTGTGAGTTTTTGGTGGAGATTCACTTTTTTGCTGATGTCTAGTTGCTCTATTCTTTATCATAAAGGTCTTCATCCTCATCATCTTACCATTGAGTGGGCTGAGGTGAAGGAGGCGGAAAAGGAGGAGTTGGTCTTGCTGTCTAAGGGGTGTCAGAGGTGGAAGAAAATCCATGTGTAAGTGGACTCATGCAGTTCAAATCCCTGTTGTCTAAGAGTCAATTGTACTTCCTTTATAAAATGTCAGCTTGTTCCTGTTACATTAAGGAGGAACAAGGAGTTTATTTACATTTATTTATTTATTTATTCATTTGAGACAGAGTCTGGCTCTGTTGCCCAGGCTGAAGTGCAGTGGCGCGATCTTGGCTCGCTGCAACCTCCTCCTCCCGGGTTCAAGCATCCTCCCAGCTCAGCCTCCCAAGTAGCTGTGCATCACCATGCGTGGCTAATTTTTGTAATTTTTTATAGAGACAGGATTTCACCATGTTGCTCAGGCTGGTCTCGAACTCCTGGGCTCAAGCAGTTCATTCCACCTTGGCCTCCCAAAGTGCTGGCATTACAGGCGTGAGCCACTGCATCCTGTGAAACTAAAAGTTTAAATCTGTGCTTGTTTCAAGGAAAGAAGGAGCAAGTGGTAAGTGCTCCTAAGCTAAGTGGTAGGGGTATAAAAGTGAGACAATGAAATAAGGAAAGTTGAAATTCAAGGAGAATGAGTTGAAGACTACTTGTATACCTCATCCCTTCTACCCAATATATTTATTTCTATTCGAGAATTTTTCTCATGCCTTAAGGATTTTGTAAATAAAGAGATGATTGTCTTCCTTGCATGTGAGACAGTTTTCAGTGATTTTCATTTAAATATGTAAGTTATTTTTCATATTTCTTTCTGATTATACTTTTTTAAACATCTGGGGATAATAGTGGTTGGTTTTAGTCAATATCTGTATAATTTATTCTTTGTTTATATTTTAGGATAGATATTATGTTAAAATCCTGATTATGTTCTGGTCAGACAGAAATAAATGCCATTTCTCACTGTAGAGGGACTCTACAAATACAGATACTGGTAAACCCAGATTTTAGTGCTAATAATGAATAATAACATGAGACATTTCACATGGTATAAATATAGTTCAAGAAATCCATCTCCTTACACCAAATTGGATTTCTGTAATAAGTGTGCTTTACTAATTTTCTTTCAAAATTAACTCTGTTTAAACCGTTCTTGCTTTTTGTCATATTTCAAAATGTGTTAGCTAATATTACTTTAAATAATCAAGGTATCATTTTTATCTTGCAAATTTATGCTGATCAAAAAATCTTCAAATTTGAAATGTTTATAAAAATGACTATGTGACAGAATGGCAAACATACTCTTTAAAACGTTTTAATTCGAAAAGCTCACAAGGCATTTAGAAAGGTAGTGCCTACAAGAAAATTCTTATCTTCAATATTATTTACCTGTTCATTTTGGAATTCATAAAATTTGTGCAATCTTTTTTTTTTTGAATATGTGTGTCCTTATCAGAAAGGAATAGAAAAATTGAAGGCAGTTTGGAGCTGAATAGAAGTTATTAATGAGCTTAGCTTTGACTGAAACGACAGATTAATGGCTAAATTTTCTTCTATAGCAAGCCTGTTAGAACTTCTACCTTGCTTCAGTAAATTCTTTTTGTCATTACAAATTGGAAGCAAAAGGCAAAGTAGGTTTAATTTCAATTTTGAAACTCAGACCTTAAATCTTTGGTGACCTTCACTCAGACCAGGATTGGTTGTACTTCTTTGGAGCACTTATAAAAAAAATCTTATGGATAGTATGCATCATGAAACACATCACATTTTCTCCTTTTTATTGACTGCAAAAAAGCACTGAACCAAATTCATGGTGGCCTACTTCTAATTGGTGTACTGTACCATGTAGTATGCCTTTTTTGTACTGACCCTGATTTCATCTCATTTTTTTCTTGTCTATTTTCTGTTTGCAGTGATCTCCTCATCATTTTAGAAATCCTGTTGTGATAATAGTAAAAGTAATAATTATTCATATTTATTTAGTTCTGTTTATAAGCACTCTACATGTTACATTAAGTTTAATGTTTAACATCCCTTTGTGATAGGTACTGTTATTATCCCCATTTTACTGATGAAGTAGAGCAGTGCTACTCAAAGCACTAACTGAGAGGAGTTTAGCAGCTTGTACCAGAATTAAATCAACTTACTGCTTCCTTCATCAAGAAAGTCATGCTGTGAAAAAAGTGTCAGCTGAACTAAACAATGTGCTTAATGATCTGCATTCTGATGCAAGAAACTTACCTCAGCACAAACTAGCAACAGACACTTCATTGTTAGCCTGGACATCAAACTTTGAGTAGCACCGTTCCAGAACAGTGTTTCTCAAACTATCTGTGGTGAAGGACTTTTATGCATATGTTTAAATGTTTAGCACTTACGGGCTGAGACTTTCATAAAGTAAAAACGTTCTGTTAATGTGAAAAGTTTCTAAGTACGTTAATGTAATTACCTTGTCTTGAACAAGTAACAGTGACTTTAAGGACTGGCATAGGTAGACCCTGTTTTGAGTAGCACTGGTATAGAGTGAATTAGTGTATCGATTGTGATTGATTCTAGATCCTAGGGAGAATCACAGTGTCTTATTCAGCATCAACACATGAGAGTTGCCTAATTTGCATAAATGTAAACCTATGGCCACATTGGTGGGGAACGGCAGAGCAAATATCTAGGTATTAATCCTGTGGCATCAGCACCTTAGGTTTATCTGGTTTGCATATAGCCAGTCACAGCAAGGGAGTGAGTAGGCAGTATACCTATAGGTATAGAACCAGTCACAGGAAGGGAGTTCCCCACTACAGTGTTTAAAAATTCTGAGCTTTCATGCACAATGAAAGCATGTTTCTTTCCTTCTCTCACACTCAAAGGTTGTGAACATCCTACAAGAGACCATTGTAGACATGCACCTAGAGGTTCCAGTACTGTGGCTGTTTACCTTATCCCAAAGGAATATGTATGTGTATATGTAGGATGTGTAGTAAAAGGAAAGTTTGGCCTAGATAGATTGAATAACTTTCTATGGGATTTTTTTTCTTTTAGGTAAATAATCCTATGATAAATATAAGTAATCTGGATAGGATATCCTTATCAGTTTCTATATTATTATGTTAAAGGCAGTGGAAAAAATATGATGTAACTTGTATGTCTTAAATTGTATGTCTTGGCTGGGTGCGGTGGCTCAGGCCTGTAATCCCAGCACTCTGGGAGGCCAAGGTGGGTGGATCACCTGAGGTCACGAGTTTGAGACCAGCCTGACCAATATGGTAAAACCCCATCTCTACTAAAAATACAAAAATTAGCCGGGTGTGGTGGCATGCGCCTGTAGTCCCAGCTACTTGGGAGGCTGAGACGGGAGAATTGCCTGAACCTGGGAGGTGGAGTTTGCAATGAGCTGAGATCATGCCACTACACTCCAGGCTGGGTGACAGACCAAGACCCCATCTCAAAAAAAAAAAAAATTATATGTCTTAAATTCCTGTAGCTTTAATGTGAGAACACTGAAGCACAGAAAGGTGACAAGAGCTAATGAGGGACTAAGCCAGGGTTTCAGCTCAGCCAGGGTTTGAGCTCAGGGAACTGTCTCCAACAGCCTAATTATTTTTCTTTGTTTTTAACTTTTAGTTATTTTAGACTATTACAAAAAAAAAGTTTTTTGTTTTGTTTTGTTTTGTTTTGAGTCAGGGTCTCTCTTTGTCACCTAGGCTGGAGTGCAGTCATCTTGGCTCATTGCAACCTCCACCTCCTGGACTCAAGTGATCTTCCTACCTCAGCCTTCTAAGTAGCTGGGACTACAAGCACATGCCACCATGCCCGGCCAATTTTTTGTTTTTTTTTTTTTTGTAGAGACGGGGTTTCACCATGTTGCCCAGGCTGGTCTTGAACTCTTGAGCTCAAGCAATCTTCCCACCTCAGCCTCCCGAATAAAAGTTTTAAAATAAGTATAATTCCTGCTGTGGTTTGAGTATGTCACCAGAATTCATGTGTTAGAAATAGGGTCCCTGGTATGGCAGTGTTGGGAGGTGGGGCCTTAAGATGGTTAAGAGGGATTAATGCTGCTCTTGCAGGACTTGGTTAATTCTCATGGGAGTGAGTGAGTTGTTGCTATTGTGGAATTGAATTGGTACCATGAGAGCAAGTTGTTATAAAGTGAGGCTACCCTTTGTGTATTGCCCACTTCCTTTTTGGCTTCTGTGCTATGTTACAACGTGGGACAAGACTTTCACCAGAAACCAACCAGTTGTGGCCACCCAATCTTGGGCTTCCTGGTCTCCAGAACTATGAATCAAAATAAACCTTTTTTCTTTGTAAATTACCCAGGCTCAGGTATTCTGTTATAGCAATAGAAAATGGACTACGACAGTTCTCAAATACTTTTCCCCTGGCTTCCCTGAATGTTAACAGCTTACATTACCATAGAATAATTATTGAAATCTCAAAATTGACATTGATACTGTTAACTGCTCTACAGAGCTTATTCAAATTTCACCAGAATTTTAGTTTTTCTATTAATATCCTTTTTCTGGTCCATGATCCAATCCAAGAGCACATACTGCATTTAGCTGTCATTTTATTTTAGTCTCTTTAAATCTGTGGTAATTCCTTAGTCTTTCTCTGTCTTTCATGGCCTTGATACTTTAAAGAGTACTAGTCAATTATTTTGTAGAATGTCTGTTAATTTGAGTTCATCTGATGTCTTCTCATGATTACATTGAGATTTTAAAGTTTCAACTAGAATATTAGAGAAGTGATGTGCTCCTTCTCAGTGAATCATACTGGGGCTACATGATTCTAACATGACTCAATTACTGGTAATGTTCACCTTGATCACTTGGCTGAAGTGGTGGATCCTAGGATCCTCCATTACAACACTACTATTCTCCCCTTTGTAATTAATATTAATAAATATCTTGTTGGGAGATACTTTGAGACTATACAAATATCCCATTTCTCATTATACTTTCCCTCTCAGATTTTACATTCCACTGATTCCATGGCCTACATTCTTTTTTAAAAAACTTTATTTCAATAGTTTTTGGGGTACAGATGGTTTTTGGTCACATGGATAAGTTCTTTAATGGTGATTTCTGAGATTTTAGTGCACCCATCACCTGAACAGTATACACTGTACACAGTATGTAGTCTTTTATCCCTCACCTCCCTCTCAACCTTCCTCCTTGAGTCCCCAGAGTCCATTATATCACCTTTTTTTTTTTTTTTGAGATAGAGCCTTGCTCTGTTGCCCAGGCTGGAGTTTAGTGGCATGATCTCAGCTCACTGCACGCTCCACCTCTTGGGTTCAAGTGATTCCCCTGCCTCGCCTCCCAAGTAGCTGGGATTACAGGAACGTGCCACCATGCTCAGCTAATTTTTGTATTTTTAGTAGAGATGGGGTTTCACCACGTTGGCCAGGTTGGTCTTGAGCTCCTGACCTCAAGTGATCTGCCCGCCTCAGCCTCCCAAAGTGCTGGGATTACAGGCGTGAGCCACTGTGCCTGGCCCATTTTATCAATATTATGCCTTTTCATCCCCATAGCTTAGCTCCCACTTTTAAGTGACAACATACGATATTTAGTTTTCCATTCCTGAGTTACTTCACTTAGAATAATGGCCTCTAGCTCCATCCAAGTTGCTGCAAAGGACATTATTTCATTCCTTTTTTTTTTTTAAGACGGAGTCTCCATGTGTCACGCAGGCTGGGGTACAATGGCGCCATCTCGGCTCACTGCAACCCCCGCCTACTAGGTTCAAGCAATTCTCATGCCTCAGCCACCTGAGTAACTGGGACTACAGGTGTGCACCAACACGCCCGGCTAATTTTTGTATTTTTAGTAGAGACAGGGTATCACCATGTTAGCCGGGCTGGTCTCAAACTCCTGACCTCAGGCAATCCACCTGCCTCAGCCTCCCAAAGTGTTGGGATTACAGATATGAGCCACCATGCCCGGCCTATTTCATTCCTTTTTATGGCTGACTAGTATTTCATGTCCTACATTCTTAATCATTACATTGCACTTTTGTAAATTATCTGAAAGTAAAAAGGTACTTCAGCTGAGGGCTGAGAGATCTGTCTCCTAAAACCATCTGGGGCTCTTGCTCCCTCCAGCTGTTCTCTCCTCCTGGACTGTTCTTCCCTCAGGTTTTATCTTTTGGTTGGGTCCCTCACTTCAAGTGTTTACACCAATTTGACCTTGTTAGTGAGACCTCCTTGACCACCCTATTTAATAATACTGCAAACCAATCTGTCCAACCTGCTTACTCTGCCCACCCCCCATCTTCTAATAGTACTGTACTTTGTGCTTACCTAGGCTGTCCCTCTTGTAGCTCCTTGTAATTTCAGACTTTTGAACAGGTATGAATAAAAACATTCTGAGAACTTCCTCTGCTTGTGGGTGGAGGAAGGAGTGCACAGTGAAATTGTTCTTCCCATTGCGTCTTCCTTATGTCAGCCATGAGACTTGTAGTCACTGCTGCTACCACTTCCCAAGGAACTCAGACTCTAGGCTGCCACTACCTTGCAGGACGGTATTATCTGATGCTTGACCATGTCTATGTAATTTTGTACACAAGATAAAAAAGGGGCAAAAAGTTACCGGCTCCTCCCCTTAGCCAACATTTTGACTTTGGACAAATAAGTTCACCTTTCTGTTTCTCATTTTCTTTATAAACTGAGGCTAATAAATCATAGGTTTGCTGTAGGGATGAAATAAGAAAACACATAAAGCACTTAGCATAGCACCTGGCGTGTTGTAAGCATTAAATGAGTGGCAGCCATTATTATTATTATCTAGGTTTTATGGATGTATTTTACACATGACACAAAATTGTACTTTCATTTATCTCATTTTGACAGTGTACCTCTTCTTCTGACCTGCATGTACCTAAATTTAAAGAACAATTTTTCCTATCCTTTCATTATTGCTAGCCTTTCAAGAGTCTCCTACTTTGTGTGCTTTCTCAATTCCTTTATGATGTTTCTAAACTGCAATAAATTAAAGCTAGTATTTCTTCTCTATTGGAAGGCCAGCTGGTTAAAGACAACATCAAAATATCGATACCTAAATCTGTATGAAATTTTGAAAGACATGATATGTAGTCAACTTACAATGGACTTCATTATACTTGCTTAAAATTAAATTTTTATTTGATTTATATTTTCAATGTTTTTTTCTTAAGATAAATGCAAACCAACTTCCGTTCTCAAAGCAAATAAAATAAATGTCAGTATTCCTAGGATCTCCTGAAGAGCTTGGAATGATATGATGTATGCTGTCCCCCATCCGTATGGATGAAGCCAGTTCAGGAAAACAAAAACAAAATATCTGTTTAATTACATTTGGTGCTAATCTTTTCACAAGCAGTCCTGCATTTTCATGGAATTAAAAAGCATTCTGATGAGAGCTTTGGTAATAAAACACTCTGATGAGAGCTTTGGTAATTTGCTGTACGTGTTTATTTTCACGTCTATGCTAGCTATTGATCGTAATTTCCAAGCCATGGAGAGGGAGAAATGCCCTCAGGCAGCTCTTCTGTGTGGCCTACTGCAGACAGCCAAATTACCCCACTGACAGGCCCCTTCCTGCACCCACCCCCCACCCACCCAATACCTTATTCTTCACACAGAATTAGACAAGGGCCAAAGGAGAAGGGGACTGGAACATAGGAGTGTGACTAGTACATAGTAGTAACTCGATAACTGTTGTTGAATTAATGAATTAACAAATGAACAAATTATGTTTCCAATACACTATGACTGCTAGTAAGGTCAGAGCTAAATTTGCTATTCCATTGCATCAACTAGGATAGTGTCTGGTATACCTTATCTCTATTCCTAGTTGTTTTTAGATTTTTATTATCCTGCTTATGGATGCTTTAATATCATAAGCTCTTTCCCATGTTTGGACTATGAAACTTAAGAAAGGTGTTTCAAGTTCTTGGTACACAAGCAAGGAAAGCTCCTCTCGGGACCATAGGCCGGTTCCAGATGTGCCTTCTTCTAATCATAGCCCACAGAGCTTACTTCTCTTTCCCTTCTTGGGTAGGAGCACTGGAAAGGACATCTTCAATCACTGTGGACGTTGACTTATTCTGACAGTATAGAGCAGTGTCCCATAAAATCTGGGGCAGACATTTCCCCCAACTTCCAATATAGAAGAGAAAAAATTACTAAGAAAATCCTGGCCAGGAATGGTGGCTCACACCTGTAATCACAGCATTTTGGAAGGCTGAGGTGGGCAGATCGCTTGAGCCCAGGAGTTCAAGACCAGCCTGGGCAACACGATGAAACCCTGTCTCTACAAAAAAATGTAAAAATTAGCCGGGCATGGTAGTGCATGCCTGTAGTTTCAGCTATTTGGGAGGCTGAGGTGGGAGAATCACTTGGGCTTGGGAGGTGGAGTTTGCAGTGAGTCAAGATCCCGCCACTATACTCCATCCTGGGTGACAGAGCAAGACTCTGTCTCAAAAAAAAAAAAAAAAAAAAAGAAAATCCTTCAGTGCTTAGAGAAATCAGAGGGTGAATGGTTATATGGAGGCCAGGAGGAAAAGCATCATTAGAGGAGGTGAAGAATCTGAATTAATTGTCCAGAGCTAGGACCTATATCCAAGAAGGGCAAATGTGTTTAGGAGTAAGATAAAACTTAATGTTCATGCCAGATAATGTAGGAAAAATACCTTCTGCCAGACCTTGGTGACTGATTAGATAGAGAGGCTGATAGAGAGGTGAGCCTATTGAATGAAGGATTTTTAGTAAGGCATGATATAGGTGGCCCAGAGTGTCTCAAGTTTCCCCAAGCTTTTTCCTCTCTAAGAACTAACCAAGCCTAGTGCTTGTTTGCTCTGAGAGCAGGTGGACATTGGTTTATGGTGACTAGTTTGTACTAGGTAGAAAGGCAAAAGAGGGAATACTGCACAGATTAATCAAGGATGTCCAATGCCAAAACAAAGGATGCTGAGATGACACGAAAGGCCAAGGAAGAACTATTGAGATTGTAAATGCCATGAGAGCAGGGACCTTTTCTGTCTTGTTCACTGCTCTGTTTCCAGGTCCTAGACTAGGGCCTGACACATGGTAGATAGAGTAAGTAAGTTTGAATGACTACATTAATAGGAGAAACTTTTGGAAGATAAAATGCAAGGTCAATTATATGCAACGGTTGTTGCTATAGCAATGATATTCATGCCTAGATTCTTCCTCATATCCTTCCTGAATATTTTAAGATAATTAAGTGTATATAAAAGGAATATGATGGATACTCATAAATCATAGGATATGGCTGCTATGACTTATGGGATGGGACAATGACAATTTGGTATATTTACGAGGAAGGTAACTGCATAGCCTCTGAGAAGTTGGGTAGTCCTGTGTAGACCACTCACTTATCTGTACCAGGCCAAGAGGCAAATAAAGCTGACCTGATATACTTTTGTGTCTTAATCTCTATGTTTTAGCTCTAAGGGGTAGGAGAAGCCAGTGGCTAGGGAAAGACAGAGGTTTTAGGATTAACATCATAATATTAGCTACAAAGATTTTACCTAGAAGTAACTGGAGCCTTATTTGTGTTTTGAATTTCCATAAGGGAGGATTTGATCTACTGCCGGATCAGTGCTGGCTTTGGTGTCTGAAAGCTTTTTGGGACAGTGGCTCTGGTCACTAGTAGAGGTTTTTCAGTGGGACTGGGAGGATTTAGGTAGAACTTTGGATTTGGGTATAAAGGGACTTGTAAAACTCGTTCAAAATGCTTACAATCTGGCTAAGGTAGCTCTTCAGGCTCTGGTAAGGGATATCTATAACCTCTGTGGAATATCCTGGAACACATGGGATTAGGGGCGGTAAATGATCAATGGAATAGGCAATTCATTCACCTGTCAGTCACAGAGATCTTACTTCTAGGGAAAATCTGAAATTGGAGGACTTACTCCGTTACATGAATCAAAGATATGACCTTGAAAAATGGGAGTAACCATGGCACCAATGAGTGAGTCAGTGATTTTGGAGGGGGAACTGGTTTGGGAAGAAGGATTATCATTTTGGTGTTAGAAATTCTGAGTTTAAAGCTACAGCACATGTTGAAATTTGTAGTAGACAGCTGGGAAGAACTAATGGAAGCTTAGGTGAGAAGACAAGTCAGGGATTGTTAGCTCTGTTTTCTTCTTTGTCTAACTCCTCTGAGAAAGCAGAAAGTAAAGATGCCAGCTTTAGTCTGTGGCTACTTGGTTTTTAGGCCCTTTACCTATTTATAGTCTAAGACTGTCAAGACATTGCTGGGATACATGAAATGGGGAGAGCACAAGCAGTGGCTACTATTTATGAGAAAGAACAAGTCTAAAGAACGAGAGTCACGGAGAAGCAATTTTCTTTCCTTTTTTTTTTTTATTTTTATTTTTTGAGAACTTCTCATTATTACCAAGGTTCTGTCAGGAAATATATACTAGAAGCCAAACAAAATTGTTTCATTGCTTACGGTGAAATGCACCGGGGGGCTGATGGGCGAAAAAGAGCGCCTCATATGAAACACCAAATGTTCCAGTAATCCTGCTCCAAACCATGCCAGTTTACTTAAAATTTCTTTCACAGTTCTCGTTAGACTCATGCAGTAAATAAATTAAGTACCTTTCCCACAGCGAGTTTTTTAGAAACACTTAATGAAGTAAATGCCACAGTATTAGGCCAGAGGGAAGCCATGCAGTTAAATTATTTTTAGCATGCATTTTCTAGTTTAATTTTTGTTGGTTTCTTTTGATCTGGGCTTGAGTCTTAGCCAGATAGTGTGATTCAGGGGACAGAGGACATGGATGAAAGAGAGATTTGTCTTTACTGCCTAGTGAATATAACTAAGGGAAGCTTCCTTTTTTTCCTGAAGGTTAAAAAATTTTGTCCCTCTCTAAATATATTTAGGATTCCCTCTCTAAATATCAAAATAGTTGTATTTGGGATAGCTATAAAGGGATATACTATTAACTCATTACCCTTGAATATTTAGAAAAGCTTTATATGTTTAGTTTTAATTATATGGCCTTTCAAGAAAAGTATTATTATATACTATTTTTAAAATACTTAAAAACATAAGATTATTGTAAATATAGTTTAATCTTTCTAATTAAAGAAGCTTCTTGAGATTTTTTTTTTTTTTTTTTTTTTTTTTAAGATGGAGTCTCACTCTGTCACCCAGGCTGGGGTACAATGGCACAATCTCAGCTCATTGCAACTCCCGTCTGCTGGGTTCAAGTGATTCTCCTGCCTCAGCCTCCCGAGTAGCTGGGATTACAGGCATGTGCCACCACGCCCAGCTAATTTTTGTACTTTTAGTAGAGACGGCGTTTCACCATGTTGGTCAGGGCGATTTCAACTCCTGACCTCAAATGATCCACCTGTCTCAGCCTCCCGAAGTGCTGGGATTACAGGCATGAGCCACCCTGCCCGGCCTTGTCGTTTTGAAGAGCTTGAATCATCGTTTTGAGAATTAAATGATTATTATATTGTAAATGTGCATAAGTGTTTGTTAATGAAGTTTCTGATTAATATTTCCTTTTAAAAAAACAGGAACTATAACCACATTCTTTTAATAACTAAAAGCATTTGTTAAAGTGACCAAAAATAATGGTTTCAAAAATTTTTTTTTGAATGAAGACAATGCAAAAATGTATCAGACAAGATACACTGTGTCTGGAAACAATCTGTGTCTAGGAAGAAGTCTTCAATTTTGATTAATATGTTTTATGAGCAACTTAAGAATTAATGCAATATGTTAATTGCAATAATTTTTCATTGCTAAATTGTTCAGCAGACTCTTGTAATTTTCAAGGGGTGTGCTGTTGTGAGTATGAGATTTTATTCTGAAGGAACAAAAACCGAAGTCAAAAAGATGGTTTCCTTTTTGCACAGAACTCTCTAATACCTCTGTCACTATCTCAACAGGGAGTGGTGCTTCTTATTTTAACTTGAAGCGTATAGTGAGGACTGTCCAGCCTTTTTGCAATCTCCAAGTAATCAGAAAGTATTGAAAGGTGTAATAGGAACAAAGTGGAAAACGGCAGTATCCTCAAGTTACAGGCCAAATTGGTAACCCTAAGAGAAAGATTTTGACAGCCATAAATATTTCATCTCTCAAGGCCCTGATGCTACTGTGTGAGAACAATTTAGTTAGAAAGATCATCAACAATTAGGTGACATCTCTATCACACCTATTACTGAGTTGAAATTTCACTGACATGACTAATAAGAGGTCTTGTTTGACATTTAGCAGTTTAATTAATTTGTTTCCTAAAGTGAATGATGTTTTACACTGTGATTTTTCAATACGCCATCTCCATACACTTGAATTTTTTTTTTTTTTGCTTTTCTTGGGGAAACCAGTTAGTTTTCCTTTTCACTTAACAAACTACCTACCCATCTTGGCTCTGGTGCCAGCCAGTGTTTTGTAGGGCTTCGGGGGCAGGGATAGTGTGGGGAAATTGAGGAAGTGCTGCAGGTCTTCCTCTACTATTCAATTTTGGAGGAGAGATAATGTAGGAGTGTGGAAAAGGAAAACAAAAACACTTTTTTTTTCAAGAAAATTTAGTACTTTTTGGCATTATTGTTAGACAAAAATACAAGTCTTGTCTCTCTGGTCATTCTAGTCATCGAGAATCATCAAGGAAGGAGCCGTTATGGGTAGTCATTGCCTGCCGTGTGGCATAACTATTTGCATTATTCTTTATATATTACTGACTTTTTTGGTTTCTGTACACCTTCAAGATATGTTGTATATTAATGTGATTTCTGCAATGCTATTTTTGAAAAAAAAAATAATGTTTGCTAAAGGTCACTTCTAAAACAGCTGCTGTGAAAGTAGGAGGAATAATCCAATGTGACAATAGAAAGCATGAATCTACTGTGTATTCTTACAGATAAAAATAGACTTTTGAAAAATTAGTCAACTCAATTAAATTATTTACTCTAATTACCTCTATACAAACCCCCAAATCCCTGCCTTAAGCTGCTTCCCTTTGCAGTTTTTTAAAAACCGAAGATGTGCGGAAAAGCTATTTCTCTCCCACTCCAACCTGTAGGTCATGAAGGTAAATGATACTCTGTATTCTCCAGAGTACAAGTGTCCTTAACTACCTGATGATGATGTATATTTCTGACGGATGGGGCTTAGCTCGGTAGACGTACCCAGATGAAATCAAATGAGTGCATATTCGTGACACATGTGAGTGGGAAGAATGTCTTAGAACATGTCATGCTGAAGAGACAATGCTGAAGTATTGAAGGTTGAATATTAAAAGGGGAAGATAGGCTCCAGCTTTTAGAGGAAAGGTAGTCCAGTATACACCTCCCATATGATACTTCTTTCCATGTTGTCTGTTCTTATTTTATAATGGTGTCTAAAAAATAAACAGGTACCACTACTTTACTCACCTGCTTTTGGGCCAAATATAATGAAAGTGATATGGAACTGATTTTTAACTATTGAACCTCTAGGATAGATGAACTCTTAATGCTATCACAAAGCACCATGAGATACTTCAGCATAATAGAGTGCTAGCGAAGTTGAAATTGCTGCTATTGTGTACCTCAGACTTGTTAAAGCTGTTTCAGACTCATGGTGAAATAGATTGCTTCCTTCTACTGGTGGAAATTGAACTTTTTCCCTCTATACGTGTGTTTGTGACATAAACTTTTCCATTGGAACATATTTTGAAGCAGAGATATGTGTTTGTAGAGAGCATTATATGTTTCATTTAAATGTATTTTTTTTCCAAAACAAGTTTCCAGGTCATAATTTTGAACCTGTATAATTTTTGTTATGATTTTCCCCTCTGAACTGAAAGGCCATGCAATAAGTGAAAATATTTTATGTTTATTTTTATTAAGTACCTCTCCCTTTCTGCCTTAGTACAAGGCATAGCAAAGGAAGGATTAAGGATAATTTCATAAAGATAATTAAACATAAGCCTTGAGTGACTTCTTTCTATCAGAAAGACTTCAGAAAGGGAAGAGTTGAATCAGCATGGTATGTTTAAAAATGAAACAAAACAAAAAAGTGTGACATAGGACACAGGAGATGTACATTACTAAAAAGTTTTACTATGTGCCAGGCACTGTGCTTCAAACTCAACATGCATTATTTCATTTGGTCCCAACAACCCAGTGAGGTAGTTGTATTATCTTAATTTTGTACGTGGTGGGATGATCATAGCTGAGAACTCCTGGGCTCAAGTGATCCTTCTGCCTCAGCCTCCTGAGTAGCTGGGACTGTAGGTGCACAGCATCATTCCCAGCTAGTTTTTAAATTTTAGTTGAGATGGCTGGGCACGGTGGCTCATGCCTGTAATCCCAGCACTTTGGGAGGCTGAGGCAGGCGGATCACAAGGTCAGGAGATTGAAACCATCCTGGCTAACACGGTGAAACCCTGTAACTAAAAATACAAAAAAAAAAAAAAAAATTAGCCAGGCATGGTGGCAGGCACCTGTGGTCCCAGCTAGTCGGGAGGCTGAGGCAGGAGAATGGCGTGAACCTGGGAGGCGGAGCTTGCAGTGAGCCGAGATTGCGCCACTGCACTCCAGCCTGGGCGACAGAGCGAGACTCCGTCTCAAAAAATAAATAAATAAATAAATTTATTTTAGTTGAGATGGAGTCTCGCTATGTTGCCCAGATTATGTTGCCCAGTTCTAGACTAGTCTAGAACTACTACCCTCAAGGGATATCCTCTTATCTATCTCAGACTCCCGATCCACCTGCCGTGGACTCCCAAGTTGCTAGGATTACAGGAGTGAGCCACTGCATCCAGCCCTCAAAGCATTTTAAATTACTATGCAATACTTCTGCTCATCAACCCTCTATCATTAAGTGGTTATATCATCATGAGTGAATTACTTAGGCTTTGAGAGAAGTAATTTCTTTCCCTGTTAAGTGATGGTCATGGTACCTGCTCCTCTTATTTCAAATGCAACATGATACAATGGAAAAGGCAATGGACTTAGAGTCAGAGAATATGAATTCAAAGACTGACTCTATTAGTTATTAGCTGTATTATCCCGAATTATGCACCTAATTTCTCCGATGTGGTTTGATTTTGTGTCCCCACCCAAATCTCACCTTGAATTGTAATCCCCATAATCCCCAAGTGTCAAGGTAGGGACAGGTGGAGGTAATTGGATCATGGGGGCAGTTCCCCCATGCTATCCTCATGATAATGAGTGAGTCTCATGAGATCTGATGGGTTTATACATGTCTGGCATTTCCCTTGCTTGCATTCATTCTTTCTCCTGCCACCCTGTGAAGAGGTGGCTTCTGCCATGACTGTAAGTTTCCTGAGGCTTCCCCAGCCATGTGGAACTGTGAGCCAATTAAACCTCTTTTCTTTATAAATTACCCAGCCTTGGGCATTTCTTCATAGCAGAGTGAGAACAAACTAATACACTCTGTAAACTTGGTATCTTCAGCATGTACCATGGGAATAATATCAGCACAACCTATCTCCACAAGGTTGATACTGAAGTTGAAAGTGACATAATATAGGTGAATATGGCTTGTGGTAAATGGTATGGATTTATGTTTATTAGATGCTCTGCTCGTGGTAATACTGTTTTTAACAGCATTTTACACTTTATCTCTTTTATTTTGAATGACTTTATACTGTAGGCACTATTATCCCAATTTTTTTTTTTTAATAGAGTCTTGCTCTGTTGCCAGGCTGGAGTGCAGTGGCACGATCTCGGCTCACTGCAAACTCTGCCTCCCGGGTTCAAGTGATTCCTGTCTCAGCCTCCCGAGTAGCTGGGACTACAGGTGTGCACCACCACACCTGGCCAATGTTTTGTATTTTTTGGTAGACATGAGGTTTCACCATGTTGGCCAGGATGGTCTCAATCCCCTGACCTTGTGATTCACCCGCCTTGGCCTCCCAAAGTGCTGGGATTACAGGCCTGAGCCATCACGCTCGTCTAGTATCCCAATTTTATAGTTGAGAACACTGAGGCATAACGAGGTTAGGGAACTTGCCTAGAATTATGTAGCTAATAAGTGGCAGAACCACTCAGTTTGAATGTAGTAATCTCCCTCCAGAGCCCATGCTCTCAGCCTTCCATAAAGACAGGTTATAATGTCAGCTACTGGGCTGACTGAGATGGGAGTATCCCTTGAGCTCAGGAATTTGAGGCTGCAGAGAGCTAGGGTTGTACCATTGCTCTCCAGCCTGGGCAATAGAGCAAGATTCTGTCTCTAAAAATAAAAATAAAATAAGATAGAATTGTGGTAAAATACATGTAACATAAAATTTACTAATGTAACCATTTTTAAGTGTACAATTTGGTAGTATTATTAAGTACATTCACAGTTATGCAACCTCTCTTTTCTTTTCTTTTTTTGACAGAGTCTCACTCTGTCACCAGGCTGGAGTGCAGTGGCACAATCTCGGCTCACTGCAACCTCCGCCTCCTGGGTTCAAGAAATTCTCCTGCCTTAGCCTCCCGAGTAGCTGGGACTACAGGCACATGCCACCCCTCCTGGCTAATTTTTTGTATGTTTTTAGTAGGGATGGGGTTTCACTGTATTAGCCAGGATGGTCTTGATCTCCTGACCTCATGATCTGCCCACCTCAGCCTCCCAAATTGCTGGGATTACAGGCATGAGCCACTGAGCCCGGCCCCTCTTTTCATTTTATATTCTATCTGTCTCTTTCTGTCTAAACTGATACAATTCCTTTAAAAATTTTGTACGTTTACTGTGTATGTTACAATCTATCACATTAGACAAAAGCCACACTCACTAATATGCCCTTGTCTCTCTTGGGCTCCTTGTAAAGCTGCTGTGGGGCAATTCCCTTAAGATACTTAGAACCCCTATTGTTATCACAGGAGGTCTTCTACACATGGCCTTAAGATCTCAGAAGTTCTTTTGTCTGTCTGAAAGGGCTTATAATGCATTACCTTAAATCATTCTGGGGTCATTGAGAGTTTTACAGCCACACTCTGAGATGCTTTCTTGATAGGACCTGGGATTTTATTTTTACCTTGAAAGCATTTCTTAATTTGAGAAGTATTTCCTGTCTGAAGAGTCTGGGAATGAGAAACAAATTTAGTTTTTTAACGCAGCAAGTCCTGGATCCTTTACATTACCTCTAAATTTTGTTTGAAAATGGAATAGTTCATTCTTCAGTTCATCTTTCTCCTCTGACATTTTATTATGGGCAGCAAGAATAAGCCAGGTGGCACTTCCAGTGTTCCACCTGCAGAATTCCTTAGCTAGATCACAAATTTATTAAGTACATTTCCTTTTTTTCATACTACCAAATTTCAAGCTGTTACACAAGGATCTTCTTTCTCCTAAGTTCCAGTAACACCTTTGCTACATTTTTTATTTATGCTTCAGTGTTAGCCTCTAGAGTACTGTTCTAAACCTAATGTCATGTGTTTTAGATTTTGTTACAACAGCACCAAACTTTTAGTAATGAAATTTGTTCTGGTTAACTTTGATGCATTAAAAAAAAAAAAAAAGGCCTACCAATATTAATTGTGTAAAGTAACAACTTTTTAACTTTGCTCATAGATTCTGTAGGTCAAGAATTTGGGATAGTCACAGCAGGCATGGCTCTTCTCTGCTACATGATGTCTTGGGCTTCTGCTGGGGTAAAGGGGACCCACTTTTTTTTTTTTTTTTTTTTGAGATGGAGTCTCGCTCTGTCACCCAGAGTATAGTGCAATGGTGCGATCTTGGCTCACTGCAATCTCCGCCTCCTGGGTTCAAGCGATTCTCCTGACTCAGCCTCCTGAGTAGCTGGTATTACAGGTGCCTGCCACCACACCCAGCTAATTTTTTGCATTTTTTTGTAGAGAAAAGGTTTCACCATGTTGGCCAGGCTGGTCTTGAACTCCTGACCTCAGGTGATCTGCTCGCCTCGGCCTCCCAAAGTGTTGGGATAGGCATGAGTCACCGCACCTGTCCAAGGGGACCCACTTCTAAGATGATTTCTTTGCTCACATGTCTGGTAACTGAGCTAGGATGACCTAAAGGCTTAACTGGGACCATAGACTAGAGTACCTATATATGACCTCTATGGGGCTTGGACTTCTTGCGTGATTGTGCTGGGTTCAGAGAAGAGACTCCAGAGAGCAAGCATTTTTTCTTTTTTTTTTTTCTTTTTTTTGAGATGGAGTCTCGCTCTGTCACCCAGGCTGGAGTGCAGTGGCGTGATTTCGGCTCACTGCAATCTGTGCTTCCCAGGTTCAAGTGATTCTCCTGCCTCAGCCTCTTGAGTAGCTGGAATTACAGGCATGCACCACCATGCCCGGCTAATTTCGTATTTTTAGTAGAGATGGGGTTTCATCATGTTGGCCAGGCTGGTCTCAAACTCCTCACCTCAGGTGATCCGCCCGCCTTGGCCTCCCAAAGTGCTGGGATTACAGGCGTAAGCCACTGCGCCCAGCCCAGAGAGCAAGTATTCTAAGAAGATCAAGTACAAGTTGTATAACCTTTTCTGACCTAGCCTCAGAAGTCACAGAGCATCACTTCCACTAAACTCTATTGGTCAAAGCAGTCACAAGTCTGCCTAGATTTAAGGGATGGGGACATAGAATATAAAAAAATGGGGAGCTCATGTTTTAAAACCACCACAGGGGTGGTAAAATTCAAGGATAATACAGTCCATCTTTGTAGCCAGTAACATTACTCACCCATCCCCCCATCCCATAACCAGGAGTTGCTTTTTCTGGGACTAACCTTGGATGCTTGGAGATATTATTTTATTAAGAATGGGAACATTTCTACCCAAAGGTGCATTATTATTATCGTTTTCCATTTTGCTAATGGTCTTCTTCTTTTTATTTTTCTTCTCTTCTTCCTCTTTCTTCTTTTTTCCTTCTCCTCCTCCTTTCTTTTTTTTCTTCCTCCTCTTCTTTCCTCTATCATTCTTCTTCCTTCCTCTTCCCTAATCTTCATCGTCAAGCAGTGTACACTGGACATCCCTTAGCATCTGTTTTCATTTTGTTATCATTTTGGCTGTGGTTAGCTTTAAAGACAATCTGAAATCTATAACATACCTCAAGCTGAAAACTTTGAAAAGAGGACAAGATTACAGTAGAGAAAATAAATAGAATAAAAAGGTAGAATGAATGTTGGAGAGTATTTTCATTCTGTAAGTGCACTGTATCAGTAAGGAGTAAAGTTGAAGGAAATTTTTATAAAACAATATATAGTCTGCTGTTTTAACTTCCAGGGAGATGAAGTATGAGAAGCTGTTTGGACTCCCCAGTTTCCCAAGGGTAGCCAGTACACAGTATTTCTGGTACAAATGAGAAAAGGAAACTGCTAACTTCACGCCGATATTCTTGCAGTATCAGTAGAGATCATTTAAAATGTAAATGCAATTGAGGGAAGTGTATTGGCCAGAAGAATCTGAGTGTTCCATAAGTATAGAAAAACACAAATTTCTACTACACCTTCCTTGAGCTCCTAATGGAGTCAGTTGTCAGTCATGCATGCTAATGGAGGACTGTAGTGACATGGATACTAAAAAACAAAAACCTTTGTTTTAGACTATGTGAGGGTTATGCTTTGCTTACTTTACATTATTTGAGCCCATATCAATGTATAGTATAAGGAGTAAACTAGGATCTGTCTATATAGCAAGTAAGTAATCAGTCATCATCTTAATATTTAAAACTTTAAACTGATAGTACATTTAGTGGATTTGCTCACAAAAATCCACAATAACTTATTAAATAGCTAATTAACATTATTTATTTATTTTTGAGACAAGATCTCACTCTGTCATCTAGGCTGGAGTGCAGTGGTGCAATCATGGCTCACTGCAGCCTTGAACTTCTGGACTCAAGAAATCCTCCTACTTCAGCTAGGACCACAGGTGCACACTATCATGTCTAATTTTTAAAAGTTTTTTTTTTTTTTTGTAGAGGTGGGGGTCTCCCTAAGATGCCCAGGTTAAAAATCCACTATAGGCCAGGCACAGTGGCTCATGCCTGTAATCTCAGCACTTTGGGAGGCTGAGGCGAACAGGTCACTTAAGGTCAGGAGTTCGAGACCAGCCTGGCCAATATGGTGAAACCCTATCTTTATTATAAATACAAAAATTACCTGGGCATGGTTGCACACACCTCTAATCCCAGCTACTTGGGAGGCTGAGGCAGGAGAATCACTTGAACCTAGGAGGCAGAGGTTGCAGTGAGCAAAGATCACACCACTGCACTCCAGCCTGGGTGACAGAGTTGAGACTCCATCTCAAAAAAAAAAAAAAAAAAAAGAGAAAAAAGAAAAAATCGACAGTAATTTAAAATGTTAATGCAAATGTATTGTCTTGAGATTTTTCTGCCATGTACTCTCATTAACGCCCATTATGTCTTACTGTAACAGTTTTAAGACATTAATGTAATTATTTACATTGCCTACTTTCCATGTTATACTGGAAGCTCCATGGGGATATTAGGTCTAACTTGTTTATCTCTGTATCATCAGCACCTGTACATGTTTGGTGAATAAATGAACTAGACATCCAGGTTTGAGAATTCTGTCCTTTACCTAATCATTACCACTCCATGGTGCCGAAGGATTTCTTAGTTTTGCAGTTAGTTATGCCTTACTTCATGCTCCAGAAATACTTTTTATATCCCTCTGTTATCCTTTATCTCATTCTGTTGGAATTATTTGCATATTTACCTGTATGTCACAATAACTGGGACTCCTGATGGGCAAAGGCCATGTCCTGTTCATCATTAATCTACCAGGCCTTGGCACAGTACTTGGAATCCAGCAAATGTTTTTGGAATGGTTAAATCATTGAATGATTTTTTTCTGCCTACCTTCTATACAATAGATATTATGCCTCGTAAGATCTTTTGTTTTTACTTTGAGCAGTTTTAAGAGACTCTCCATAAGTGTAAAGTTCATAAAAAGAAAAAACAATTTAGCTTGTTAATCATCCCTTTGAATTATTTTCATTAAATATTCATTTAAAGCCTTTTATTTTATATGAGGATAAGTGAGATTAAGATAGCACACGTTAGTAGTTATGGTAGTAGTAATACTGGAAATTTTTCAGGCATTTATATAAATTTTATAGGTCAGATGACACAAAATATATAGTAAATTAGATTATTATTTTAGAACTATTCATGTTTAGCTTGTTGATGACTGCAATCCAACAGTAACTATTATAAAATTGTCCTAAAATTACTAAAGAGATTTTTTTTTTGAGATGGAGTCTTGCTCTGTTGCCCAGGCTGGAGTGCAGCGGTGTGATCTCAGCTCACTGCAACCTCTGCCTCCCGGGTTCAAGTGATTCTCCTGCCTCAGCCTCCTGAGTAGCTGGGACTACAGGTGCATGCCACCATACCCAGATAATTTTTTGTATTTTTAGTAGAGACAGGGTTTCACCATGTTAGCCAGGATGGTCTTGATCTCCTGACCTCGTGATCCACCCTCCTCGGCCTCCCAAAGTGCTGGGATTACAGGCGTGAGCCACCGTGCTGGCCTGAGATATTCTTTTCTTTTGAAAATATTACTATACATTTTCACAGAATAAATTTTAATTATTTCTAGTTTTTTGAGTATAAATTGGTTTATACCATCGTATGTCATGCAGTTCTTATCATCTTATTAGGTGGGAATTAGTGTACTTATTTTATAGATGAGAAACTGAGGCTGGAAGAGGGTAATTCATTTGTCTGAGGTCAACAGCTAATAAGTAGCTGAGCTAAGATTCAAATCTGGCTCTATCAGACCCAAAAGCCTCTTAAGCAATATGCCTCTTTCAAGATTTCTTAAGCAATATGCCTCTTTCCCAAGGTTTCAAAGTGAAATTTTGTCCTAATAAAATGAATATAATCTGAATAATTTTATGAAATTAATGTTGTCTGCCTAGAAAATGTATAATGCTAAGAGCATTCACTAGTAATTTCCTATTTTTATATATGTAGATATAAAATTTTATTAGGGTTCTCCAGAGAAATAGAACCAGTAGAGTATATATAGATAGATATACAGAAAGATTTATTATGAAGGCTTGGCCCAGGCAGTTATGCAGGCAGAGAAGGCACAATCGGTTGTCTGCAAGCTGGAGGCCCAGAAAAGCTGGTCATATAGTTCCAGTCCAGGCCCTAGGGACCAAGAACCAGGGGGCCAGCAGTGTAAGTCTGTAAGTCCTGGTCTGAGTCCGAAGGTCCAAGAACCAGGAGTCCTGTTTGAGGGCAAGAGGACGGATGCCCCAGCTCAGGTAGAGAGAGAGCGAATTCACCCGTCCTTTGTCTTTTCCCTCTATTTGGGCTCTCAACTGATTGGATGATGCCCACCTACACTGGTGAGGGCGATTTTTTTTACAGTCTACTGATTCAAATGCTAACCTTTTCTGGAGGGTTCCCAGGCACACCCCAAAATAGTATTTTATCAGCTATCTGGGAATCCCTTAGTTGATGCATAAAATTAACCATTACAAAGCCCCCAAATATTTTCTTTTTTATAAGGACTTTAGTAAGATATAGTTCATACACATACCATACAATTAATCCCTTTAGGGTGTATAATTTAATGGTTTTTAGTATGTTCCTAAGGTTGTGCAACCAGTTTTAAAACAATTTTACAGCCAATTATAGAGCATTTTCATCACCCAAAAAGAAACCCTATACCCATTAGCAGTCACTGCCCATTTCCTCCAGCCCCCTTATTCCTTGACAACCACCTCCAGCTTTTTTTTTTTTTTCTTTCTAAGACAGGGTCTTGCTCTGTCACCCAAGCTGGAGTGCAGTGGTATGATCACAGCTGACTGTAGCCTTGACCTCCCAGGCTCCAGTGATCCTCCCATCTCAGCCTCCCTAGTAGTAGCTGGGACTACAGGTGAACGCCACCATACCTGGCAATATATATATATATATATATAATTATTTTTTTTTTGGTAAAGATGAGGTCTCTCTCTGTTGCCCAGGCTGGTCTTGAACTCCTGAGCTCAAGCCATCCAGCTTTGGCTTCCCAATGGGATTATAGACATAAGCTACCACTCTTGTTTAATGTCAAATCTTCAATATCCTACAGTATTTTAAAGATTTACTCACTGAGACAATAATAGAGCTTTAAGAAGCAGCAGTGTTCTGATTTTGTGCAACGTGTTCATGAGTGTTTTACAGTTCCTTTTTTTCTTTTTAAAATACTTCATTTTTTAGAACAGTGTTAGGTTCACAGGAAAATTAAACACAAAGTACAGAGCATCCTCATGACCCCCTCCTCCCACATGTGTACAGCCCCCCCCCCATTATCAATGTACTCAATGTTTGTTACATTGGTTACAATTGATGAACCTACCTTGACACATTATCACCCAAAGTCTATAGTTTACATTAGGGACTACTCTTCCTCTTTTGACATTCTGAGTTTTGACAAATGTATAAATGACATGTATTTGCCACGACTGTATCGTATAGTTGCAGTGTCCTAAAAATCGTCTGTGCTTCACCTATTCATTCCTTGTAGTTCTTTTAAAAACTACAGAATTACAGAAATTCGTCGTGGGAAGGTATTGAGAGATTATTTGGTGCAGCAAACTGGTTGGGAAGGATGTAGTCAAAATTCTCAGTCTCTTCAGCTGAATTTGTCCCTTTCTTTCTTTTGTTGATTGTCATAAATATAAGCATTTTTTTCTTTTTTTGTAGTTTCCCCTTTCTTACCACAAAGGGTCATTTCCTAACTTAGAATGAGCCAGGCAACAAATTTTAGAATTTAACAAGAAAACAGTATTTCCTTAGTTCTTGTTTTATGAAAAATAAGTTATTTATATTAGAAACATTTAAAAATATACAAATAGTAGAGAGCACAAAAATAGTTATCCACTCCCCAGTTACCAACACTTGGCCAATCTCTTTTCATTTGTCCTTCCACTCATTGCCACCCCCTTAACTGCATTATTTCAAAATGATTTATAGATATATCATTTTATTTGTATGTATTTTAAAAGATACACTTTAAGAGAAAAAAATTATCGCAACCATTATCATACTGTAATACTGCTAATTCCTTAATACCACCAGATAGCTGATCATTATTTAAATTCCCCCAATACTTCATAACTTTTTCTTTATTGCTAATTTGTTTGAATCACATCCAAACAATATCCACACATTGCATTTGTCTCTTTCAATCTATAGCTTCCCTCCCTTGTTTGCTTCTTCTCCCTTGCTTCTTATTTGTTGAAGAAACTGGACTATTCATCTTGTTTCTTGCACACAGGATTTGCTTATTGCATCTCTGTGGTATTTAATGCGTTTTTCTCCTGTGAACTGGCAGTTTACTTAAGAAGTCTGATCTGATTCCAGGGTGTTTTTTTGTTCTGTTTTGTTTTGGTAAGAATACTTCATTGATGGTACACTGCATTTTAATTTCTACTGAGTTTCTGTTTGTCTGTTTTATTATGTTAGTGGCCATTATTTCATTAGGGTTTTGCAAAGTGTGATATTCTAATGTGTTTATCTTTCTTCATTTATTAGTTGGACTATTTCTATAAAGAGAAACTTTTTATCAATAACCTGAGGTATAGTTCGTATAGAAAAGGCAGATTAAATGCTTGATTTCTTTCCCTTTAACTGCTAGTTTTCAGAATAATGAATTGGTTCACCAGCATCCTCCAAAGGAGACCAATCAGGTTTTGTTTGGTTTGTTTCTTTAATATCATTATGAACTCATAGATTTTTTAACCTATTTCATGTGTTTCAATCAAATACAGTTATTATTCTACTGATAAACTTGAAAATCAACATAAAATTTAAAAATTGTATCACTTAAAGGTGGTTTTATTGTAAATTATTTCCCCATAGAATTTATGAAAATGAAAAGCTTCCCTGTGTAGTTACACATGACTGTTCAAGAGTATATCTACCATGTAAAGTGGGTTGAACTTTAACAGGGGTTTATTTATGCATATACACTGAAATAAATGTGTTAGTGTGGATATCTAAGACAGTCTATGATACTCTAAGGAATGAATTACATGTTCACCGTTATACAAGAAATCTTGAGTCATGTGCTTTGGGCTAGGGTTGCTTCTGAGGTGTCAGCCATACTGCAGCAGCCCTTCTGTACCTTAAAAACCAGCACAATCTCCTTGGAACACATTCTTCAGCTCTGACCACAGGAGACCAGCTGGGCTAACGCTCAGTGATTTGTCAGATTTACCTGCATTTTCATAGTATTTCTATCAAAGAAATTTGTCCTACGTGTCAAATTGCTGATTTTTCCAGTAACTAAAAGGTTTCATGCAGACTTCTGTTGTTATTTACATGTATATGGAGAAAATTGCAATCTGTGAGTAATTTGAGAAATTTCAACACTTTCAGCAGCAGTGATCTAGAAATTAAATGGGTTTCAAATACAGTATTCCAGTGCAGTGCCGCATATATAATGTATGTGCAGCATATGCTGAGGTCTTTTTCAAAACATTTACATTAAACCTGTCAGGTATTTATGAATAGCAAAAATTAATTTCCCCTAGTTCTGTCATCAGTTAGAGAAATGGATTTTAGCATGGAAGACTGTCAGTATTTCCTGCATACCAGAACAGCTCACTTCAATGTCATAGTATTACACCAGGTGGCCTTCTAAGAGTCAGCTTAATGTGATTTCAAATGATAGGGTAGTGAATGTGAGGGAAATTAAAATAGTATCATACTTATGATTTAAAAGCAAGTTAATTACAAGGGCTAGTTAATAAACAAAGAAAAATTCTGAATGTATTATCTGTTATATAGCATATCAATAACAAGTGTGATGCTTTGAAAACAAGAAACTCTACTACTATGTGACTTTGAGATGACTTAAAAATATTTAATTAAATTGTTGACAAATGTGTTAGTCTACTAATGGCCTTATAGCATTTGAAAGAATTTTTAGATATTCATTTAGCTCTTAAGGCACTTCTAAAAGCATTGTTTAACTGAAAAGATTAGCTACACTGTTGGCATTTTATCTAGAAAATCACTGATGTGTTTGATATGAATGATCCTAACAGCACTGTACTTTGTCAATGTTCAGTCAATGCATTTTCCCCAATCGGGTACTTTTAAGGTTCTTATAGGGCCAAAGCATGTGCAATATCACTACTGCTAAAACGAGAGACATTTTATTTGATGAATTATTTAGTATTTTTTTTTTTTTTTTTGAGACAGAGTCTTGCTCTGTCGCCCAGGCTGGAGTGCAGTGGCGCGATCTCGGCTCACTGCAAGCTCCGCCTCCCGGGTTCACGCCATTCTCCTGCCTCAGCCTCTCCGAGTAGCTGGGACTACAGGCGCCCGCCACCACGCCCGGCTAATTTTTTGTATTTTTTAGTAGAGACGGGGTTTCACCGTGGTCTCGATCTCCTGACCTCGTGATCCGCCCGCCTCGGCCTCCCAAAGTGCTGGGATTACAAGCGTGAGCCACCGCGCCCGGCTATTTAGTATTTTTTGATGGTTTTGAGTTGTGTGCCTCCACAATGCTCCTATTTTATATATTAGGGGAAAGAAAAGGGAGGATATGTGGTGCATTTTAAGAAATTATTAACATTCTGATTTTAAAAAATATAGTGAAATTTTAATTTTAGAAGGTATTAAAAATGTCCACTATTTATGAACCTGTGAAAATTTCATAATAGTTTTAAATCTAGAGGTTTAGAAACAATTATTAATAATTTAATAGTCTGGTAGCCTTAGAAGGAACAAGATATGATGACAAAGATCTTCCCCATTGTGCATATGAACTTGCTGGGAGCCTGATATATATATATATGTATGTATTAATATGAGGAACACAGGCTGATTTTTTAAATATATGGCTTATGAAAATCTCATTTTCTAGTCACAAGACAAACTGAGGATAATTCTTCCCTTCCTGGATTATACTGTTATGTAGTTAATAAACCTATTCTTTTAAAGATTATTTCAAGGAATTTTAATAGTTTTTGTTCCACCCGGTTTTTAAGATTAAAAATTAAGCCCAATTCTTAAGAGGTCGCTTTTTAAATAATGGGTCTAATACAACAGGGTCACATAGAGTTCAAATCCTGGAAATATATGGCTCTACTTACACAACGTTTTATGTGATTTTTCTTTTAAAAATTGTCCTCTTTAATACCCTGTGGAATAATTTGAGTCTGTACAATCCCATTTTAAGGACTTCTTTGTAAAATCCAGCTGTTTTAAGGTTCTTTAAATGTCCTGGCTGACAGCTGCAACTAACACTGCTGTGCTGATGTGTATACAAGAAATTTCATTTGAATGAGAAGGACAGCTGACATTGTATTCATAGTTTTATCAGAGGCCATAGCGTTATTAGTCATAGGAGTCAATACTTTCTTCTGGTCATGTATCCCTTTTTTCATAGGGCTTTCCACTTTATGATTATTGTTTGTTAACATTTTATCTTTTAATTAAATAAATAGTGATACTGCAAATCTCTGTGGTACAAATCTGCATCTGTTTTACTTGAGGATTTTCTATGTTATTGCAATTTTGATAAACTTTGAATCTCATGATATTACACTTGTATTTCCTTGGTTATATACAGATTCCTTTTAAGAAAACTAAGGCAAATATTTTAAAATACATTTAAAAAGAACATAATTTTTGCATGTTTTGTCTTATCACAGTTTTAAAGTGCTATAATTCTGAGGCTTCTTCTAGAGGAGGTTAAGCATTACAAAATAAAAGGCAGGAAAGGACAATTTTAGGAACTATGCAACTAAGTTAAAACAAATATTATATCCTAGTAATTGAGGATTAGGACTCTTGATTCCATTCCTTGTAGTGCTCTCCTATAGACCTCTGTACAGAATGTGTATATGTAGGTATGTACATGTATTTTCTGAATACGGCTACTTGCTGGTATAGTGTCATTTTAATCAACATTTTAATCTAGTCGTTATTAAAATGCTACTTACAATGTAGAGAGAGGCTGGCTATTTGCTTTTAAAGTGTCAACAAAAATGCTGGAACAATCACATGTTTTTGTTGATCAAAGAATGTACAAATGTCTACGAGATCACAATCACTATTACCATATATGGATTATGTTGGCAAAATACATGGGTGTGTGAATTCAAAAGGGAATAAATCTGATGATCTGTTGATTTGCAAACAGAAAATTGTTATGGGAACTGTGCAGTTGGAGTGAATTCAAAAGTTAAGGAAAGTTTGAATATCTGCTTGCATGCTATAGCACTTGAAATACATTTAGACCTGTGTCACAGACATTGACTTTCTACTATAGTCAGCTTCTGTATTTGGTGTATTAGATGAGTATGACAATTTGCCTCCCCTCAAACAGCTTAAAGCAAATAAACAATGACAATGCATAATAGCTGTAATAGGATGCATACTTTCCAATGGGAAAGCAAAAGGGGGCAAATTTATTTTTATGTGGAAGCCAGAAAAGACTTCACCAGTAAGGCACATTTGTAAGGGAGGCACAAAATGGAAATAATGAAGCTGAACAAATTTATGAGGACTTCATAAGGTCATGTTAAACAATTTTACTTTTATCATGAAGGTAATTGTATGCCATTAAAGATTTTTTTTTTTTTTTTTTTTGAGGCAGAGTCTCGCTCTGTCACCCAGGCTGGAGTACAGTGGTATGATCACAGCTCACTGCAACCTCCGTCTCCCAGGTTCAAGTGATTCTCCTGCCTCAGCCTCCTGAGTAGCTGGGATTACAGGCATGCACCACCACGCCTGGCTAATTTTTGTATTTTTTAATAGAGATGGGCTTTCACCATGTTGGCCAGGCTGGTCTCGAACTCCTGACTTCAGGTGATTCACCTGCTTCCACCTCCCAAAGTGCTGGGATTACAGGCATGAGCCACTGCTCCTGACCTAAAGACTTTTAAACAGATTAATAGATCACATATTTGTGTTAGAAATACAACTTTAAGATGGCAGATAACTGCATCTTTTTTCCAAGGGACAAATCCAGTAATCTCATTAAAAAATAATTAATAACAGATTTTTTTTTTTTTGAGACAGAGTTTCGCTCTTGTCGCCCAGGCTGGAGTGCAAGGGTGTGATCTCGGCTCACTCAACCTCTGCCTCCTTGGTTCAAGCAATTCTCCTGCCTCAGCCTCCCAAGTAGCTGGGATTACAGGTGCCCACCACCACACCCAGCTAATTTTTGTATTTTTAGTAGAGACAGGGTTTCACCATGTTGGCCAGGCTGGTCTTGAACTCCTGACCTCAAATGATCCATCCGCCTTGGCCTCCCAAAGTGTTGGGATTACAGGCATGAGCCACTGCATCCAGCCAAGAATATTTTATCTAGCAAAATTATTCTTCATAAATGAAGGAGAAATAAATTCTTTCCCAGGCATGCAAAAGCTGACAAAATTCATTACCACTAGGCCCTAGAAGAAATACTTAAGGGAGTCCTAAACCTGGAAGTGAAAGGATGATATCTACCTTTGTGAAAACACGTGGAAGTATAAAGCTCACTGGTAAAGCAAACACACAAATGAGGAAGAGAAAGGACTCAAATGTTACCACTAAAGAAAAACACCAAACCACAATGATAAACAATAAGAGATGAAGAAAGGAACAAAGAATATATAAAACATTCAGAACACAATTAACAATATAACAGGAGCATATCAATAAAACCCTCAAGAGGGTAGCATATCAATAAAACCCTCAACAGGATAGAATATATGTTAGGCCAGAAAACAAATCTCAAGGAGCAAAGGTTCTCAACAAAATTCTAACAAACTGAATTTTACAGCACATCAAAATGATAATACACCATGATCAAGTGGGATTTAAACCAGGGATGCAAAGATTGCTCAATGTAAGTGGGTTAAATTTTCCACTTAAAACACAGAGGCTGGCTGAATGAATTACAAAACATTACCTTACTATATGCTGCCTACAAGAAACTCACTTCACCTGTAAAGACATGTAGAGACTGTAAGTAAAGGGATGGAAAAATATATTCCATGCAAACAGAAACCAAAAGCAAGAAGAGTAGCTATACTTATATCATATAAAACAGACTTTAAGTCAAAACAGTAAAAAGACACAAAGAAAAGTTATATAATCACAAAGGAATCACTTCAGCAAGAGGATATAACAATTCTAAATATATATGCACTCAACGCTGGAGCACCCAGATTATAAAGCAAATATTACTAGACCTAAATGAAGAGATAGACTTCCTATACAATAATAGTTGGGAATTCAGTATTCCACTCATAGTCTAATGCAACTAGCATTAGACAGATCATCCAAACAGAAAATCAACAATGAGACATTGGGTTTAAACTGGGCTTTATACCAAATGGGCTTTATAGACATTTATACAACATTTTACCCAACAGTTCCAGAGTACACATTCTTCTCATCATTATATCGAACATTCTCCAGGATAGAACATATGTTAGGCCAGAAAACAAATCTCAATAAATTTTTAAGAATAGCAATCATATCAGTATCTTCTCAGATCACAATTAAACTAGAATTCAATAGAAATCAACAATAATTTGAAAACTATACAAATATATGGAAATTAAACAACATGCTCCTGAATGACCATTGACTAAATGAAGAAATTAACATGAAAATCAAAAAATATCTTAAATGAAAATGGAAACACAACAAAATCCTCAGGATACAGCAAAAGCAGTGCTAAGAGAAGTTTATAGCATTCAATGCCTACATCAAAAAAGTAGAAAGATTTCAAATAAATAATCTAGCAATGCACCTCAAGGAACTTGAAAAGCAAGAACAAACCGAACCTAAAATTACTAAAAAGAAAGAAATAATAAAGATCAAATCAGAACTAAATAATATAGAGATTACCAAAAAAAACAATAAAAATGATCAGTGAAATGAAAAGTTGGCTTTTTTAACATATAAAGTTGATAAATGGCTATAACCAAAAATTGCTATAACCAAAGGTGAGGGGGGGAGAGAGAGAGAGAGAGAGACCCGAATAAAATCAAAAATTGAAAAGGAGATATTACAACTGATACCACAGAAATACAAAAGATACCAGAGGCTATTATGAACAACTGTATTTGAACAAACTTTAAAACCTTAAGGAAATGGATAAATTCTGGGGCATACAACCTACCAAGATTGAATCAGGAAGAAATAGAAAACCTGAATAGACCAATAACAAGTAATGAGATTGAATCAGTAATAAAAAGTCTCCCAACACTGTAAACTAGTTCAACCATTGTGGAAGTCAGTGTGGCGATTCCTCAGGGATCTAGAACTAGAAATACCATTTGACCCAGCCATCCCATTACTGGGTATATACCCAAAGGACTATAAATCATGCTGCTATAAAGACACATGCACATGTATGTTTATTGCGGCACTATTCACAATAGCAAAGACTTGGAACCAACCCAAATGTCCAACAACCATAGACTGGATTAAGAAAATGTGGCACATATACACCATGGAATACTATGCAGCCATGAAAAATGATGAGTTCATGTCCTTTATAGGGACATGGATGAAGCTGGAAACCATCATTCTCAGTAAACTATCGCAAGGACAAAAAACCAAACACCGCATGTTCTCACTCATAGGTGGGAATTGAACAATGAGAACACATGGACACAAGAAGGGGAACATCACACTCCGGGGACTGTTGTGGGGTGGGGGGAGGGGGCAGGGACAGCATTAGGAGATATACCTAATGCTAAATGATGAGTTAATGGGTGCAGCACCCCAACATGGCACATGGATACATATGTAACAAACCTGCACATTGTGCACATGTACCCTAAAACCTAAAGTATAATAATAAAAAGAAAAAGAAAAAAAAAAAAAGTGAATACAAGTGAAAAATAAAAATAAATAAAAATAAATAAAAAAAAAAAAATAAAAAGTCTCCCAACAAAGAAAAGCCCAGGATTAATGGCTTCACTGCCTAATTCTACCAAATGTATAAAGAAGGACTCATACCAATTCTCCTCAAACCATTCCAAAAAATGCAAGAGGAGGGAATTCTCCCTGACTCAATTTATCTATGAGGCCAACATTACCCTGATAACAAAACCAGTCAAGAACAAAACAACAACAACAAAAACTACAGGCCAATATTCCTGATGAACATAGGTGCAAAGGTTCTCAACAAAATTCTAACAAACTGAATTTTACAGCACATCAAAATGATAATACACCATGATCAAGTGGGATTTAAACCAGGGATGCAAAGATTGCTCAATATATTCAAATCAACAAACATGATTCATCACACCAACAGAATGAAAGACAAAAATCATGACCATTTCAATAGGCACAGAAAAAGCATTAGATAAAATTCAACACCCATTCATAATAAAAACTCTCAACAAACTTGCTCTAGAAGCAACATGCATCAACATAATAAAGGCCATATATGACAAGCCCATGTAACATCATACTGAGTAGGGGCAAAGCTGAAATCCTTCCCTGTAAGAACTAGAATAAGACAAGGTTGCCTACTTTCACCACTCCTATTCAACATAGGAACAATCAGGCAAGAGGAAGAATTAAAAGCATCCAGATTGGAAAAGAGGAAGTTAAATTGTTCTTTGCAGACAAAAATAATTTTATATTTAGAAAAACCAAAAGACTCCACCAAAAAACTCATTAAACTGTTAAATTCAGTAAAGTTGCAGGATACAAAATCAACGTACAAAATCAGTAGCATTTCTATACACCAATAATGAACTAGCTGAAAGAGAAATCAAATAAGCAATCTCATTTGCAATAGCTACAAAGAAAATAAAATATCTAGAAATAAATTTAACAAAGGAAGTGAAAGACCTCTATTAGAAAAAGTATAAAATACTGATGAAAGAAATTGAACAGAACACAAACAAATGGAAAGATATTCCATGTTTGTGGGTCAGAAGAATTAATATTGTTAAAATGACCATACTACCTAAAGAAATCTATAGATTCAATGCAGTCCCTATTAGAATACCAACTTTTTTTTTTTTTTTAAGATGGTGTCTCACTCTGTTGCCCAGGCTGGAGTGCAATGGTGCGATCTTGGCTCATTGCAACTTCTGCCTCCTGGGTTCCAGCGATTCTCCGATGTCAGCCTCCCAGGTAGCTGGGATTATAGGTGCCCACCACCATGCCCAGCTAATTTTTTTGTATTTTTAGTAAAGATGGGGTTTCACCATGTTGGCCAGGCTGGTTTCATACTCCTGACCTCAAGTGATCCACCCGCCTCAGCCTCCCAAAGTGCTAGGATTAGCCACTACACCTGGCCTCCAAAATTATTTTTCGCAGAAATAGAAAAAATAATCCCTAAATTTGTATGGAACCAAAAAAGAGCCTGAATAGGCAAAACAATCCTGAGCAAAAAGAACAAAGCTGGAGGCATCATACTAACTGACTTTAAAGTATATTACAAGGATATAGTAACCAGAACAGCATGGTATCAGTATAAAAATTGACATATAGACCAACGGAACAGAATGGAGAACGCAGAAGTTAATGCACATATTTACAGCCAACCGATTTTTGACAAAGGCAACGAGAATATACATTAGGAGGACAGTCTCCTCAATAATGGTACTGGGAAAGCTGGATATTTATATGCAGAAGAATGAAACTGGACCCATATCTCTCTACATGTACCAAAAAGTCAACTCTAGATGGATTAAGGACTTAAATATCAGATCCCAAACTATGGAACTATTAGAAGAAAACATAGGGGAAACAGTTTAGGACACTGGTCTAGGCAAAGATTTTATGGTTAAGACCTCCAAAGCATAGACAACAAAAACAAAAATGTACAAATGGGACAATATTAAACTGAAAAGCCTCTGCACGGCAAAGGAAACAATCAACAGAATAAAGGCATAACCTTCTGAATGGGAGAAAATATTTGCAAACTATTTATCTGACAAGGGACTAATATCCAGAATATACAAGGAACTCAAACAACTCAACAGTAAAACAAACAAACAATTCCATTAAAAAGTGAGAAGGGACATGAATATACATTTATCAATAGAAGACATACAAATGGCCAATAAGTATATGAAAAAATGTTTAACATCACTAATCATCAGGGAAATGCAAATGAAAACCACCATGAGATATCATTGTATCTTACGTCAGTTAGAATGGCTGTTATTAAAAAAACAAAAAATAACAGATGCTGGTGAGGATGGGGAGAAAAGGGAAGTCTTTTTTTTTTCTTTCTTTCTGAGACAGGATCTCATTTTTGTCACTCAGGCTGAGTGCAATGGTGCAATTATGGCTCACTGCAGCCTCAACCCCTGGGCTCAAGTGATCCTCCCACCTCAGCCTCCCAATTAGCTGGTACTATGGGCATCTGCCAACACGCTCAGCTAATTTTTTATATTTTGTAGAAACAGAGTCTTGCAATGTTGCCCTGGCTGTTCTTGAACCACTGGACTCCAGCAATTCCCCTGCCTTGGTCTCCCAAAGTGTTGGGATCACAGGCGTGAACCACTGTGCTGTGTAAATTAGTACAACCTCTATGGAAAACAGTATGGAGATTCCTTAAAGAACTAAAAGTAGATCTACCATTCAATCCAGCAGTGATACCCAAGGGAAAAGAAATCATATGAAAAAGTCACATGCACACACGTGTTTATAGCAGAACAGTTCCAAATTGCAAAGATATGGAACCAGTCTAAGTGCCCACCAATCAATGAGCAGATAAAGAAAATGTGGCCGGGCATGGTCGCTCACACCTGTAATCCCAGTACTTTGGGAGACCCAGACGGGTGGATCACAATGTCAGGTGTTCAAGACCACCCTGGCCAAGATGGTGAAACCCCGTCTTTACTAAAAATACAAAAATTTAGCCAGGTGTGGTTGTGGGCACCTGTAATCCCAGCTACTTGGGAAGCTGAGGCAGAGAATTGCTTGAACCCAGGAGGTGGAGGTTGCAGTGAGCCGAGATTGTGCCACTGCACTCCAGCCTGGGTGACAGAGTGAGACTCCATCTCAAAAACAAAAACAAAAACAAAAAAAAACAACAAAAAAGAAAATGTAGTATATATACACCATGGCATACTACTCAGCCATAAAAAGGAATGAAATGATGTTTTTTGCAGCAACTTGGATTGAGTTGGAGGCCATTTTTTAAGTGAACTCAGGAATGGAAAACCAAATATGGTTTATTCTCACTTATAAGTGGGAACTAAACTACGAGAATGCAAAGATACAGAGTGATATAATGGACTTCAGGGACTCAGGAGGAGAGGTTGGGGTGGGGGTGATAGATAAAAGACTGCATATTGGCCACAGTATATACTGTTTGGGTGATTGGTGTGCTAAAATCTCAGAGTTCACCACTATAGAATTCATCCATGTAACCAAAAACCACTTGTACCCCCAAAGCTATTCAAATAATCATTTAAAAAAAAGTTTTTTAGCTTCAAACCTAAGGAAAAGTTGCATACCATTTACTTATACTTGTATGCCCTTTATAATAGTACCAATTATTACATCTGCCCCATTTATTTTATCCCAAATAATTGGTATAACAATTATTTGCATCTACCCTTCTCTCTCTCTCTCTCTCTCTGTGTGTGTGTGTGTGTGTGTATGTGTATGTATATAATACTTCTCGGCTGGGCGCAGTGGCTCACTCCTGTAATCCTAGCACTTTGGGAGGCCGAGGTGGGCAGATTATCTGAGCTCAGGAGTTCGAAACCAGCCTGGGCAACATGGTGAAACCCTGTCTCTACTAAAAATACAAAAACTTAGCCGGGCATGGTGGTGGATGCCTGTAATCCCAGCTACTCAGGAGGCTGAGGCCAGAGAATCACTTGGACCCAGGAGATGGAGTTTGCAGTGAGCCAAGATTGTGCCACTGCACTCCAGAAGTCTCAAAAAAAAAAAAAAAAAAAACCCCAAAAAACTTCTCTGTATCTCTATATCTTTTAAATCTATTTTAATCTATCTGTCTATATTGTTTTTCTGAACCATTTGCAAGTAAGTTGCAGACATGATATCCCTTTACTTATAAGTACTTCAGTGTGAATTTTCTAAGAACAAGAATATCCTCTTGTATAACCACAGTACAATTATCAAAATCAGGAAATTTGATGTTGGTGCAAAACTGTGATCTAATCCTTAAACCATATTCAGATTTCATCAATTGCCTCAATGATAGTCTTTATAGCTATTTTTCTTACAGTAGTGTCCAGTTCACAATCATGCCTTTCCTTTGCTTGTCGTGTCTATTTAGTCTCTTTTTACCTTAAACAGTTCCTCAGCCTTTCTTTGGTCTCTTTTGCCATTGACAGTTTCGAGGAATAAAGGCCAGTTATTTTGTTGAATGTCCTTCATTCTGGGTTTGTCTTCTGTTTTCTCATGACCATATTCGGGTTAGGCACTTTTGGCAAGCATGTTACCAGAAATGATGATGCACTTTATTGGCATGTCATATCAGGGAATGACATTGATTTGTCTCATTATTGGTGATCTTGACTATGATCAATTGGTGATCACAAAGGTGATGACTTCCAGGTTTTCCAGTGTAAAGTTACTGTTTTTCTTTTTATAACTAATAACTAATCATGAGGCGATACTTTGAAATTATTGAAGCATATTGGTCCTCATTAAACTTTCAGTTTTAGCATACATTGATAAATAATCATGCCCGAATCAATTATTAATATAATTGTTGCCAAATTGTCCCTTCTACATTCATTAATTGGCATTCTGTTATAAGGAGAAGCTTCCCATTTTCCCTCTCTTATATATGTATATACATATATATCTATGTATGTACATATGTTTTAGTATGGATTAATTGATTCCTGTGTTATTCAGTGGATTAAAATCTTTGCTTTCATTATTTATTCTGATGTTCAAATTGTCCCACATTTTGTCTGTGAGAACCCCTTCAAGCTGGTCCCTTTGTCCTTTTGTCTTACCATTCTTTGTATACTTCTTAACTTTCTAATACAACAGTGTGTTCCAGGATCATCTTGTACTTTCTCTGACAAAGCCATGGAACCAGCGAGTCCTCCAGGGAACAATTGATTCTTTTTAGTGGAAAGTGTTATTTAAAAACTCAGATACGAGGCCAGGCCAGTGGCTCATGCTTGTAATCTCAGCACTTTGGGAGGCCGAGGTGTGCAGATCCCTTGAGTTCAGGCATTCAAGACTAGCCTGGGCCACATGGCAAAACCTCATCTCTAAACAAAACACAAAAATTAGCCGGACATGGTGGTACATGCCTGTAGTCCCAGCTATTTGGGAGGCTGAGGTGGGAGGAAAGCTGGACCCTGCAAGGGCAAGGCTGCAGTGAGCTGTGATTGCGCCACTGCACTCCAGCCTGGGCAACACAGCAAGACCCCATCTCAAAAAAGAAACTCAGATATGGGTTCTTGATATACTCATTGTTACTGAGATGTAATTGCTTTTAGGCCCCCACAGGGGACAAACGTAAAAAATTTACATATGTGGATCTGTGATCCATCTGAAGTTTATTCTTATGCATGATGTAAGATATATGTCTAATTATATTTTTTTCCAAATGGCTCAGCAATTATCCTAGCATCATTTACTAAAAAGTTCATCTTTGTCTCAATGATTTGACATGTCATTTTATTATATACTAATTTCTATATGTACATGGGTATATTTCTGTACCTTTTATTCTATTCTACTGGTCAGTCTGTCTATTTGTGTGCCAGTATCACAATGTTTTAGTTATAGAAGCTTAATGTTTTAACGTCAGTATGGCTAGTTCCATCTCATCGGTTTTCATTATCAATATTTTCCTGACTAACCTTGCATGTTGTTGTTTCATATGAACTTTAGTACCAACTTAGTTCCATTAAAAAAAGTGATATTTTTTATTGAGATTGCATTGAATTTATAAATTAGCTTAGAGAAAACAGACATCTTTATGCTGTTGAGTCATTCTGTCTTATAGTAGGAGATGTCTTTCCATTTGTTCAAGTCTACTCTTGGGGTTTTCAGAAGTCTTTAAAAATTTTCCTCACTTAGATTTTGCCATTTCTTTTTATGTTTATCTATATTTTATTTCTTTGTTGCTATTAAAAGGAAGTTTTCTGGTTATTATGTGTGTACAGTATTTGAAGGCTATCAGTTTCCGAATATAATTTTATATCCTGCTACCTCACTGAATTTTTACTGCTTAAGGATACATATATATATATATATGCCTGGGTAACATGGTGAAACCCCGTCTCGACAAAAAATACAAAAATTAGCTGGGCATAGTGGTGCATCCTTGTAGTCCCAGCTGCTTGGGAGGCTGAAGTAAGAGGATCACTAGAGCCCAGGAGGTTGAGGCTGCAGTGAGCCATGAGTGTGCCACTGAACACCAGCTTGGGTGGCAGAGTGAAACTCTGTCTCAAAAAAAAAAAAAAAAGATACATATATATTTTTACTAAAACTATTACTTCAGAAAAGCTATAAAAACAGCCATATCGGCCGGGCACGGTGGCTCACGCCTGTAATCTCAGCTGAGACGGGCAGATCACCTGAGGTCAAGAGTTTGAGACCAACCCGACCAAAATGGAGAAACCCCGTCTCTACTAAAAATATAAAATAAACCAGGCATGGTGGTGCGTGCCTGTAAATCCCAGCTACTCGGGAGGCTGAGGCAGGAGAATCGCTTGAACCTGGGAGGTGGAGGTTGAGGTGAACTGAGATCGTGCCATTGCACTCCAGCCTGGGCAACAAGAATGAAACTGTCTCAAAAACAAAGCAAAACAAAACAAAACAAACAACAACAACAACAAACAGCCATATCTTTGTCTCTAACAATATAGTCAGCTCAAATCTAAGTCTTCCCCTGTGAACATAAATTATTTGCAGATACTATTTGGTGCTTAAGGAGGCACATAATTTCTTTCAAGTCATTTGGAGTATATTCAGCAAGCATAGAGTTGTCATTGTACAAATATATATTTTCCATATAGGGCCCTCAAAAATCAACTGGAAAATTCTCAAACCAATACTTATTGAGATATTTCCATGCATCAACACTGCTAGGCATTTGGGTGTTGCAACAAAAAAAATAGAAGATGCTGACAGCAAAGACCTCCACTCAAGTTGCTTAGAGTCTAACTCAGGAGATAAGACACACACACACACACACACACACACACACACACACACACTCTTTCTCTTTCCATATATGTATATATTTCTATACATGTGTAAAGAAGCTTGGCTGGCAGTTCAAAGCATTATATAGAAAGATCTAAATGAGTTGCAAGATAAGAAAGAGGTCAGAGGAAGAAGGAAGAGGGAGAGGGGAGGTTTCCTGGAAGAGGCAGAACCACTGTCAGGCCTAGAAGCAGGGACAGTATTCCGAGAAACTGAGGTCTCAGGATAGCAGTTATGGGGTACTTAAGACAGGGACCAGATAAAAGATCATCCCAGCATGGCTTTATCTGGTGAGCTGTGTGTGGGGGATAAAACTGGAAACCTAGACTAACTTAGGTCAGATGGCGGGAGATCCTGGGTGTCAGGTAAGAGCGCTTAGACTTTACTTCCCTTCATCCTCCATTCCTCACTGTTATTAAGCTTTTAACAGTTATACTTACTTATTAAAATAGAGAACCGAGTTTATGTATCATATAGCTTCTTAGATGCAAATTATCTTTTACTAGTATCTTTAACTAGGGGAATAAAGTAGGAATAACCTGGAAATTATGTTCATTTATATGTGATTTTCCTGCTTTTTAAATTAATGCTTTGAAGCGACTGGGGCAAACTTTCTCCCAATTAAAGAGAAATCTCAGTACTTAATGAAGACCTTAAGAGAAAAGCTGAGAATCTACATAAGTGCCTTCTTTTAGTGTAAATAGTGGCTCATTTAGTGCCTTTTAGAGGCTCTATTTCTTCCAGTACGATTTCTGCCATGTAAGTGTAGCCACCAGCACAAATGAAGAGGATGCAAAGACATTTCCCCATATTAAAACAATGAATTAATAAAGAGAGCTCTGTTCTGGATTAGTTATGCTTTTAATTTTAATATAAAATGGTCTCTTTATAATCAAATGCCCTGTGGGACCTATATCTAGAAGGAGGAGGAAGAATGAGCCCCTAGGATTAAGGCTACAAAGAACTGACTGTGGTGCTCAATGTAAACAACAGCTGAGATTAACTATGCTAGTATTTTTATTAGTATTGTTATTATTTTTCTTTATATTCTGGGTAAAGAGTTTTGAGTAGTCCAACCCAACCCTATTTTTCTTATAAGCCATATTATTATTTTTTGGTGTATAATTTTTGAGAATGCAAGGATTTTTAGGAAAGCTAGGTGGTTGGTTTTACAAGATATAAAATTAGAAAATAGCAAATTTTTACACAACATTGTTGATGTAATGTAGTAATCATGTATTTTATTTCTCTGAAAATTGTATCCTCACTTATGAAAGCCAGAATACTATTTTAGTAGCATTTATCTATTTAACTTTCATTGTCTGTTGACCGATGTATTTAGAAAATCAAAGTTAATGTGGGATAGCCTGGTCGAGTTAGCATTTATTTTAGTTTCTGTTCAGAAGGTAGCAAATATTGGTTTAACCAAAGCTCAGGGGCTAAGATAGGTCAAATGAAGTTTATGAGATTCCATACACTTTCTGGACAAAAATTTACCATACAACTGTTGGAAAAATAATTTGAAAAAGCCGTTTTTGAGTAGGCTTAATGTTCTTAATTTAGTGCTCCCCAAATGAGGAGTATGAGAAAAACATTTAAATTTTGGTATTATGTTAAATACATCCCATGTTTATACCTAAAATAGTCAATGAAATTCTTTTCCTGTGTCAACGATTGTTTCAGTGATTACCTGGACATTTGGGAAAGTTAGCAATTAATGCCAAGGGTTATTTATTTTGTCACTGGTTCAGAAATGCCTGTTTATACAATCAAGACTTCCAGCAGCTTGAGCCTTCTTTTTCTTTTTGAGCTGGTAGAGTCAATGGTTAAAGGACAAAAATTCTACAATTGATTGAGTTACAAATGAATACAGTGTTAACTAAGCCAGGCCATTGTCTTTAAAGTGGAGTCAGTACATTGGAAGTCAGATTTCTCTTGCTGTTTAGTCAAACTGCCTAAGGCTGCAACTGCTTCCTTATTAGGTTACTAGCTTTGGGGAGATGTCATTGTTTGCTGCTGTAGCTAGGCTTTCTGTTAAAAATCACAGCAGGAGGCTTAAACTGCTGCAACCATTATCCAGTGCTAACATGTCACTAAAGGTCTGCTAATAGAACAAGAGGAAAAAAATATCAATCTTTAATTTTAGATCAGCTAAGTAATCTGTAGCACCTGTTCATTTTCTCTCATCAACCCATTTAAAACAAGACTAGAGTGATCCTTTGATGGCTATAAGATTCTAATATTTTTTGCCTTTTCTTATCAGAGGAAAACTTAGACTTTAAGACTAAAGAATAGAAAAAATAAACTGTAAGTACATTTCTTTTAAAAATTTTATATAAGAGGTAGAATTATCTGATGTAATCCAATGATGACTAGGTTATTATATGTAATTTTTTAAAGAATAATTTTGTTTAATTTTCTGAAATTTACTTTTTAGATAAAAGGTAATCAATGAGGACATACTACAGTGGTCCAAAAAGCAAATTTTCCATAGAGCGCAGAAACTCTTTCAAGTTTAGATGACAACCAACTTACATTTACCTATTCAAATATAATAAACAGAATTAGAACTTAGCAGCTGCTAGCTTTCCCTTACATAGACCTCAAGGCTCTGTCACAGTATGTGGCAAAATTAAAGAAAACATTGTGGCCTGCTCTTAGGAGAGGTGAAAGGATTGCTTCCGCAAACCACCATTAGCAATGCGAGTTCCAAAACATTCCCAGTGTTATTTACTTAGCAAATAAACACATAATAATAAGAGAAACATAAAACTTAGTAAACCTTTACAGTCCCCAAGTATATCCATCTTTTATTTAAATTAAAAAGTCAGTTACTACTCTGAGCCTGTCTCTTTACTAGGCATTGAGAACATCAAAATGAGTCATAGTACATGTACCCTGCTCTTCCTCGTGGAACTTCTGGTCTATTATTGATCCTCTGTGTAAAACCTTTCTCAGAGTTAGTACACATGCAGTTTTTGTTTTGTTTTTTTTGCTGGTGAGGAAGTTGAGATACAGGGAGGTTGTGACTTGTCTAAGGTCACAAGATAAGTGGCAGAGTAAGGATTAGAAGAATCCAGTGTTCTAGCTTCTAGACTCGGTCTTTTTTTTTTTTTTTTTTTTAACTGTATCAAGATGAAGATACCAGAGGGGAGAAGGGGATTATGAAGGCACAGTTTTAATGGACACCTTGTAGAATAATACAAGAATGGAGTGACAGTGTGGGAGCCTTTGATTAAAAAATTAATTCTCATGATGAAAATATAGAAGCCAGATATAATTTAAGTATCTTCAAAAGGAGGGATTATCAACCCATTTAAAACAAGACTAGAGTGATCCTTTGATGAGCAGGCTATAAGATTCTAATATTTTTTGCCTTCTCTTATCAGAGGAAAATTTAGACTTTAAGTAAGACTAAAGAATAGAAAAAATAAACTATAAGTAAATTTCTCTTAAAAATTTTATGTAAGAGGTAAGATTAGCAAATTGCATCTTTTATATAGAGAGTTATCTTTTGTCTATAACATTCATCAGTATCTGATCATATTCTTTTGGATCTGGCTATCTTAGACTGCTAGGACACACACACACACACACACACACACACACACACACACACACACACACATACCCTTATACCTATGACCAATTTCACATCTAAGATCTGACATTTAGCCCTAAAATCTCCTTCTTAGCTCAAAGCCGCTGTTGGCCTTGTCCCGGGCATTCCAACTTTTAGCATTTTCTTCAGTGGTCACTTGTGTGATGCATCTCTCCTGAGGTCTACATCAGAGCAGGCTCAGCCTCATTCTGCCACGACCATTTCCATCATCACAAGTACTTGATCTGTTTCACGTTTTATGGAATCGATAAATCTCATCCCTAAAGAGTCCAGCAGGCCTTTGATTCCTGACCTGACATTTGCTAATGCTATTCCTGATGACCTGCCACTACGGATCTGCAGCACTGCACTCTGTGTTTGACAACACTCATAATATGAATCAATATTCAGCATTCAGTAAGTGAGCTGGGGAGTCATTTCACTGCTGCAAAAGGCTGCGTTGCCCCTGGGCAGCTGTCAGAAATGGGTAGTTATTAATAGCCCTCTCTTTTCACTTAGCATAGTCAGTAGGGGTCAGGCATGAAATGATTTAATCAGTTTATGATATCTGTGACAGAGAGCACTTAAAATGTAATCACAAAATTTAGGTAGAAGTGTCCCTGGGCTGTTGTAATGTTTTTCTCACTTAATTTTCCCTAATGCTGATACAGTGTAGTGTACACTGAGAGACTGACCATACAACAAAATGACATATGAATTGGCGTTGGTTTCATTTCTCCCTCAGTAAAGTTGCCTTTTTAGTGGGAGTTTTTACTTTACAACATAGGCCATAAATCCCTAAGGGTAAATGACTATAAATCCCTTGGGTTGGCTTGCTTGGCTCTGCAAAATGTGTCCAAAATGTGTTGAGGGGTCTTGAGGGTGGAGAAGAACTTGATTGAGCAGAAAAATCTCAAGCTCAGGTTTTTTGTTGTTGTTTTCTGTGTCCTCAAAGAAAATGTGAATGGGCTAGGATTCAGAGGACATTTTCCAGGTACACAAACCTCTAGTAGAACAATATCAGTAGTCTTATTGGGTCGTCTAGCAGTCACTTGGAAATAAGCTCAGCAGAAGTAAGAGTGAAAACTGTTCTATGCTGGTAGTTGGAAAGACAGTACCTCAGCAGGGATTGGTCAAGCTGGGAATTCAGGGTTCAGGTAAGAGGAGTGGCTCTAAAAAATGTTAGATGATGCTGATGTGGTGGTGCATGCCTGTGGGGCTACTCTGAAGGCCGAGGCAGGAGGATCACCTGAGACCAGGAACTTGAAGCTGTAGTGCACCATGATCATGCCTGTGAATAGTCACTGCACTCCAGCCTGGGCAACATAGCAAGACCTCATCTCTAAAAAACAAGAAAGATATGATAGGTGAAAGATGACCCTAAACTTAAAAGGCAGTGAAAAAAACCATCACAGGTGTAAAAAGTTAGTGATGCATGGAACAAGATTAGTACAATGTTTGGGTCTTGGGATCTGGAATACCCAGGTTCAAATGCCATCTCTGTACTATCATTTCCTCATTTGAAATAATACCCATTTCATAGGGTTACTATGAGAATTAAATAAGAGCTTATGTAATGTATCTGACACATAGGAGAAGTTAAAATAATATTACTTCTTCTTCTGTCTTTCCTTATCTCTAACTAATTAATCTAAATTTGGTTAATTATAATGCAAAAGGGAGGGCAAGTTTTGAGCTGAAGCTGCAGTGGAAAGGAATCATCACAGCAGCTGTCCTTGACTGTCCCTCCTGCAGTACTGTCTGTCATTGGCTGCTTGGCCATCAGAGGCACACTAATCACTCTAAATATCCTGGTAGAGGAGTGGGGAAAAACTTGGCCCTGGACATCTTCCTGCAGATTTAGAGAGACAGAAGAAAGAAAAAAGCACAGAATATGCTGAGTTCAGATTTGTGATTCTAATGTTAATTAATGCTTGCCTTCAAATGGGCTTAGTTCTTTTATTCAACAAGTATTTACTTAGCATCCTACTATGTGCTTTCTATGTGTTGGCAAAATTTATGGGAACAACCAGCTCGAAGTCCCCTCCTGCCTCATTCCTGACCTGTTGGGTATCATAGGATGAACATTAGACAAAGACATGCCCCTTCTATATTTCTCTGTGAATCCAGAGCCTTAAAAGCTCTGCCATTGTCCAAGACCCACTTATCTCTACGTGCTTTGGTTTGTACTGGTTCTTTGTCTATCTTTCTAAGCTAGAAAGCCATCGTCTCATATGAAACCATAAGCCCTGAAAACAGGTGTCTCCTGTGGTAGGCAGAATTCTAAAATGGCCCCCAAGATTCCTGGCCCTGCTGTACACACACCTTCTCCCAGGTATTTAGCCATAAAATATCTAGATACTGCTGTGGAAAGATTTTGCAGATGTATTTAAGGTCCCAAATCAGTTGACCATAAAGCAGTGACATTATCTGAGTGGATCTGACCTAATGACGTAACCCCTTTAAATCTGGGTCTAGGGCCGGGCGCGGTGGCTCACGCTTGTAATCCCAGCACTTTGGGAGGCCGAGGCGGGCGGATCACGAGGTCAGGAGATCGAGACCACGGTGAAACCCCGTCTCTACTAAAAATACAAAAAAAATTAGCCGGGCGTGGTGGCGGGCGCCTGTAGTCCCAGCTACTCGGAGAGGCTGAGGCAGGAGAATGGCGTGAACCCGGGAGGCGGAGCTTGCAGTGAGCCGAGATTGCGCCACTGTACTCCAGCCTGGGCGACAGAGCGAGACTCCGTCTCAAAAAAAAAAAAAAAAAAAAAAAAAAAAATCTGGGTCTAGAGGTCAGAGACAGGAAGTCAGAGACTGGAAGCAGGAGAAGGAATTGCTGGCTTGAAGATGGCGGCAGCTATGTAGCAAGGAATCTTTTTAGCTGAGAGTGGCCCTTGGTTGCCAGCCAAAGAGGAAATGGGGACCTCGATTCCAGAACTACAAGGAGCTGAATTTTGCCAGCAAGAATGAGGTTGGAAGCAGAATTTTTTTAGAGCCTCCAGATGAGAACTCAATCTGGTTGCCACTGTTATTTCAGCCTTGTGATTCCCTGAGCAGAAAACTCAACAATGCCATACCAGACTTCTGACCTAAAGAATTGAGTGATGATTTAAGCTGCTAAATTTCTGGTGATTTGTTATGCACCGATAGAAAACTAATACATCTTGTTTACATCTTGCCTGTTCCACATTTGTTTCCTCTGAGATCAGATGGAAACATGATCCCCTTTTTCTGTTTTCAAATCTTATGTCTCTTTCTGGTACATCGGCTAAGCTCTTCTTTCTGTTGGAGAAAAATGTTCTCTATTCATTTGCCAAAAGAGATGATTGCAATCTTCTGAAGCTGGTGAATGCCTGAGGCTCTGTCACTGGTTTACCAGCTCTGTCCACTTCTTTGGGCTCTCTTTGGTGACTAACCAATCAAGCATCCTCCTTCCCAACTCCCACGGGAATTCTCTGCCAGATTACTATGATTATAGTTTTATAATCCTAAAAAAAAAGACCTGAAAATGTACAGACTGGCAAACATAACTCACCCCAAGGGAAGAGAATAACCTCTCTCACACAGCAGGAAGACTCAGTTTTTCCTGTCCAGTCACTTGCCACAACCTCTTGAACTAAAAACCGCAATTACTTTTGCACCAACCTAAAATGTATATATATATTTTTTTCATTTTTTCTTAGACACAAAGTCTCACTCTGTTGCCCAGGCTGGAGTGCAGTGGTGATCATAACTCAGTGCAGCCTCAAACTCCTGAACTGCTTATATATTTTAGAAACATTTCTTGGCAGAAGATTATGATACTCTTGCTTATTTATTGGCTTAAGGATCCCCAAAGTCTCAGACTTCAGTAAGTAAACCTATGTCCTACATGATGTCTATAAACTCCACTCCCTCTTGGACTTACATCCTAGAACAAGGACATAGGGGGCTTCTTGAACTCTGGCCATACATTTTTGTCCCAGACCCAGCTTCATTGTGTTAAAAATCATGGTGTTATGTGAAGAGTGTCTTTATCCATCCTTCCGTCATTCAGTGTAGAGTTCTAGGATTTTTGAAATAGGATAGATTCATTCTGACCTGCCTGAATTGAAAGTCATATTAATATGTGGGCAGGGAATGGGGAAGGGAAATGTGGAGAAAGGGAATGTGTGTGTAGTCATATTCACAAAAATACCTTGATAAAGAGCCAATACCAACACAAAGAACATCAGCATATATGTTTTTAAGACTGACAGCCCCTGGGCGAGGTGATTCACATTTATAATCCCATCACTCTGAGAGGCTGAGCTGGGTGGATTGCTTGAGCCCAGGAGTTTGAGACCAGCCAGGGCAACATAGGGAGACCCCGTTTCTACAAATCATTAAAAAATTAGGCAGGCCTGGTGACACATGCCTGTAGTCCCAGCTACTCTAGAGGCTGAGGCTTAAGCCTGAGAGGTTGAGGATTCAGTGACCTATGGTAGTGCCACTGCATTCCAGCCTGGGTGACAGAGTGAGACTCTGTCTCAAAAAAAAAAAAAAGAAAAAGAAAAAAGATTGACAGTCATGTACGATCACATTTACATACACAATGCATATATGCAATATTTCTTATATGAAGATGAATAGTAAAGGAATTATATCAATTTAATTCTACTACTGTAGAATTAAATGTCTACTATAAAGTTATCACTAAGCTGACCTCTTAAGGAGACACCGAACCCAGGGAATTTATAGGCTCCTTCTATCTTTTTTCCATTCCATGTGGTATGAGAGAAGTCAGTTACCAAGATCTATTGACCATCTTTTCTGAACCAAAGGCATACTCTAAAAGCTTGCAGTGACTGGATGAGTGAAATTCTGTTGGTTCCTCTTTACAAGTTGTTTTGTAATGATTAAACCAGTGATACATTGTATCATACATTGATTGAGGAGGCATTTAATACTTAAAGTGAGAACTGTTGCAAGTTATCAAAGGAACTGTGGGTGTTCTGTGTATTCTCTCTATATCTTCATAGAGACTGCCAAGAATGGGGCTTGAGACTAAAGTTTTAAACAACTCATTCATGAATGTCCATCTACCTAAACTTCTGTACACAATATGTGACAACTTGCAAGACCTGAAAACCAGCTGTTTTTAAAATCGTTTTCTTCAGTGTTTTATTGTGAAAAGTTTCATCTATTCTACCTAGCCACATAATTCCAGGTGGTGTTCTAGGGTTCAGGGTAGAGTATGTGGCAGTAATGTAGTCACAAGATTATGTAGTCCTGTTTAATTGGGGCAGAAACCCACGTCTGCAAGATCTTTATTCTCTCAGATTGCTGAGACAAAGAACTAGATGCGGGGCTTTACACAGTGTCATGCAGTAGGTGGGCATGCCTTATATGTCACATTAATTGTATTTATAAATTTACTCCAGAAACCTGAGCATGAAGACTCTAAATTCTCATTGTTCAGGTGACTCTAAGCAGATGGCTTACGCATAAGATTGGAAGGATTGGAAGTTCTAAAGGGAATTGTGGGTGTTGCCCTTTGTGTTCCATAGGGCGTTACCAATGGGCCTTGAAACTCCCTGGAGTTTTATGCATAAGAAAGAAAGATGTCAAATTTGCCTTCTTGTGTAGTTTTATCAAGGTCACCTATGATCTGTATTTAACATTTGGTTGCAAGGGAGAGTTCCCAACAAAAAGATGCTGGAACACAGCCAGTCCATTAGCATTGAGGCCATGCTTTCTTCAAAACATCCTGGGCTCTAAACCAAAGTATGCTTTTTAAATGGCAGCAGTGGAAAAGATTTGTCGAAAACTCGTGTCACAATAGATGAATTTGCTCTGAAGAATAGAGATCATTATCAGCCCAGTAAATTTTGAGACATCAGAGTGAAGCACTGTACTGAGTGCTTTTGTAAATGTCACTTCACTTCATCTTCATAATAGTCCTGAGAATCACATTATTATTATTCTCATTTTACACAAGAGAAAACTGAGGCCTATATATGACATACCTTGTATACCTATGGAGAGCTTTCCTTTGTTGGCATTATACCAGAACCAGTTTAGCTTACTCAGGGTGAAGTGTAATATGGGTTTCTAACATATGGATTTTTTTTTTAATTTTCATTTTTTAATAGATTTAGGGGGACAAGTGCAGTTTTGTTACATAGACATATTGTGTAGTAGTGAAGTCTGGGCGTTGAATGTAAGCATCACTTGAATAGTGTACATTGTTTTACCCATTAGGTGATTTCTCATCTCTCATCCTCCCCTCCGAGTCTCCAGTGTCTATTATTCCACTCTATGCCCATAGGTATGCATTATGTAGCTCCCGTTTGTAAGTGAGAACACTAACCTACAGTTTGAATGTATGTTCACAGTGATACACAATGATATTTTCATTGTACTCATTATTACTTTTGAATCTTTTAAATAAAATTCAGAAGAGAATTTTTTTTAAAAGACTGTGGTTTTCTCATTAACAAGACAGGCAAACTGAACCAATTCACTTACCTATCTAGTGCTTGACATGGAGGATTTAAGAAATCCTAGAAATGATTTCTAAAATGGAAGATTTTACTTGGTGATCTTTACAGTCAATAACAACTCCAAAATCCTGGAATTTTATGCAGATGGAGTCCTTTCATACAAAATACTGTGGCAGTGCTCAGAATCTGGTGTGAGGTCTGAGGCAACCACTCACCTCCATATTTTCCATTTATTGAGCGCTTATGTTTCAGGAACCATGCTAAGCGATTTACATACATCATCTCATTTAATTCTTACAACTGTTCTGCTAATATTATTTCCATTTTACATATGAGGAAACTGAGATACAGAGAGGCTTAAGTAATTTGTCCAAAGTCACATGGTATGTGATGGTAGAGCTGAGATGTGAAAACCAGCATGTTTGACCATCAAGCTAGCCTCTTACCATTGGGCTATTTACTTTATTTATTTATTCAGCCTTAGGGACAGGATAAGTTTATGTCATTTAGTCAGGACCCTTTCCCCTGATAATCACTGGACAAATCAGCAATAATTTTAAAAGAAAGAGACAAATATTTTAGAGGAAGGGAATAGGAGAATTGGAAAGAAAGTAAGAGAGTGCTGTGAAAGTATACATAAGGCGAAAGGAGGCTTAGCCAAAGAGTTCAAAGTCAGAATGCTCCCTTGTCACAGAAAGTAAGTACTAGATGTGTGCTATGATTTAAAGTTTCATGGCACATTAAACTCTTTTGTTGAAAAACCTGTAACATCTTCAGCAAGTAGTAGACACTATTTAAGTACCTATAATTGACCAATACGATACTATACTATTGGCGTTCTGTTCACTGTTGACCCAGAAGGCCACATGTGTAGATAGCATATGAATCTTCTTCATTTTATACTCTGTTCTCTTATACAAGTGCTCTAAATTGACTTTTAATCTCTGTTATATACAGTTTTATCCATTAAGAGGATATGACATCTTTTCATTCTTTTTTTTTTTTTTTTTTTTTTTGAGACAGAGTCTCGCTCTGTCACCCAGGCTGGAGTGCAGTGGCACAATTTTGGCTTACTGTAACCTCCACCTCCTGGGTTCAAGTGATTCTTGTGTCTCAGACTCCTGAGTAGCTGGGACTATAGGCATGGGCCACCATGCCCGGCTAATTTTTGTGTTTTTAATAGAGATGGGGTTTTGCCATATTGGCCAGGCTGATCTCGAATTCCTGGCCTCAAGACAACTACCCAACTCAGCCTCCCAAAGTGCTAGAATTACAGTTGTGAGACACCATACTCGACCATGTTTTTGTTGTTGTTGTTAGAAATATGCTCTGAGAATGGCATTTCCTCTCTGTGACTAATCGAAGTTAGATGGGAAGATAGTCAACTGTTGTATTCTTTTTCTATTCTAATTATTGTCATGGCACTGGTAGAATTTCTAACTATAATTTTACACTAAAATAAAAAGAATAATTTATCAAATGAAGCTATTTTAGTGAATTTAAAATGTATGACATCCCTCTCATAAGGTAGCTTTGCTTGGTTACTTTTACGTTTTGTTGAGTATTCTGGTTCTATAAAACACAACATTTAAAAAAGAGGTTGTAGGCGTTAATATTAAGTGACTTGCAAATAAAGAAGTATGGAGAATCTTAGGAGGTGGCTGCCTGTTTATCTCTTTAAAGAACACAGTTTTAGAAATGTTTGCTTTATCCATTATGACCTTTTGCTAACTCATTAATTCATTCAGTAGACATTTAGTGTCTGTATGTTCAGTCGGAGTTCCTGGGTTAAGAGTTAGACATTCAAAGACAACTAAGATAGAGTTTATACCTTCGAGAAGCTGACTGTTTTGTGAGGGAGATAGACAAGAGAGGAGGAAAATCCAGTAGTTAGTTAAACATTATGATAGAGGTATGCACTGGATGGTATGTGAGCACAAAAATCTTCCTAGTAACCCAGATTGCCTAGGTTCAAATCCTGGCTTTGCCACTTGTTGACTATGGGTCTTGGACAAGTTACTTGACCTTTCTGTGCCACATTTTTCATACAGCCCTTAGAACAGTACTTGATACACAATATTCGCCGGGCACAGTGGCTCATGCCTGTAATCCCAACAGTTCGGGAGGCCAACACAGAAGGATTGCATGAAACCAGGAGTTCAAGACCAGCCTGGGCAACATAGTGAGACCCTGTTCCTACAAAACTTTAAAAAATTAGTTGAGCATAGTAGTACATGCCTATAGTCCCAGTTACTTGGGAGTCTGAGGTGGGAGGATCACTTGAGCCCAGGAAGTCAAGATCAGCCTTGGCAACATAGTTAGACCTTGTCTCTACAAAATAAAAAATAAAAAAATTACCCAGATGTGGTGGCATATGCCTGTAGGCCCAGCTATTTGGGAGGCTGAGTTGGGAGAATCGCTTGAGCCCAGGAGGTCAAGGCTGCAGTGAACCATGATCATACCCTGCACTCCAGCCCAAGTGACAGAGTGAGACTGTCTTAAAATAAAATGAAATGAAAACACAACAAATACTGCACTAGGGTCTGTTAAATAAGATATTTAAAGCAGAATGGATGAATAGGAATTAACCAGATGAAGGGAGTTTTGGTTGGGGTGAGAGTAGGGAAGATAGGATGGTTTTGAGGAAACTGCATGTATGGAAGGCCTTGGCAAGAGGGATCTTGGAACTGTTGAAAAGGGTGGAAAGGGGGCAGCAGCAAAAGAATAAACAGGAGAAGTAAGCAGAAACCATATTACACAGTCTTGTCTGAAAACATGGCAATAATTTACATTATTCATTCAGATTCATATTTTTACAATATTTTTGTGGAGGATAGATTGGAGCAGGGAAACCGGTCAGAGGCTGTTGACATAGTTCAGATAAAAAACGATTGAGACCTTAAACTAGGGGTATTGGTGGTAGGGATAGAGAAGAAGGGAATTGATAGAAAGCTGTTGAAAGTGTGGGATAAAGGGACAAGGGACAGGTGGGAGTCAGATGTGACTCACGGTTTCTGGTTTGTTTGACGTATTGCTGAAGCAGGGACTACAGGAAGAACAGAGTAGGGTGAGGATGGGGAGGGAGGATGGGTTCCATGTTAGATATTTTTGAGTGGGGGGAGCCTGTGGGACAGTTAGAAGAGCTTTCCCAATAGGCCTTTGGCTGTTGAGAAGGTCTAGGCATCAGGAGAGTGGTCTCATCTGTAGAAATTGATTTGGGAGTCGTCTTCAAATGAATGTGGGTTGAAGCCATGAGAGTGGGTGAGATTAAGAAAAGGCATAAAGAAAGAATATAATAGAATTTAGGATAGATTCCTGGTGATCGCTAATTTGAAGACTGGGTATATAGACTGAAACAGACTGAAAGGTAATGCCCAGAGAGGAGGAAAACCAGAAGTTGTTGTCATAGAAACCAAAGGAGGAGAAAGTTTCAAGAGCAAGAGAATGGCCAACCATGTCAAATCCTGCAGAGCTTTTGGTTAGGATGGGGACAGAAAAGTGTCCATTGAATTTAGCAACAAAGAGGTCATTATTGATTTTGGCCAGAGAGGCTTCCAGCAGGGAAGAAGGAGTGGCAGCCAGATTGCAGTGGGCTAAGGGGTGAGTGAATGGGAGGAGTGGAAGTATAGCTTATCTGTAAAGGAAAATCAAGACATGGGGCAGCAGAAAGGGGAATGCAGGGTTATACCTGTCTGTGTTATAGGTAGCATCTTCATTGCAAAGTGAAAGGCTATTTAAAAATACCTGCAGTTTTTTTTATTTTTTATTTTTATTTATTTACTTATTTTGAGACGGAGTCTTGCTCTGTCACCCAGGCTGGAGTGCAGTGGTGCCATCTCAGCTCACTGCAACCTCCGCCTCCCGGGTTCAAGTGATTCTCCTGCCTCAGCCTTCCAAGTAGCTGGGATTACAGGCGGCTGCCACCCTGCCTGGCTAATTTTTGTATTTTTAGTAGAGACGGGGTTTCACCATGTTGTCTAGGCTATTCTTGAACTCCTGACCTCTGGTAATCCACCCTCCTCGGCCTCCCAAAGTGCTGGGATTACAGGCATGAGCCACCGTGCCCAGCCAATATTTCTTTCTTTTTTTTTTTGAAAGGACTAATCTGCTGGGTGCAGTGGCTCACGCCTGTAATTCTAGCACTTTGGGAGGCCGAAGCAGGAGGATCCCTTGAACCCAAGAATTTGAGACCAGTCTGGCAAGATAATGAGACCCCGTCTCTACAAAAAAAAAAAAAATTTTAAATGATACAAGTGAGGATGATGTAAGTTTATTTCAGGGGGAAAATGCACAGAACTACCCACTCCCCACTGGAATGCAACAGCATGCAAAAGTTTTATCTTTTTTACTTTCACCTATGTGGTTTGCTTTAACTCTTTTCACTGAGGAAATGCCTTGTTTATTAACTTTTCTAGACATAGGATTCATTCATAATTAATGATAATGTGGTTTCCAAGTATTATTTGTCAGAGAAATGTCCACTAGAAATGATAATGGTACTGTGTCCTCTTTCTGCCATCACTTTAATCTTACTCATATCTCTATGGGAGGATGGAGCTGAAAGATAAACCTTTGGTACATTTTCTAGTTTTGTTTCTGGCTTTTCCCCCCCCCCCATTTAAAAATGTTAGTACGTTCTCTTATTTGAGGAAATAAAACTAACACATGAAACAAATAGGAAGCAAAAATAAACAGTGCTTAATAAGGTAGTTAATTTTGTGGTACAATAAGGGCAGGCCATTGGTTGGTTTCTTTGTTTAGAGGGCAGTCCTTTTTTGAGGAAGGGGAATATTAGTGAAATGGTCTGGTGGTGTTGCTCCTCATCTTGACCTGAGGGAATGTCTCGAACAAGTCAATTAGCTTATTTCTTCCTTCTTTCCTCCCTCTTTCCCTTCTTTCCTTCCTCCTTTCTTCTATGTGTAAAATAGAAACAGTAACAGCAGTAATAATCTCTTTAGAAAAGCTTGAGAAAAAATGTTTCTAAATAAATAGAAGAATGTTAGCACCATATTTCTGAGTCCTTGTCCATTTTCTTGTTACCAGGAGGTGATCACTTTTTGTGGAGAAAGTATTTTTAAGGCACTTTTTATTATTTTCTATATTTTTCTAATTTCATGTTGCTGTTTTTAAAATATAAGGAATAGACAAAGAAGGAAGTTTGAGATTAACCATTGCTCTCTGCTCTGTATCAATTTAGGTTGGTCTCCCCTCCCCGCCCCACATGTCAGTCAGTTTAAAATATCTGTTATCAGGACCCTGATTGGCATTAAAGGAAAACTTACATAATGAGTTTCACCCAGGGATGATCAACTGCAATACTATTGTGAGTTTTATTTATTTATTCATTCATTCATTCGATGAGATCTTGCTCTGTCACCCAGGCTGGAGTGCAGTGATGTCAATATAGCTCACTGCAGCCTCAAACTCCTGGGCTCAAGTGATCCTTCTGCCTCAGCCTCCTGAGTACCCACCACCACACTCAGCTAATTTTTTAAATTTTTTTGTAGAGATGGCATCTTGCTATGTTGCCCAGGCTGATCTTGAACTCCTGAGCTCAAGTGAGCCTTCCGCGTTGGCCTCCCAAAGTTCTAAGATTACGAGAGTGAGCCACTGTGCTTGGATAATTGTCAGTTTTCTAAGAGCTCTATTGCATTGCCCCAGTTTCCTTGGTACTTGCTAAGTTTAGACCTTGGGTGGACCAATTTACATATATGGGAATATGCAGGAAATGCTTTTATCATCTGTTGTAGCCTCAAAAGATAATTCCTAAGGCAGAAGTCTATCTTCAATAGATAGAGTTCAGAGAGACAAATTAATTAATTCTCAGAGGTGGATTGGATAAGGAAATTGTGGTACATATGCCCCATGGAATACTACACAGGCATAAAAAAGGAAATCATGTCCTTTACAGCAACATGGATGCAGTGGGAGGCCATTATCCTAAGCAAATTAATGCCAGAACAGAAAATCAAATGTCACATGTTCTCACGTATAAGTGGGAGCTAAACATTGAGTACACACAGACTCCAAGATGAGAACAATAGACACTTGGGACTCCTGGGGTGGGATGTGGAAGAGAGGTGAGGGTTCAAAAACTAACTATTGGATATTATGTTCACTACCTTGGTGATGGGATTATTTGTACACCAAACCTTAGTGACACCTGAATTACTCATGTAACAAACCTGAATACATACCCCCTGAACCTAAAATAAAAGTCTGGAAAATGTGTGTGTGTGTGTGTGTGTGTGTATGTATGGATAGATAGATAGATAGATAAAATAGATAGACATTATCTATCTATCATCTATCTAGAATCCAAAATAAAATTAATTCTCAGTTTCTACAACAGATGATTCTTCAAAGGCTTAGATCCGCTAAAGCTATCCAACTTGAACACTATTGGATTAGGGACACAACTTAGTGGTGGTGCTGTTTTAATTAGGACACACTATTTGCAGAATCATGAAATGATGGTGTTGGAAGGGACTGTATAGTCCTCTATTGCAGCTTCCCCTTCAGTTGAGGAACTCCTCCGAGAGCATCTGTCACAGACTTGTGAGCATCTTCACTAATAGGAAGTGCATTCCTTTTGAGGTGGTACACAGTTAAACTGTTGCAGGTGTGAAGAAATGTTCTTCATCAAGAGCCTATATGTTCGTCTCTGTGATAATGTACATTCTTTTCTCTGCTCTCTAGAGCACTGCCTTATTTTCATGACAGTCCTTCAAGTATTTCATGACAACTCTCATGGCTTTTGTAAATCTCTATTTCTTCAAACTAAGGATTTCTATTTTACCTAACCACTTTTTTTTTAATGTGGTCTTCAGATTTTTCACCCTCTTCTCTACCAAACCTGTTATCCCTTTGAAAAATGTGTCTTACACAGGGTCTAGTTGAGCAGACTAGTATGTCTGTAGAGCTGAACCCTCTATCTACTTACTGGAGGATAATTATGGAGGAGGGGAAAGAGTCTAGCTCAATGCCTGGAACAGTCATTGATTTAAATTTACATAATTGGTTCATGAGAAAGCATTTTATGACTATTCAAAATCACATTTTTTATTTGAACTGCTAGCAAACTAGGTCTTCTCCAATTTGTACATGGGACTTAATTTTTTGTTTAAGATAAAAAAGCTTCTCTATGTTTTTACTTGCCAAATTTCATTTGACTTTGAATAATATTGGTTTTTAAACTCATTTTTATATTGACTTTGAATAATATTGGTTTTTAAACTCATTTTATGCCAATCAAAGTCAATTCAAATTTTTATTCATCATCTGTATTATTAACTAGTCCTCTTGCTTTGGCTATTGGGAAATGTGTAAGTTTGCCTCTGAAGTCTCTTTTCAAGTTGTCAATAAAAAATATTTGAATAGGCTAGAGCTAAACACAATGCACTGGGAGTTTCTGTTAGGAAAAATTGACATCCATCAACTGACTTGGCCAGTTTTTCTTAGTCTTGTCCATAAGTGTCTATCTGAGGCTTAGTTAAAAGTCTTCTTGGAACTAAGAGATACTCTAACATACTTGTTTTTTAAAATTTATTTATTTTCTTTTAGAGATAAGGTCTCACTCTATTACTCAGACTGGAGTGCAGTGGCATGATCATAGCTCACTCCTGGGCTCAAGCGATCCTCCCACTCAGCCACCTAAGTAGCTAGGACTACAGGAGCATACCACTATGCCCAGCTAATTTTTTAATTTTTTTTTTCTAGAGACAGTGGCTTGCTATATTGCCCAGGCAGGTCTCGAACTTCTGTCCTCAAACAATCTTCCTGCCTTGGCCTTCCAAAGTGCTAGGATTACAGGCGTGAGCCACCATGCCCAGCAAGTGGCATCCTTCTAATGATAGCCTGATTGATCAGTCTAAAAAGAAAAAAGCCTGCTCTCATTTATTAGTATCTAATATTGTATAGTTTGAGGTGATACATTTAAGCTCTTTGGACAATAGTTAACCTAATCTAATTTTATCCTTAAAAATCATCTGAACAAAGCCTATGCCCATCTCCATTTCCCTGGCAGCTCCCCCCTTCTTTGGGATGTCTCAAAGTTCCTAATATTGATTTTGCACACTTGCCTTCAAGTTCTTTGAGTACCCTGGGGTGTAATTTGTCTAAGCTTGAAAACTTGAATTCACTTGAAGTGACTTCATGCTGTTTTCCTACTATCTTACACCTTAGATGGGGGCTTTGAGTCTTTCTTTTTGATTCTTGTTCTACCATTTTCAGAGAGAAAATTAAATCTAAGCAAAACAGAAACTGGTAAGTACTGCTGCCTTCCTGTCACCCTTTATTATTATGTCATATGGTCTGACCACTGGTTTTGTAATATTCTTGTTTGTCTTCTTATTCCAAACAACCTTTTTATAATCTTTACCATTTTTTTTTCTTTCTTGCATGCCTCAGCATTCTGGAATTTAGCCTTTCTGACACTGTGTTTTCTAAGTTTCTACCAACTTGGCAGCATACACCTGGTGAGGTGAAGCTCCTCAACATTACTACATCTTACCAAAATCATGGTTTTGTATCTAGACTTAGAAATAGATTATCTGAATTCTCCATCTGGCTGGTGGTTTATAGTATACATAATGCATACTTCCACAAGACTACCATTACTGTTTTCCTTTTTAATCTCCACTTTTTCTTTCCTTCTTTGTGTTTGATTTTTACATAGATAAATATGTTCTTAACATGCAGTTTACTTATTATTCATCACTATGAATTGATATATAAGCATGTGACTTTCTTTTCCTTGTTGCTTTCGCTTGGGATAACCTGGTGACATTTCCCAATATAATTCTTCTAAGTCATACCTGTAGGCCTTTTTATTAATATTCCCATTTACTCTCAATCAATTCAGCTAGTTTTTTGTCAAACATGTTCTGCTCCCTTTTCAGGAGGTGAATGATATCTCTTATTAGGAGTTTTTCAATCTGCCAGCTTAAGCTATAGATAGACAACAATATTATGGGGTTTAGAGCAAGTGGCACTTAAGACATTGATGAGGTACCTTAAGATCTGGTCACGTTGGATCCCCTCACTCATTTCTGATAGAGAAAATAAAGTAGATCTGATACTGCTAAATGGACAAGGAAGTGGAATTATCTGTAAGAGTATTTGAGGACATGGATGGGTCAGGAGAAGTAAAGGAAATCACTAGGCGATGGCCAGGTAGGGAAGTGAGCCCTGGACAGGGCTGGAGAATGTAAGAGGGGGAAAAAAGTGAGCCTCCATTCCGAGTGATGGTGATGGTGTGAAGCAGCTGTGGTGGTGGACTTGCTTGTGACAGGTGGTGAACTTGTATAAAATGAAAATAGAAGATCAAGCTGTTGCGTGGAAACTGGGTAGGAGGTTTATTGGGGTATTCTGCCAAGGGCTTTGTAACTTGCCACCCAGCTGCTGTCTTTGAGTAGAAGGTCCTCTAGTGGGGAGCCAGTGAGAGGGGCTAAGAGCCATGCCCCCCTTCCCATTCCACTCAGTATTCTACATCAGAATTTCAGATCCAGAGCAGTTTTTACAACAAACGAATTCTATTTTTCTTGGCGCTATCCACAGTCTCTGTTTACCCTTCTTTCTTTTCTAATCCATTTGCTTATTATAATTATTATTACAACAGAAGCATAACCATTAACAACAATAATAGCTAGCACTTTATGATGCCGAATACAAGTATTAACTCATTTAATTCACACAAAATCCCTGGGAGGTAAGTATTATTATTTCTATTTCACAAATGATGAAACCAAGGCTTAGAGAGGTTGGGTAACTTGCCTAAGGTCACACAGCTAGTAGCTGTGTCTTCAAAGCCATGCTCTTTTTTTTTTTGAGACGGAATCTCACTCCGTCACCTAGGCTGGAGTGCAATGACACAATCTCAGTTCACTGCAACATCCGTCTCCTGGGTTCAAGCAATTCTTCTGCCTCAGCCTCCCGAGTAGCTAGGATTACAGATGCCCACCACCACACCCAGCTAATTCTTGTATTTTTAGCAGAGACGGGGTTTCAGCATGTTGGCCAGGCTGGTCTCAAACTCCTGACCTCAAGTAATCCGCCCGCCTGGGTCTTCCAAGGTGCTGGGATTACAGGCATGAGCTACAGTGCCTGGACCAAAGCCATGCTCCTAATATCATATTCCCATCTGCCTCCCCTGCTTAAGAGGACCTTACTCTCTCAGTACTGGTGGTATTTGTGGTAAGATATGGAAAAAATGATAACTAAGTATGTATTTCACAATATGTAAAGGTTTTTTCTTTTTTAACAGACATTACATTATTTGATCTAACCAACTCCTGTGCCATAACTAGTGTTATTCCTATTTTATGGAAGAGAAAAATAAGGCTGAGAGATTAAATTAAAACTTACAAGGTTTACTTTTATTGAATTAATTTTTAAATTATTATTATAAAAATAATCCTACAATCCCACAACTTAGAGGTATCTACTCTTATCTCTTCGGGATATATTTCCCATAGGTGTATATACAGATTTTTGTTTCTTTCTTAAAAAAAGGATTATACTACCTGTACTGTTTTATAACCTGACTTTTTTTACTTCAAAATGCACTATGAATATTTTCAGTGTGATTAAATTTTCTTCTACAATATTATTTTAATAGTATTATTGTTTTGAATTATGTAGATATTATCATTTGTGCTCCTGACACTGTCTTGTGGGGAAAAACAGTAAAGATGATAATATCAAGGGAGAGTATAGAGTCATTAGTTTCTTTTTTTTAAAATTATTATTATACTTTAAGTTCTAGGGTACATGTGCACAACGTGCAGGTTTGCGACGTATGTATACATGTGCCATGTTGGTTTGCTGCACCCATTAACTCATCATTTACATTAGGTATATCTCCTAATGCTATCCCTCCCCGCTCCCCCCACCCTACGACAGGCCCCAGTGTGTGATGTTCCCCACCCTGTGTCCAAGTGTTTTCATTGTTCAGTTCCCACCTATGAGTGAGAACATGCGGTATTTGGTTTTCTGTCCTTGGCGATAGTTTGCTCAGAATGATGGTTTCCAGCTTCATCCATGTCCCTACAAAGGACACGAACTCATCCTTTTTTATGGCTGCATAGTATTCCATAGTGTATATGTGCCACATTTTCTTAATCCAGTCTATCATTGATGGACATTTGGGTTGGTTTCAAGTCTTTGCTATTGTGAATAGTGCTGCAATAAACATACATGTGCATATGTCTTTATAGCCGCATGTTTTATAATCCTTTGGGTTTATACCCAATAATGGGATGGCTGGGTCAAATGGTATTTCTAGTTCTAGATCCTTGAGGAATCGCCACACTGTCTTCCACAATGGTTGAACTAGTTTACAGTCCCACCAATAGCGTAAAAGTGTTCCTATTTAGAGTCATTAGTTTCATATTATTTATACAGTTGGGGTTCAAAGCATACTAGTTGATTAGAACTTTTTTTATTTTTTGAGACCGAGTCTCACTCTTTTGCCCAGGCTGGAGTGCAATGGCTCAATTTTGGCTCACTGCAACCTCCGCCTCCCGGGTTCAAGCGATTCTCCTGCCTCAGCCTCCCAAGTAGCTGGATTACAGGAGCGCGCCATCTACGCCCGGCTGATTTTTGTATTTTTAGTAGAAACGGGGTTTCACCACCTTGGCCAGGTTAGTCTCAAACTCCTGACCTCAACTGATCCGCCTGCCTCGGCCTCCCAAAGTGCTGGCATTACAAGCGTGAGCCACCACACCTGGCCTAGAACTTCTGAGAGTGAATAAAGGCCTGCATTGCTATTATTTACCAAGCTGATAACACATTTTGTTTGTTTGTTTGTTTGTTTTTAGGCAGAGTTGCGCTCTTGTCACCCAGGAAGCTGGAGTACAGTGTGGCATGATCTCAGCTCAGTCTCCCAGGTTCAAGCGATTCTCTCCTGCCTCAGCCTCCCGAGTAGCTGAGATTACAGGCATGTGCCACCATGCCCAGCTAATTTTATATTTTTAATAGAGACGGGGTTTTACCATGTTGGCCAGGCTGGTCTTGAACTTCTGACCTCAGGTGATCCACCGGCTTTGGCCCCCCAAAGAACTGGGATTACAGGCGTGAGCTACCGCACCTGTCCCAAGCTGATAACACTTTAAATCTTGGTTGGACTTGGTAGTATCATTACGTATATGCAGGTATCCACTCTTGTCTGTAAGTGAATTTCATGAACTAAGCCACCCTGTTAGGGTTGTGCAAGATGAAATCATAGTCCAAAGAGATTTCTAGGGCTATCCACTGTTTCCTCACTTGGTCTGCCTGGCGTTGCTGTCATGTGTGTTCGTGTCTTGATTTTTTTCTACTGGGTTGAGGGCTCTTCAGAGAAGGCATCTTTCTCATCTTTGTCTCTCACATTTCCTAGCACAGTGCTGGCCAAGGGGAACCCCCAAGTGGTTTAACTTTATATTCACTTACTATGGCAAGGGTGGCTTAATGGCAACACCTTCAAACATTTTTATCCATATACATTTGATCTACAAATTGGATCAAGAATGCTCAGAAAAAGAAATAAACATTAAAAAAAAAATAAAGTAGGCAATGTGGTGTCCTGGAAAGAACACTGAATTGCAGCAAGAAGATGTAGCTGTAAAGCTTTGGCACTAACTTCTGGAGAGAACTGGTAAAGTCACTTGACTTCTCTGGTTCTCCATCTCTCCTTTTGAAAAATGAAGGAGAGATGAGATGCTTTTTTAGATCCTTCCTATTAGTGATGTGTGAGGATTACATAATTTAATATTGCCAGAGTTTGTGCTTACTTTACAAAAAGAAAGAAACAACTTCAGGAATAAACAGATTCTAAAGCAGTTCTTCTAAAATTTTGCTACACATTGGAAGTACATAGTGAGCTACAAAACAAAACAAAAAAACGATGCCTGGATCCTACTAGAGAATCTGATCTAAGTGACCTGGAGAGTGGTCTGAGTCTGGAATTAAAAAAAAAAAAAAAAAAACTCCCCAGGTGATTCTATGTGGAGCCAAAACCACTGTTTTAAAAGTTTTCCCCATTGTCTTATTCACAAGTGATGAATTACTGGTCTTGGCGCAGGTATTACTATTTTGACCCTAAAAATAAATAGGAAGGCTGACTGCTCTCAAGTTGATGATGCTATTTCAGATCTTTTCACACAGGTGTCGCTTGCCCTCCAATATTGTTTTGTCATGCCACAACATGTGTTTGTGTAACCGCACATGCATGTGTACGTGGCTTGTAAATCTGTGGGGTAAATTAGATGGCGCTAAAAAGTAATTGAGGATTACAAATTATCTCTACCGGCTGTTGAATATTTTATATCAATTAAACATTTGTAAAAACCAAGTATAGTATTATGATCTACTCATAACTATTACAAGACTGGCACATCTCCATACAGCAAGAGCCATTGCTAAGGCTACTGTACTACTCTGGCATGAATCATAATAAATTGGGATCCCCCTGGACATAATGAACAGTAATATAATTTTGTAGTTATTCTCCTAGCATGATGAAGCAGCAAGCCAAATTGAGTTTCTAGATAAATTTTGACATATGGGTCTTATTCCTAAAGAAAAAGAGCTATTGTTGCTTTGGCTTTGTTCCAGAATTCTGCAGAAATCCACATGGTAGCTTATTGTTGTATTACAAAAAGGTACTACAAGTATTTTTTTATGAAAAAGAACAAATTGCTAAGTTCAATTAGTCCTTTGGGGCAGAATTTGGAATTTCTTTTCAGTCAGGCTGCTGGATCGTATGTGAACTATTGTTTGACTCACACAGGGGCTGTCCTAAAGGCCTATGGGCCATAAGGCCACCATGGGGGCTTCTAGTTGATGGTGGAAGGATCAAGCAGCCCTCTTTGCCACAGCAGCAAAACACAATGTTGACATCATTAAAAAAAAAAAAAATTAGCCATAGGAAGGAGGTTAAGAAGTTGTGGCAGAATTGAAACAAATCTAGGCCTCTCAACTGACAAGCTGGGAACCCTGCTTGACATTTATTAGTGGATGTGTTTGAAGAATTATGTAAGAATAATAAGTTGAAGGATGCTTTTAATTTAAAAATTAAGATAACCTGAAAACATACCTGTAAAAACATTTCAGTTGACACAGTCTCTTATGCTTATAACAAGGATTACTGTTAATGCGTTTTTGAGGAGTTGGGCTCTAATCTGTAAATATTTCTCAGGGAGATAAGAGTCTATGGTTAAACAGTAGTAGTAGTAGCAGCAGAATTCGGGTGTCATTGTATAGCCAAATTCAGAAGCTTGGAGGAAAAGAATAGCTACCATAGGAACCAGTATTTCAGAAGCAACTTCTGCTTATGAGAGTTATCAGTTGACCAAGGGATTCCTGTGTAGGTTTGTAAAGAGTGTCAGATCTAGCATTCTCAGTATGGAATTACTGGTATGATGTAATGGAGGAACAGGAATTTTTCTGCAGTTCTTTCAGTAGTATTGGTTCGGCCTTGGGTTATCCAAATAATGCTCAGATTGTCCTAATTAACATTAATTCATCCCCTCTGTCGGGCTTATGTGACATATGCAACCCGACCATCAGTCAGTGACATATTAAAATGCTCTCCACAGGACCACAGAGCACTGGGTGACCTCTGCATGGACATGATCTTTGCTGAGCAGGAATACTCATATTTCTGCCCTAAGCACAGAGCAACCAGCTATCAACTGGGATAGAAAAATTATGTTCATTCAGGAGACTCTTGAAACATCTTGCTTCTCTCCCATGTCAATCCTTTGTAATAGAGTAAGGGAAAAGCACATACACTTTTGAGTAACAGTTTCCATACAAATGCACTGATGAAAGTAGGGTCCCATTTGGTGGAAGCTCTCAGTTCAGGGCTCAGCTTGTTTCCTGGAAGCAAAAGACTGTTGTTAGAAAGAGACAGACATGGGAAGGATGAGAATTGAAAGAAGATAAAAAGAGAGGATTTTCCTTGTCAGGTTTCTTCTACATTTATGTCTTGTCCTGTCACGTCCTGCTAGCACAACTTTTGGCAGAATCCAAAATTTGGGAGCCAAACTAGGCATTAACAATGTTTCTTCAACAGCTCAGCCATAGGAGCTGATTTCAAAGTTAACAGTAACTGCTCTCTTTGGATTGAGAGTCATTCATTCAGCAGGTATTTATCGAGTGCTTACTTAGCACTGGGGAAACTGGTGAATGAGGTAAAATGCTATTCCTGCTCTTATTTACAAGTAAGTACTGGGGACCAAGGTTAATTGTTTACTTGCAGTTATGATAAGGGTCGCTCTTAGAGCTTATAATAAGGAGCTCTAACTTTGCCAGGGGGCAGGGTGGGGGTGGGTAATCAAAGCACGCAACCTTGAGGAAGTAACAGTTGAGCATAAATCTGAAGGATGCACTGGAGAGAGAGATGAAGGAGTAGGGCAAAGTGTTCTAAACAATGGGAAGAGCATAGGCAAAGTCCTGAAATGAGCCAAACAAGCAAAACAAGCTGAGCCTGAATTGAGCTTCCTCCAAATGGGACCCTACTTTCCATCAGTGCATTTGCTTGGAAACTGTTACTCAAAAGTATATATGTGTTGTGTCTTTTCCCTTACTCTATTACAAGGACTTACATAGGAGAGAAGCAAGATGTTTCCAGACCCTCCTGAATGAACATAATTTTTCAATCACAGTTGATAGCTGTTGCTCTGAGCTTAGGGCAGAAATTTGAGTATTCCTGCTCAGCAAACATCATGTCCATGCAGAGGTCAACCACAGCTCTGTGGTCCTGCGGAGAGCATTTTAATATGCCACTGACTGATGGCTGGATTGGATATGTCACATAAGCCTGACAGGTAGCAAGGAGATTGGTTTTAGAGGAACTGAAGGTCTAAAAAGGCCACCCTGGCTGAAGCAGGTCAGCATAACAGGAGAGGAAGGAGAAGGGGCCAGACTGTGCAGCACCTCATGGACATGGCAGGGGTTTTTGCCTTTATCCTAAAAACAATAGGAAGACATTGAAAGTACAAAGCTGGGGAAGTGACATGTGCAGCCCCTGCTTACAGAGGGCACAAAAGACTAAGGTTAGAATAGGGTGTGGATTCTGAGAGGCCCTGTGGAGGCTAGTGCAGAAGCCCAGACCAGAGAACAGGAATGAGGGAGATAGCAGTGGAAGAGAAGTGGAAGCATGCAAGCGACATTTCCAAATTACAAGGGTCAAGTCTTGGCTTAGAAGCAATGGTGGTGATTGAAATGTCAGTCTCTAGGGCAGTGTCAGAATTCCACCTGATGGCTCTGGCCATCACATCTCAGTTTCTGGATTGTTCGGGTTAATGCTAGACAGGTAGAGCCCCAAACTAAGTATGTGCTCTGAGAGACTCTGCCTCATGAATAAAAATCATGCTGTCCTGTGATTTTTATTCATGGAACAATTGTACCTAGAGACAACTCAATAGGAAAACTATTAATAACTGGTGATAATATCATCTCACTTCTTCAAAATAAATGTTTTTCATTTTCAAAAGTTCTAAGTTCAGTTACTTGCAATATTTCTGCTTACATGGTAAAGGTCTATAAATCAAGATGCAAATATCATCAGCTTCTTACAGGGTATTATACAAGTGGCGATTTTCTAGGAGTTATTTCACTAAATTTGCATATGTAATCCAATGGAATATATTCATTGCAAATGATTCTGAAAATCGTTTTCTTTTTTTATTTTAAAAATGAGTTTTTGTTTAATAACCTTACATTCCCAATCTGTGTGCTATTACTATTGTCATTCTCCTGCAGTAGTTCTGTGAAATCTCTTCCAACTCTCAGATTCCATGATTTTCCTTTGTCCCTGCCTCTCTTATTATCTTTCGTTGCATCTCTTCTCTCAGTGTCCTGTCTTTCTCTCTTTGTGGAGGTAGTAGCTGGCATGATAGATGGAAGTTAGAATGCTCAGGAAGGGTAGTTATCAAGGGAAGCTTGGGCCCTAGTCATCACCAATCCTCTTTCCTCAATTTCCTCTGTGCATTAGCTTCAAGTGCAGTCACTACTCATTTAGTCCTCAAATAAAATGCTCTTTGTTGCAATGACAATTTTTTTCTAGTATAAGGCAAAATGGCATATCAGTCTGATGATGTGGATTTTATAGCAACTGGCAGATTTTATTTGTGTAAGGAGTTTTTATAGTTGTTGGTTACCTTTTTTTTAAGTTGCCATTTGGATCAAGGAGGATTTTATTTCTTAACTAGGATTATTCCTTTATCGGATATTAACTTAGCCTTTTTTCTCTAAATACCAAATTCATAGAGATGCTACATAGTTAATTTTTTTCTTTTTAACTAGATTATCCCCATATCAGGTATTTCATAAAGCCAGGATAAATGTATTTAACAGAAAATATCCATCTTATAAGTAATATTTCCCCCAAATACAATGAGGTCCATTTAAATGAATGTCTGAAATAAAAATAATCCTAATGATAGATCTAATGCACTTTGTATCAGACCCATTGAGTTTCTTTAAACTCTATTCAATAAATGCCTGATTAATAAATAATCCTGTTAAATGAATAAAACCCCAGTGTGCCAAATGGAGACATACAAAGCAATCATGATCAGACTTGTTATGGGAGAATGATAGATGAATAAATCTACTGTGCAATTAATTTATGACTGAACTATGATGAAATCCCAGTGGCAATACTAAATCTGTTAGAGGAATAGATTTATCATCTTCTTTCAAACAATTACATTCCAGGAACTTTACAAAAATACTATTGTCTGAATCTTATCATAACAGATATCTATTCATTTACATGGGGAAGAATTCCTTCTGTGCCGTCAGAGCTAAATTAGTGTTTATTATTTTTGATACTAACCAAAACAGAAACAATATAGGACAGAAACTACTAATGTGGTTAACTATTCTTATCTGCTTCTGTTTCTTCAAACTTGATCAAAATTGCCTAATTTTTAGATAGTTTTTTGTTTGAATAATTTTACTTTTTAAAGGTTGAAAAGCAAACCAATAAAAAACAGGTTATAGGCTATTTTGAAAGCAATCTGTGTTACTTTATAATGTGGTTACACGTAGGTTATGAAAGCACAAATTTGGGGACCATGTTTTAAGAAGATCATTGGGGATTGGTAGTATTTCAGAGTATTGTTACATATTTTAGCTTCAAAAGACAGTCGACTGTATTTTAGTGCTGTTGTTCTTTTAGACAGGCACTTACTGATACCAGAAAACACCACAAAAAGTAAAAAGGAAAACCCGAACCACAAGAAACATTTTGATTTAAAGGTTAGATAATCTGAATTCAGAAGAACTTAGATTCAGAGCATGGCAAGGTTAAAAGAGATTTTATTAGGATCAAGACACAAACCATGTTTAATGCAGTCTTTTTGTTTTGGGGGAACTAGAGCTGATATTTTAAATCTAGTCGTTTTTACCAATGTAAGGGAATTTAAGAGATAAAATTTGAATAAAAAGGTAAGATTTGTATAGTGATTACAAAGATGTGATCTTTAATAGAGGGTTTTGTTGTGTTTGTTTTCCAGATAGAAGAATGAAGAATTTGTAAGGGTGAGGTAAAAGAGAAGGGGTCTCCTTAAAACTTGAGAGAAGGAAAGAATTTGTCCCATTGTAGCAATATTTGAAAACAGGTTTTATTAAGGTTTTAATATGTGTTGAAGTAAATAATTATGCAAATTAAACTGGAAACTTCTTATTTTAAGAAGTTTATTATTTACAGTGTTAGTAGCTGGACATCATACTTTTTTAAATTAATGTAATATTGATAAATAGCAATCTTGTATATTCTCTTATTTCTCAGACTTAATAACAAATACTTAATAAATCCACATATGTAGTGGGTTTCACTTGTTTGCACGTTATTCATGACCAATATTTTGTACATAGCATTGTTCTAAGGCCTTCTTTGATCTGATCTTGGGTATAAAGAAACAAAAACAAGCCGGGTGAGGTGGCCTATGTTTGTAGTCCCGGGTGCCCTGGAGACTGAGGCAGGAGGATTGCATGAGCTAAGGAGTTCGAGACCAGTCTGGTGGCAACATAGTGAGACCCTGTCTCTAAGAAATAAAAATTAAAAACTAAAAAATGAGACAAAACAAATAAAAGTTATTACTTGCAGAGCTTATACTTGAGATATTAACATATGAAATAATAAATTCGAACACTGACACATCACTCGTTTGTGAACTACCTTCATGAATTACCAAAAATCCTCCACTATTTTAAAATATTTTTTATCATGGTAAAACATATATAATCTTTTACGTATTTTAAGTGTACAATTCAGTGGCACTAAGTATATTTATATTGTTGTGCAACCATCACCACCATCCATCTCTAGAACTTTTTCATCTCCCCAGACAGACTGTACCCATTAAGCAGTAATTCCACAATCTCCCCTTCTCCCAGTCCCTGGCAACCACCATTCTACTTTTGTCTCTGTGAATTTCTTTTTTAAAAAATTTAATTCTTCTGTAGAGACAGGTTCTCCCTGTGTTGCCCAGGCTGGTCTTAAACTCCGGGGCTCAAGCAATCTTCCCATCTTGGCCTCCCAAAGTGCTGGGATTACAGGCGTGAGCTCCATGCCTAGGCTCTATGAATTTCATGTAAGAGGAATCATACAGGGTTTGTCCTTTGGTGAATGACTTAATTCACTTAAGATAATGGCATCAAGATTCATCTGTGTTGTAACGTGTCAGAATTTCATTCCTTTTTGAGGCTGAATATTATTCTATTGCATGTATATATTAATACTATATTTTGTCAGTCCGTTTATTCATTGATGGACATTTAGGTTGTTTCCATATGTTGGCTGTTGTGAGTAATGCTGCTGTGGACACAGGTGTACACATGTCTGTTGGAGTCTCTGCTTTAATTTTTGGGGTCTATCTCTGGAAGTGGAATTGGCTGTTATGAGTAATGCTGCTATGTTGGCTGTTATGAGTAATGCTGCTATGGACACAGGTGTACACATGTCTACTGGAGTCCCTGCTTTAATTTTTTGGGGTCTATCTCTGGAAGTGGAATTGCTGGATCATATGGTAATTTTATGTCTCATTATTTTTAGGAACCACCATAGTGTTTTCCACAGTGGCTACATCGTTTTACATTCCCACCAGCAGAGCACAAGGGTTCCAATTGTGTCTCTTGTGGTTTTTGATTTGCATTTCCCTAATGATTAGGAATGTTAATCTTTTCATGTGCTGTTTGGCCATCTATCTTAGTAATAGTAATCTTTTCATGTGCTGCTATTACTGTTAGTAATAGTAATCTTTTCATGTGCTGCTATTAGTAATAGTAATCTTTTCATGTGCTGCTATTAGTAATCTTTTCATATGCTGGTATTAGTAATAGTAATCTTTTCATGTGCTGCTGTTAGTAATAGTAATCTTTTCCTGTGCTGCTATTAGTAATAGTAATCTTTTCATGTGCTATTAGTAATCTTTTCATGTGCTGCCATTAGTAATAGTAATCTTTTCATGTACTACTATTAGTAATAATAATCTTTTCATGTGCTGTTTGGCCATCTGTATATTTTCTTTGGAGAAATGTCTATCCAAGTTCTTTGTCCAGTTTTGAATCAGGTTTTTTGTTGTTGTTGAGTTGTAGGAGTTCTTTACAATATTATGAATAGTAATATTTTGTTAGATATATGATTTGCAAATATTTTCTCCCTTCTTCTAGGTTGCTTTTTCATTCTGTTTTTTTTTTTAGTGTATTTTATCTTTTATTTACCTATGTAATGACTTTAATCAGTGCTCATTATTTCTTTGTGTGGATTCCATTCATTCTGTTGATAATGTCTTCTGATGGACAAAAGTTTTAAATTTTGATGTTTGATTTTTTAATTTTCTTACTGCTTGTGCTTTTAGTGTCATATATATTTTTCATTTAGTAGTTTCCTTTAAGTCTTCTGGCTTTTGTGTTTTGTTAGGGAGGCCATCTCCGTCATAAGATTATAAAAATATTCTCTGAAATTTTCTTCAAATACTCCTGTAATTTTTTTAAACATTTGGTTCTATAATCTCATCTGGAATTTAGTTTTGTGTCTGATGTGAGGTAAAATTCCAAATTTATTTTTTCTATATGGATATTCATTTGTTCAAACCAAATGTATTAAATAGTTTATTTTTTCTTCACTGTTCTGAAATACAACCTTTACCATATACTGTATCCACATATGTAAGTATGTCTATTTCTGAATACTCTATTATGTCTCACTGATTTGTCAGTTTCTGCTTTAATTATTTTATAGTTATGTTTTGATTTCTGATAGGTCAGGTCCCTTCTGATTATTCTGTGTAAATTTTTTCTTGAGTGTTTTTATTTATTCTTCCAGATGAACATTTGAATCTACATATTGGATTTTAGAAATACAGTAGTATATTAGAGTTTACCCAGGATTTGTTTTAATCAGGTTTGGTAAGACATGCAGACATGGACATAATTATCATGAAGGAAACGTTTAGACTTATAGATCCCTAGAAATTGCTGTTATACAATGCCACTCAGAGCCACATGGGGAAGACCAAGATTGGGCAAGAGGCAGACCCAGGGAGCATGGCCCAGTGCCTTTGTTGGGGTTTTCACAGGATCGAATGGGTGAGGCAGGATAGGTATGTTGAATAAGTTTAGGATTGGAGAGTTTGAGTAATTTTGGTGGGCTCTGGGTAATAGCTGTGGCCCCTAATTATCTGATATTTAGCCCTAGGCAGATTGAGGGCGGTGGGAATATTGGCTTGGTATGTGAGAGTTAGATACAGGAGATGGTTGGGGATGTGTGCTCTGGATTCGTTGACTTAAATATCAAAGGAGCACTTGCAAAGAAATCCTTTGTCTTCTCTGGGAATTAGCTAGCCCTGAGAGGGGCAATCTAAGATGAAGACTCCAAAATGCCAGAGTATCAAGAATACAGGGGAAAAAAAAGTCAAAACAAGTTATGATTTTTTTTTTGACTGAGGTTGCATTGACTTATAGAGTAATTTGATAATGAAATGACATCATTACCACATACAGTGCTCCCATCTGGGAAAATGATATGTCTTATTAATTAATTAATTAATTAATTGAGATGGAGTCTAGCTCTGTTTGCCAGGCTAGAGTGCAGTGGCATGGTCTTGTCTCACAGCAATCTCCGTCTCCCAGGTTCAAGCAATTCTCCTGCCTCAGCCTTCCAAGTAGCTGGGACTACAGGCATGAGCCACCACGCCCAGCTAACTGGCTATTTTTTTGTTTTTGTATTTTTAGTAGAGACCAGGTTTTACCCTGTTGGCCACACTGGTCTCGAGCTCCTGACCTCAAATGATCCACCCACCTTAGCCTCCCAAAGTGCTGGGATTACATTGTGAGCCACCACGCCTGGCCATGTTTCTCCTTTTATTTATTTTTTATTTTATTTTATTTTTTGAGACAGAGTCTCACTCTGTCACCCAGGCTGGGGTGCAGTGGCGCAATCTCGGCTCACTGCAACCTCTGTCTCCCGGGTTCAAGTGATTCTCCTGCCTCAGCCTCCTGAGTAGCTGGAATTACAGGCGCATACCACCACTCTCGGCTAATTTTTGTATTTTTAGTAGAGACGGGGTTTTGTCATGTTGGCCAGGCTGGTCTTGAACTCCTGACCTCAAGTGATCCTCCCACCTCGGTATCCCAAAATGCTGAGATTACAGGCATGAGCCACTGCACCCAGCCCTTCTCCATTTATTTAGATATTCTTTTATATTTTCAGTAATATTACATATTTTTCTTCGCATAGGTCTTGCCCATTGTTGTTATTCTTATAAATATTCCTAAGATTTTTATTGCCATTCTTTTTTTCCCTATGGCTTCACCAAACATGACACCCCTACAGATCTTGTTCAATACTCAATCTTTCATTTATTTTCCCAGAAAATAGTTGTCGTCAGATGCAGTGGCTCACGCCTGTAATCTCAGCACTGTGGGAGACTGAGGTAGGTGGATCTCTTGAGCCCAGGAGTTCGATACCAGCCTTGGCAACATGGCGAAACCCCATCTCTCTACTAATAATGCAAAAATTAGCTTGGCATTAGTACTAGCTATTCAGGAGGCTGAGGTGGGAGGATTGCTTGAGCTTCGGAGGTCAAGACTGCAGTCAGCCGTGTAATTGTGCCACTACACTCCAGTATGGGTGACAGTGAGACTCTGTCTCGAAAAAATAAAAGAAATTGTTAAGTGCTTGTAAAGTATGAGTCAGACTCTAAGGTAGCCACTAGGCAGTCCCCTTCCTAGTGACTTATTATATCCTGATCTGGGAAATGTTGAACATACAGAGGGCACAGGTGGTGAAATTGGTCTCAGAGAAGTTGAGAAAACATGGGTTCAAGAATGCAGGTGGGAGGCTGGGCACAGTGGCTCACACCTGCAATCCCAGCACTTTGGGAGGCCGAGTTGGGCAGATCACCTGAGGTCAGGAGTTCGATACCAGCCTGGCTAACACGGTGAAACCCCATTTCTACTAAAAATACAAAAAATTAGCCAGGCTTGGTGGCGCATGCCTATAATCCCAGCTACTCGGGAGGCTGAGGCAGGAGAATTGCTTGAACCTGGGAAGCGGAGGTTGCAGTGAGCCGAGATTGCGTCATTGCACTCCAGCTTGGGCAACAAGAGCGAAACTCTGTCTAAAACAATAAAAAAAAAAAAAAAAAAAAAAAAAAAGAAAAAGAAAGAACACAGGTGGGAGAAAGGAGAAACAGAAGCAAAGGAAGACAGAGGAAATCTGAAGTAAAGAGTATAGAAATTGTGAGGCATAGTGTTCAGTAGCCTCAATATATTTCAATAACTTGGGAAGCAGTCATCTGCTAAAAATGAGAGGGCAGGGACAAGTCTTCCTGGTGGAGAATAATTTGTTGTAATAAAAGCAGCTTGTTGGATTACATGAGGGTCCAGCGTGAATGTGATCAGTGGTCAAAGTCAATGTGATTTGGTGACTTACACTGATAGCATTCAGCAACCACAGGAGCAGGTGAGGACAGTGTGGTTGGTGAGATTATTCAGGTCTGAGGAGTGGCATGTTAGGATCAGTGAGAGAAAGGTCAAAAATAAAAGTAAGTGCACCGTTGAGGCTAGAGTGCTACCATTTGCTCAGAAATAGCCTCACTGGCACAGTTTTAAAAATGCAACTCAAAAGATAATTATTGACAATTAAATAGCCCCATGGCTTCAACTCTAATCATAACAAAACAAAAACACTGCAAGGAACGTTCATTTATTCCATTTTTGTGGAAAGAATACCTGTGTTAGATGCTGGAACTATTTTCAAGGAGCTCATTTCTAAAAAATTTACTTTCTTGGACCATTTATCCGAAGAAGAAATGCCATTTCTTCAAAGATGTGTGTTATTCAAATCTGCACTCTATTCTGTAAGCATTCTGGTTAAATAATTCCCCAGGATAGGAAAGTCACTTTGATGCTGGTTGTACAAGGGAAAAGCCATGAATTCCCAGATGCTTGTAAAATACAGGTGGGTTATAAAGACAAAGGTAATGCAACTTTTTGAATGTCTCATTTTTAAATTACAACTTTCAAAGGAGTGAAGGACTTGCCGTGCCAAAATATGTCAAACTGGTATATTAATTATTTTGAAAACATTGGAGAAATTGTAGTTTCAGAAAGGGGTAGCTGACCTGCATGCAGCAAGCCATAAAGCTTCTTCTGTGGCTCACGCCTGTAATCTCAGCACTTCGGGAGGCCAAGGCAGGAAGACCGTTTGAGTTTAGGTATTAGAGACCAGCCTAGGCAACATGATGAGACTCCATCTCTACAAAAAATATGGAAATTAGCCAGGTGTGGTAGGTAGTACATGCCTATAGTGGCAGCTACCTGGGAGGCTGAGATGGGAGGATCATCTGAGTCTGAGAGGTCCAGGCTGCAGTGAGCTATGATCACACCACTGCACTCCAGCTGAGAGACAGAGTGAGACCCTGTCTCAAAAAAAAAAAAAAAAAGAAAGAGGGAGAAGGAGAGGAAGAGGGAGATGGAGAGGGAGAAGATTCCTTTGGACAAGATCCTCCCTTTACTAGAGCCAGGAAATAGCTCTTATCAACCAGAGGCTGGGAACTGGGGGCTGCAGTGGACCCAGTTAAATATATTTTCCAAAGTAACCCTTATCTTCTACTAGTTTTACACCCCGCATATATCTCCTAGTGACTCCCCTAGGAATTTATTGCCCCTAGACAGATCGCCTTTGTCCTATCATTTCTTCTTAAATTTATTATTCTTCATCCAAAAAGTATAAAAGCATCTTGCTTTGGCCACTTCTCCAAACTTCACTCTCTTGTGAAGATCCCCATGTACATGTAAAACTAATAAAATGTGTATGCTTTTCTCTTGCAAATCTGCCTGGTGTCAATTTGGTTTCTAGATCCAGCTGAAGGGCCCACATAAGAGCTCAGGGGGGTTGGAGGTGATCTCTCATTACCTACACGTTATATAAATTCAGCATACGAATAACGCTTGAGGGTAAATTAACATTGTTAAAAAGAATACACCATAACATAAAGTACTTTAACATTTATAATATGAGACCATTTATTAAAGAAAATACCATTATGTAATAATAAGGCTAATAATTTCATATGGAAATAATACTGTATTAATTCGATGTATTCATACTAACAGTGAACATGATATTTTAAATTTTGCTGTCACATAATTATGCTGCTGCTTTATGAAATGTTACACTGTCACCTAGAAAAACCCTTATTTGAGTGTAGATCTGCGATCTTCAGCCTCAGATGGCAGGTTGTAATGTGTTACTGAGGTATTTTTAAGTGAAGAGGTGGGAAAAACTCCTGGCTGAGTCATAAAGCTGAGGATTCTTTCTTTCCTAATCTGCCTGGAGCAAAGCTGTCTAGGCTAACACTGGCCTTTAGCAAAGAACTGAAACACTTTCCTAGTTCTACAAGGCAAATTGGGTAATGGGATGTGGTATTGGGTAATGGGATGTGGTGTTAGGTTTGGAATGAGGAGATATCTTAAGGTTGTGAGTCATGGTCCGTATTATTTTTAAGTTGTTGCTTAAAAATGAAAAAGCAACAAAAAGCAATCAAAGGGAAAGTGAGAGTTAGAAGAAGTTGAAGACCAAATAATTTTGTACTAGTCAGCAAACAGTAGCATTATGACTACAAATGACTATTTGGTACAGGAATCTTAACTCCTCAGCTCTGTTAGCTCTGATTAAAAGTGAAAAAGTTGATTCATTGTGCATTGGAATAAACAATGCCTCAAAGTTTACGCAGTGGTGGAAGTGAAACCAAAATACAAAGCTCCATTTGTGACTGAAGTTTGCTAACATTTCAAGAAGTAGGTTGAAGTGACAGTGGGTAATAGGAAAAGCAGACATATTTCTTGCCATGATATTTTATAGCTGTCATTGGCAGTGTGTTTTCTTAAACTGATATCAGCTACCATTTATACACTTACACTTTCTGGTCAGATTAGGGCAGAAGGTTCTGGTACCCACATACATAAAATAGTATAATAATGTTCTATTTTTTTGGAACAAATTTGTTACATGAAATGTCAGATGAGTCATTTTGCTCATGTCAGGTATTTAAAAGTAATGGAAAGATGCCAACGTGGAAGCCCAGTAATTCATGCACTGGTGTAATGGAGCAAATGAAATGCAAAGCTCTTGTACAGGTCCAATTTCAGCACCAAACACTTACCTGTCAGTCAGCAAAATTGTCCCTGAATAAAAATGAACCCCATCTGAGAGGCAAAGCATTTTAATATACATCACATTCTTTGACTCTATTGCGAGGTAGAAGCTGCATGGAAAGAAAGAGAATGCTGTTGAAAAAGACGTTTAACAGCAACCTCTGAGCATGCTGAAAATCTTGCTCGCACTACTGCCCACAAAAGGTTTTTGGTTTGCCCTTTCTCTCCTGAGCTATTGACAAACTCTTCAGCATTGCTGCCCTCCCCGGCTCTGTGTCTCTTATCTACATGGAAAGGCAGCTGATTTACCCCAGACAGTGAGAGATTTGGCCACTCAGGGATGTGGAGACCGAGTTTTAGACAAGTAACTTTATTGCTGTCTGGGTGCTGCTGGGGGATGTATTTATGGATGTGACAATTAAAAGTATGTGTTGCACAAATCGAAAGTCAGACATACCCTTGTAGAAATGATTATTGTGGTCCAAAGTGACTGCCAGTCTTTTGGAAAGCCTTTCATTTGGAATCAGTTCCCACTTTTCTATGTGAGCAAGTGTCTTACAGAAATGAGGTATCCTAGTTTTTTTTAGACCCAATTCCTGTGGTTTTTAAAAAGCAAATGGGAAAGTTAAGAATTTGTGTGCTTCAGTGCCCACGCACCCAAGGATTCTTGTACCCTACCTCTAGGAGTCGTGATTTGTTCTACCTTTGAAATGTCTGTTTTCCATTTCTGTGTTTTAAGACTCTAAGTGCTTATAGGAACCCAAGCAGCTATTGAAAACCAGTAATGACTAGTTCTTCTAAATGCTAATGATCGAGAATGAACTAGCAATCAGGGCTCAAAAATAAAATAAAATAAAATAAAGTGTACTGAATTAGAAACGATAATAATTAAATCAAGCCAAGGTGCCCTATACTTATGACTGCACTAATGCTTGAAAAATTATGAGTACAGAGAAAATTTACATAAATCCTCTTTAAATGATGTATGTGAAAAAAAAGAAAGAAGGAAAAACCATGGTCACAGGACTGAATTTATTTTAATCCCCTGGTTCAAGTGGTCCTAGAAATAATCATACTTGTATCAATCTATATTGCATGACTTTTGTATGATGTGAAAATAGTGTTTTTCACTAAATTGTCACTTATTATTGTTCATTTAGGGCCACTAACGTAGAAAAATTTCTCAGCTACAGTGTCAAAAGAATAGGGACAATTTGATGTTTTCTTTTGATGCTGTTTGTTGATATCTAGACCACTGTAGCTTGATTGCCTAACATTAAACCTATAATAACAGTGCAATCATAGCAGTATCATCATGAATGTTGTTACAATAGAAACAACATTTACACGGCTTCAGAATGGTAATTATCAAACTTTTTGTCATGAAGCGCTTATTTGCTAGCATTGATCTGCCCCGGTCAGTTGTTAGCTCTTCTCATCTGAGGTGTATTGATTGTATAATCAGTAGATAGAGGCTGTGGGCAGATGAAATTCAGTGTTGTTGGGCAAATTATCGGCTGCTTGCCTGTTGACCTGGACCCTGCTGGTTGTACCTTAGATGCTGGTGGGATTATTACTCATTTCAGTGACCCTACTTTATGACAGAGCACTCTGTATTATTATAAAAGATAAATGCCATCCTGCTTGCTGTGGTTTGTGGTTGACTACACAAATGTCAGAATATAGCTAGTCTGCAAACTAGGCAGTACAAGTATGTTTCAGATGAGATCAAAAGGAGAAATTTTCAAAGACTACCTTTTCTGAATTTGTCTCTCTATAAGCATGTAATAATAAAAAGCTTATGTGTATCTAGCTGATGATAATAATGAAACCTTTATGTATGTAGCTCTTTATCATGTGCTAAGGATTATGACAAATCACTTAATATTTTGTTTTACCAGTAAGAACACTGAAGCCTACATTAAGCTAAGCAAATGGGCTAAGATCACACGTCAATGAGCAGTAGAGCTTGGAATTAAATCTGTTTCTTCTGAATACAAGTCAAGTTTGTTATATTCTACTGCTCTGTCTTATTAGGTTATCCAGGCTGACCATTAAATATGTGTGTACTGACAGATCTAAGGTTTCATCCAACTGGACTAAAAAATAAAGACCTCAATGTTACTTAAATAAATTATTGCATTGGGTAATTTTTGAGACTATTTGAACTATTAAATAATTATAACATTCCAAAGCCCAAGGTCTAACATAGGATTAATTTTGCAGACAAAATCATTTTATATAAAGAGCAATGTAAATTTTATAGCTGGTGGCTGTTTTTAAAAAAATCTAGATGGTTTTGGCCGGGCGTGGTGGCTCACGCCTGTAATCCCAGCACTTTGGGAGGCTGAGGCGGGTGGATCACAAGGTCAGGAGTTCGAGACCAGCCTGGCCAATATGGTGAAACCCCATCTCAACTAAAAGTACAAAAATTAGCTGGGTGTGGTGCCATGCTCCTGTAGTCCTAGCTATTCAGGAGGCTGAGGCAGATGAATCGCTTGAACCATGGAGGCAGAGGTTGCAGTGAGCCAAGATCGTGCCACTGCACTCCAGGCTGGGCAACAAAGCGAGACTCCATCTCAAAAACAAAAACAAAAACTAGATGGTTTTAACAGAATGTTTTGTTTATATGAAAAAATTCTCAAACGTTATTTATGTTACCATGTCCTATTTTCCTTGCACTTTAGGATCATTCTGTCCATCGTAGGTAAGTACAGGGTGGCATCACATCCTAATACCTAAACTGGGCCTTTCTGACACTACATGGTAGAACAGAAGCAATGTCTTTAGTCTATTTTGACATTCAGATTGCTTCACAAATACATATATGTGAACTTGACAGTGTTCACAGTGGCATTTTTACTCTTTCTCTCTGAAAAGAAAAGAGCATAAAAAGGATGTACCTCACTAACAGTGCAATGCCATAAAAATATTAATGTTTTGGTGCTGATAATTCAAATTCCCAAATAGTAAAATAGATGAAGCGATACTTAAACATAATTCTCCATTTCTAAATGCACTCAGTTGTGCCTGGTAAGCTGTCTCATTCTTTCTGCCAACTTCTGGACCATTGTTTTATAAAGGTCAGTGGTTACCTGCTCATTGTATTTTAAAGGCACACTCACAGCACATAGTCCAATAAGCAAGTCCAGCAATATCACATTCTTCTTTGGTCTTAAATTCTGCAGCTGTTGAATCACTATTGGGCAATGATTTTTTTTCCTCCTAGTTAACTACTTTATATTCTTACTTTTAAAAGACTAAGTGACTGATCTCTTACCCAAAATGTTGGAGGAGATAATGGGTGGAGTACATGAAAGTTACATGCAGAGGTGGCTTAGAGTTGAGATATTTAGTAGTTTCCCTCTCTGTGAATACCAAAAAACACAGCTGTTTGAGTACTCCCTTAACATTGCTTACCTAAGCAGGGCAAATAACTAAGAAAGTGACTCCCAGTTTCTAGCATTGTAAGCTTTTCGAGGGAAGCCTAAATTTGTGTGTATATTCCTTTCCTTTATCTTTTGGCTGCTGAAATACATACTATCAGCATAGTATTTCAACAAAAATGATGATTTTTTTTTGGAAATCCGAATTGTTCTGATACTCCCCACAAAAAAACCCTTAAAATACATATAATATATAATAGTCATTATTTGAGTACTGATCCTATTATACTGCTAGCTCTTCATATCTGACCTATTTTGGTATTTCCTGCATTGCTCACTACCATGCTTTGTGTATAGAATGAACTTTATTGATTAAAATGGACTGGATATTCATTCAACAAGTATCTACTGGATGCCTACTAGATATGAGGCATGGTGGAAGCCATCAGATACAGTAATCAATGAGCAAGACACACACACAGTCCCTGCTCTCAAAGAGCTCATGATGAGAAAGATGTAAGACAGGCATTAAGTGACCAATTACATAATTTTTAATGCAAGTTTTACTTTAATATTATGGCTTAAATAAAATTCACGATGTTAGAGGATTCTTCAATAAGAAATCAGATCAAGTTTATGCTTCTCCAGGACAGGGACCTTTAAAAATCAACACTTAAAACTCAATTTTTTGCACTTAAAAATAAAATGAGGCTGAGCACCATGGCTCACCCTATAATCCCAGCACTTTGGGAGGCTGAGACAAGAGGGTTTCTTGAGACCAGGAGTTTGAGACCAGCTTAGGCAACATAGGGAGATTCTGTCTCTACAAAAATAAAAAAATTAGCTGGGCATGGTGGCGCAGGCCTGTAGTCCTAGCTACTTGGGAGGGCGAGGGGGAAGGATGACTTGAGCCCAGAAGTTCAAGGCTGCAGTGAGCTATGTTTGAGCCACAGCACTGCATCCTGGGCAACAGATCAAGACCCTGTCTCTGAAAAGAAGAAAGAAAGAAAAAAGAAGGAAGGAAGGAGACGAAAAATAAAATGCACACATTGCAAGTGTACATTTCAATGAATTTAGACAAGTGTATACAAATATCCATATATAAGTGAATGTATTATATAGGTAGAGATGAGTATATATGTATGTATAAGCATATACATATATAACTGTATACATACCCACACATCCCCTCATTCAACATACAGGATATTTACATGACCCCAAAAAGCTTCCTTTGTGCTCTTTCCTTGAGCACAACTCATGATTTTCCCCAGGCTCCTAGATTTTTTTTCGAGTTTCAGATAAACAAAATCACATAGTATGTACTCTGTGTCTGACTTCTTTCGCTCAGCCTGATGTTTCTGAGATCCATCCATGTTCTTATGTGTGTCTCTGGTGTTTTCCTTATTATTACTGATTAGCATTTTATTTTATAGATACACCACAATTTGTTTATTCATTTATCTACTGATGGACAAAAATAAACCTTAATTTATTGCTCATAAGGTAAGATGAAAGAAGTGGTACATTTTTATTTGTGAGCTGTGAAAATTGTACTAGAGGACCTGGGATATTACCTTATATTCACCACATATGAATAGTGTTGGCCCACATTGAAGTAATTTTTATCCCCAAATGAGCCTGTTATAAAGACATGTCCTACCTGAAAAAACAGTTTCATTGATAATTTATGGATAATATTAAATGCTTCCTAAGTTGTTGAGTAGAATGCTGAACTAACAGGTGAAACACTAAAATTAATCTGATTATGTGTATTGTGGGCTACTTACAGAATGCAACAATTATTTTTGGAATTCAAATTCAAGTCAAAAAATATTTATGAATGTCTGCTATACATAAAGCATGGTATAGAACAGTTCTATAAGGCAATAGAAGATAAGCAAGATGGAGTTCCTTCCTTGGAGGTCCAGTGGCCTAAAGTGGGAAATTGGGGTCTGCATGAAATAATTTAAAAAAAGTAGGCCAGGTGCGGTGGCTGACACCTGTAATCCCAGCACTTTGGGAGGCTGAAGCGGGCGGATCACGAGGTCAGGAGATCAAGACCATCGTGGCTAACATGGTGAAACCCCGTCTCTACTAAAAATACAAAAAAATTAGCCAGGCGTGGTGGTGGGCGCATGTAGTCCCAGCTACTTGGGAGGCTGAGGCAGGAGAATGGCATGAACCCGGGAGGCGGAGGTTGCAGTGAGCCGAGATCACACCACTGCACTCCAGCCTGGGTGACAGAGTGAGACTCTGTCTGGAAAAAAAAAAAAAAAAAAATGTAAAAAGGCTTGTTGATTAAACCAAAGTAGTTTTAGTGCCCAGCTTTTTTTTTTTTTTTTTTTTATTATACTTTAGGTTTTAGGGTACATGTGCACAATGTGCAGGTTTGTTACATATGTATCCATGTGCCATGTTGATTTCCTGCACCCATTAGCTCGTCATTTAGCATTAGGTATATCTCCTAATGCTGTCCCCGCCCCCCCCACCCCCCACCCCACAACAGTACCTGGAATGTGATGTTCCCCTTCCTGTGTCCATGAGTTCTCATTGTTCAATTCCCACCTATGAGTGAGAACATGCGGTGTTTGGTTTTTTGTCCTTGCGATAGTTTACTGAGAATGATGGTTTCCAGTTTCATCCATGTCCCTACAAAGGACACGAACTCATCATTTTTTATGGCTGCATAGTATTCCATGGTGTATATGTGCCACATTTTCTTAATCCAGTCTATTGTTGTTGGACATTTGGGTTGGTTCCAAGTCTTTGCTATTGTGAATAGTGCCGCAATAAACATACGTGTGCATGTGTCTTTATAGCAGCATGATTTATAGTCCTTTGGGTATATACCCAGTCATGGGATGGCTGGGTCAAATGGTATTTCTAGTTCGAGATCCCTGAGGAATCGCCACACTGACTTCC